>NC_045796.1:68901586-69212836 GCF_009873245.2 Balaenoptera musculus | reverse complement strand
ATAAAGGGTAAGTCTGTAGGCCCTTCCAGCAAACAAAACATTACCAGTAGTGCGGTACTGTCTTAAGACAAATATGGCAGAATTAACACCTCCTTACTAAAAAAAGAAAAAATAGGAACGCAATGTCAGTGAATGAAAGTACTACACTTTTCAAGGAGGATGTAGAGACACCTTTAGGCCCACTGGTCAAAGCTTATGGATGCATATAATCAGGTGCAAATTAAGGTTATTGATTTAACAAGTTTAGTCACCTAATTTTCCCTAGAAATTTTGGTACTTTTTAAGTTACTCACAGGACAAAAAAAAAAAAAAAAGAAAGAAGCAGCAAGAAAGGAACTGCCAGAATTTGACTTTGAGAAATAATAGCTGACAGCAAATCACCAACCCCGAAGCACAGTAATCTTGGGCCACTTTCTGAGGCAGTAACTGGCTTAAGAGATATTAACAATTCCTGAAGCCATCACTTTATTAAAGTACAGGCAAATAGTCCAAGACGATACTCAAAATAAAAGTTCTATAAATTATAGGACACTTTAAGAAGGTAGGGATACTTCCACTTTATCAAATGAAAAAATTAACATAAATGCTTGCTTAGAAAAGCTACATGGGAAAATTTTCATTAAATGATGATGTCGTTGGGTCACTGATCTCTCTACCGTCTTGCATTTCTATAGAGCTTGCTCTGTTCAACGCACTGTTGTTGTATGGGCTGACTCCCTTGGAATACTTGATCAACGCCTCCAATGGAAAATTTAAGTCAGCAATATTTACACAAAAACAGTTTTGTAAAGAACAAAGGGAGTGGGCTTAGGGAGTCAGGAAAATCTGCGTTCAGATCCCAATTATATCATTTACTGGTTTGCATGACCACGGGCAAGTTATTTAACCTCTCTGTGTCTCAACTTTCTCATCTGTAAGTAGAAATAATATTTACTTCATAAGACTTTATAAATATTAGAAGGTATAATATGTCCTGGGCATATAATATGTGCTCAATAAAAATGATTTCTTTTGCTCTTTATAAAAATACCTTATTTTTTTCTATTCCTAGTACAATTAAAGTCATATGTTACCATTCCATTTATGCCATAGCTGTTTTTGTAAATGATCATTGATCTTAACAAAAACATCTAACTTTAAAAATAATGTCAAAGGTTGTTATTTCCAAAAGAAAGAATACATATCAAGCCAAAAATATGCAAATTCTATTACTGGGTAGTATATCACTAGAGTTCAGGTTTCTGCTTCCAGATTACCATGCAGAAACACTGAAGGAAATGTTTAACGAAAATGGTACACCAGAAGAGCTAGATTTTTAGACTTATTTATGTATTATTTATAAATAATTATTATTTATTTTTAAGTCAATAATAGTCTTGATGCTATGTTTTTAAAGTCACAATTTTGAAGATAATTCTCTAAAGAAGCTGTGAATGCAACAATAAAGGGTAATTATCACCTTCAATGGGGAAAAAGGTATAATGAACTGATTTCTTTCTCACAATAAAAATCTGCACTGAACAAACCTGAACCAATCAATCTGTTGTCTTTTTCCAGGATACAAGTCTCCCAAGAAAACTATGTCTAACAGACTTGGGCTTAATCTTAACTTCTCAAGACACACAAAAAAGAGATGAAAATAACTGAAATAACAACTATGGAAAGGCAAGATCTTCCGTGACTTGAACGGTCAGATTCAAAAGTATAACTAGTCACATTAAGAAAGGTTCTCTAGTGCATTCACTTCCTGTCACAAATAACAGTTCCACTTGAACAGCAAGAGAATGTCAGAAAAAAAACAAATAGAAACATTAATTGGAACTATTTTTTTTTAAATTAATTAATTTATTTATTTATTTTTGGCTGTGTTGGGTCTTCGTTTCTGTGCAAGGGCTTTCTCCAGTTGCGGCGAGCGGGGACCACTCTTCATCGCGGTGCACGGGCCTCTCACTGTCGCGGCCTCTCCCGTTGCGGAGCACAGGCTCCAGACGTGCAGGCTCAGTAGTTGTGGCTCACGGGCCTAGTTGCTCCGTGGCATGTGGGATCCTCCCGGACCGGGGCACGAACCCGTGTCCCCTGCATTGGCAGGTGGATTCTCAACCACTGCGCCACCAGGGAAGCCCGGAACTATTTTTATATTAGCTCTACTTCAAACAATATGAAGAAGATATAAAAATATTTTACTACCTGACAGTTATGACTTTAGGAATCCAGGACCCTTTTGTCTGTCCATGGCAGTGAGCATTATTATTAGTTACTTTAGCTGAGTCTAAAGAAGCCATCTGAAATACTGATACAAATCAGCAAGAAAATGTCAGTTCTTGATGGTGAGTTTGGTTCTCAGCTAAAATTCTGATGTTTCTCTAAAAAAGGTATTAGTCCCTGCCCAGTTCCAAATTACAAATTCTTAAAGTGGTCTGTATAGTTGTGCTGTTAGTGTGTTTTTTTTCTTTTTAATTCTCTAACACCAATTTACCTCTTCAACCATATCTCGTATTACTTCCTTACATAAACTTTTGCTTTTATACTCAAGGCAAGACTTTATAGTTCCACTCCACACTTTGCATTTTCTACTTCCCTAAAACACCTGTCATTCTCCTATTCCTACAGGGAGTAAACAGAGAAAGACAAAGTCTCTCTTTCTTACACACACACACACACACACACACACACCCTACTATTCACCTAATTGGTAGGACAACACAGTTCTTACACACACACACACGCACACCCTACTATTCACCTAATTGGTAGGAAAACACAGTTCTTATTTCCTTTGTGAATCCCACTTCAACTACCCCAGCCCAGAGTTTTTCCTCAGCTTTGGACATCTATAGCTAATTCCAAGCATCTGACACATCACATTCTACTTTCTGTTGTTAATTATCTTTTTACAAAGAGATTCTTTCCATCTCACCAATCAGACTATAAATAAGTTAGGGGCATATAAAATAATTTTTTTTATTTTACTGTATTTTTTATTGAAATATAGTTGATTTACAATGTTGGGGTAGTTTCAGGTGTACAGCAGTGTGATTCAGTCATATGTATATATATTTTTTCAGACTCTTTTCCCATATAGGCTATTAGAAAACATTGAGAAAATAGCTTATTAATCTTTATATCCCTGTCTTCACCAAAACACTTTGTACATATATACCTAATCAATGTTTCTTTTTGACTAGCAGGTAAGTTTTGAGATATAAAATTGCCAAGAGACTAGTACATATAGTCAAAGGAATAGGGAATTGTCACCATTAGAGGGGAGTGGGAGTTAGGGAAAATGAGGGGACAAGAGCACAGGAAAGCCCAATGGAAGGAATTTACATTTGCTACAGTGGGCAACAGGAAGCCACTCTTGGTAATGATTTAAAAATGAAAAAAAAAATCAAACTAGTGTGGGATAAACTTAAGAAAGGTTCTGAAGGCCAGAAACAGGAGACTGAATTTATGCTAGAGAGTGTCAAGATGCCTAAAATAGAAACTATCAAGGAGTGGAAGGTTTGGAGGAAGAAAGCGATGTGGCTCTATCTCAAGTTCCTCAGAAGAGGTGGCCATTAGTTAACAGCCAACAGAACTGAGTGAAGCAGAGGCCTGGACTCAAGGGAAGTCAATCTATTAAGGACATTTGGCACTCCACCAAGAATAAGAAGAACTCAAAAGAACAGACTTGTCTTCACTTTTCTCTCCCAAACTATAATTTTTCATAATTGTATTGATTTAATAAATCATTCAGGCCAGTAAAGGCATTTGAAAATCCTCAACAGGCTTAAGATTTTACTTATTATGGATAAGACTGAGCCCTATAGAGCACAGAAGTCTATATCTCTTAATAGGATAAAAGAGAACGGAATAGTTCATCACTGGTAGTAACTTACCCTCACCAGTACAGTTTCTACCTTTGCCTTGTGTGGCTCCATTTCACTCCAGAAATCTCCACTTTGTGACATCTAATGACCTACATCATATGCATGTTGCCTTATTTCATTCATCCTTTTGCTAAACCATAACCACCCTGAGAACATCTCCTTGCTTATTTTCACTGTCACTGCCTTTTACATCATCCAATTACTCTTGTGCTATGCAACCAACCTACTCATCCTGAAACTTAGAAAACATCTGTTCCTTCTCAGTGCAATTCTGCTCTAGTTCCCTTCTGCAGCTAAAATCAGCCCTGAGTCATCAAAATGCGTCCAAGATACACTGATCTTGAAAAACCTTAAAATGCTTTAATTCCATCTATGCTCACAATGCATACACAACTTTGAGTCAAAAAATGAGAGACTGTTTTTCACTGTATCTAGCAAAACTACCACACCTGGTTGAAAAAAATATCTTGCAAATGAGGTACTAACTTTTTCTTTCTGAGCTAGTCAGAGCACACAAAATGCTCAGGTGATTTGTTTATATACCTGATTTCTTCCCAGCTGGTTCTTGAAGAAATAGATTTCTAGAGACTATTTCAAATTAATAACCATATAATACTTTCACCCAAATCTCTTGGATATTAAAAAGTAATAAAGGCAAAATAAAAAGCATTTAATTCAAAAGGAAAACAACTAGGAGGGTTGGCCCTTCTAAAAAATCATGGCTGAGGAGAAATATATGACACAATAAACTCCAAACTAGACACTTTGTGAACAAAAAGGAAAACACTCCATAACTATATCAGAAGATATTTTAATTAGAAGCCTTTTAATATTTCAGCAATTCACAAATGTTCTCAATACAAGAACTCTCAGCTCTTACAATTAACAACTAATGAACATAAACACTCAACAATGACTAAATAAGTAGTAGAAGTAAGATTATAACTTTGAGCTCTTTATACTCCCATCTCTTTGGATGTAAATAAACCACAAGGACTCTACCTTGATCCTTGTGGTGGAACCACATTTCCTTTGGTCAAGTCATTTAGTACAATCCGTGTCTTAACTAGTATTATACCAATTACAGAGATAATTTTGGCCTGCTGTAAAATCAAAACTCAGAAGGGCTTCAAGAATTACAATAATATACTATATATGGTAATGCAACATAAATAGTAATTAGTACACTAAATAGTATACACTAAAATAATACTCCATAGGAGGCAATATAATGTAAACCACCTGTTGGCACTGTAACCTTCAGTGTGTCACTAAGCCTTCTACGTTTTCCTGATCTGTAAAACTGAAAATGCTACAAGTACCTACACTTTACAGGTTGTCTGAGAATTAATTAGAGCAGTGCCTGGCACTTGGTGCTCAATAAATGTTGGCTATAATATTTGTTTGCTTAATAACGGTACTAACCATTCATGCTTTTGGTTTTAAACAAGCATATTATCCTGCTTTCCTTTTTCGTGTTAGAAAGTTTTCAAATACTGACAAATAAGAAAAAAAAAAAAAAAAAAAGATGAGATACCCAAAGAGATATCAATATGGTTGTAACATTTGATGATAAAATGTAAAAAAAATATATATATACACATTAGGGGTACATTTAATTTAAATATTCATTTATACTATTTGTTTCTCAAAGTCTCAGCATCCTTTGAACCAAAAAAAAAGAAAAAAGTTTTATACGAAATGAATTTCCGACTAGAGAACTGTTTTTATTAAGACTTAGTAAGTTGAATCTGACTCTAAAATACTGCAATCTATTGAGAAGAAATTTTGGATAGGCAAACAACCTAAAATGTCATTTTATGTGTCTATCTATATAGATTCTGGATAGACTACTTTTTTTAAAAAGATATATAATGTGTGTTCACTGTTAATATTTTGACTATTACCAGACTAAATCTTAGCAGAAAACAATTAAAACTACTTTAACACTAGAAAGAACATATTATTTTAGCAGATGAATGACCACTTGTGAAGGTATTTCCTGGGTATCACAAATGTTCTGATCTGGTCACACTATAGAAAGAACTTAAATATTAATATTTAAAATATTTTAGTAAAACTGTAAATATCCAAATGGTACCTTACTGCTGACTTGTATTTGCAATATTAAATTTATAATAGTTTCTCCAAATCTTACATTTCATTGCATATAGTACAGTTTGTGAATTTCCTGAACTAGAAGCTTGTCATTTTTACTTACTGGCAAATAATTCTATAGAAAATGAAACTTTGGGATATGAAGAAAACAAATATCCACCTCACTATTTAGAAAAAAACTGTTTTAAGAGATAATTAGATTTATTTGACTATATTTTTAAATTCCTGTTTTAAGACAATTAAAGATCCTTCCTAATTTAGAGAGATTGGTTCAAGATGGCAGAGTAGAAGGACGTGCTCTCACTCCCTCTTGCAAGAGCACCAGAATCACAACTAACTGCTGAACAAACATCGACAGGAAGACACTGGAACTCACCAAAAGAAGATACCCCACATCCAAAGACAAAGGAGAGGCCACAGTGAAACGGTAGGAGGGGTGCAACCACAATATAATCAAATCCCATAACTGCTGGGTGGGTGACTCACAAACTGGAGACCACTTATACCACAGAAGTCCACCCACTGGAGTGAAGGTTCTGAGCCCCACGTCAGGCATGATATACTTAAAGTGATGAAAGGGAAGAACATACAACCAAGATTACTCCACCCGGCAAGGATCTCATTCAGATTCGATGGAGAAATCAAAATCTTTACAGACAAGCAAAAGCTAAGAGAATTCAGCACCACCAAACCAGCTCTACAACAAATGCTAAAGGAACTTCTCTAAGTGGGAAACACAAGAGAGTAAAAGGACCTACAAAAACAAGCCCAAAACATTAAGAAAATGGTCATAGGGACATACGTAGTGATAATTACCTTAAACGTGAATGGATTAAATGCTCCAACCAAAAGACACAGGCTCGCTGAATGGATACAAAAGCAAGACCCATATATATGCTGTCTACAAGAGACCCACTTCAGACCTAGGGACACATACAGACTGTAAGTGAGGGGATGGAAAAAGATATTCCATGCAAATGGAAATCAAAAGAAAGCTGGAGTAGCAATACTCATATCAGATAAAATAGACTTTAAAATAAAGAATGTTACAAAGGACAAGGAAGGACACTACATAATGATCAAGGGATCAATCCAAGAAGAAGATATAATAATTATAAATATTTATGCACCCAACATAGGAACACCTCAATACATAAAGCAACTGCTAACAGCTATAAAAGAGGAAATCGACAGTAACACAATAATAGTGGGGGACTTTAACTTAACACCTCCCTTACACCAATGGACAGATCATCCAAAATGAAAATAAATAAGGAAACACAAGCTTTAAATGATACAACAGACCAGATAGATTTAATTGATATTTATAGGACATTACATCCCAAAACAGCAGATTACACTTTCTTCTCAAGTGTGCATGGAACATTCTCCAGGTTAGATCACATCTTGGGTCACAAATCAAGCCTCAGTAAATTTAAGAAAATTGAAATCATATCAAGCATCTTTTCTGACCACAATGCTATGAGATTAGAAATCAATTACAGGGAAAAAAACGTAAAAAACACAAACACATGAAGGCTAAACAATACGTTACTAAATAACCAAGAGATCACTGAAGAAATCAAAGAGGAAATAAAAAAATACCTAGAGACAAATGACAATGAAAACACGACGATCCGAAACCTAAGGAATGCAGCAAAAGCAGTTCTAAGAGGGAAGTTTATAGCAATACAATCCTAACTCAAGAAACAAGAAAAATCTCAAAATAAACAATCTAACCTTACACCTAAAGGAACTAGAGAAAGAAGAACACACAAAACCCAAAGTTAGTAGAAGGAAAGAAATCATAAAGATCAGAGCAGAAATAAATGAAATAGAAACAAAGAAAACAATAGCAAAGATCAATAAAACTAAAAGCTGGTTCTTTCAGAAGATAAACTAAATTGATAAACCATTAGCCAGACTCATCAAGAAAAAGAGGGAGAGGACTCAAATCAATAAAATTAGAAATGAAAAAGGAGAAGTTGCAACAGACACTGCAGAAATACAAAGCATCCTAAGACACTACTACAAGCAACCCTATGCCAATAAAATCGACAACCTGGAAGAAATGGACAAATTCTTAGAAAGGTATAACCTTCCAAGACTGAACCAGGAAGAAACAGAAAATATGAACAGACCAATCACAAGTAATGAAATTGAAACTGTGATTAAAAATCTTACAACAAACAAAAGTCCAGGACCAGATGGCTTCACAGGTGAATTCTATCAAACATTTAGAGAAGAGCTAACACCCATCCTTCTCAAACTCTTCCAAAAAATTGCAGAGGAAGGAACACGCCCAAACTCATTCTACGAGGCCACCATCACCCTGATACCAAAGCCAAACAAAGATACTACAAAAAAAGAAAATTACAGACCAATATCACTGATGAATATAGATGCAAAAATCCTCAACAAAATACTAGCAAACAGAATCCAACAACACATTAAAGGGATCGTACACCATGATCAAGTGGGATTTAGTCCAGGGATGCAAGGATTCTTCAATATACGCAAATCAATCAATGTGATACACCATATCAACAAATTGAAGAAGAAAAACCACATGATCATCTCAATAGATGCAGAAAAAGCTTTTGACAAAATTCAACACCCATTTATGATAAAAGCTCTCCAGAAAGTGGGCACTGAGGAAACCTACCTCAACATAATAAAGGCCATATATGACAAACCCACAGCAAACATCATTCTCAATGGTGAAAAACTGAAACCATTTCCTCTAAGATCAGGAACAAGACAAGGATGTCCACTCTCACCACTATTATTCAACATAGTTTTGGAAGTCCTAGCCACAGCAATCAGAGAAGAAAAAGAAACAAAAGGAATCCAAATTGGAAAAGAAGAAGTAAAACTGTCACTGTTTGCAGATGACATGATATTGTACATAGAGAATCCTAAAGATGCCACCAGAAAACTACTAGAGCTAATCAATGAATTTGGTAAAGTTGCAGGATACAAAATTAATGCACAGAAATCTCTTGCATTCCTATACACTAATGATGAAATATCTGAAGGAGAAATTAAGGAAACACTCCCATTTACCATTGCAAGAAAAAGAATAAAATACCTAGGAATAAACCTACCTAGGGAGACAAAAGACCTGCATGTAGAAAACTATAAGACACTGATGAAAGAAATTAAAGATGATACAAACAGATGGAGAGATATACCATGTTCTTGGATTGGAAGAATCAATATTGTGAAAATGACTGTACTACCCAAAGCAAACTACAGATTCAATGCAATCCCTATCAAACTACCTATGGCATTTTTCACAGAGCTAGAACAAAAAGTTTTACAATTTGTATGGAAATACAAAAGACCCCGAATAGCCAAAGCAATCTTGAGAAAGAAAAATGGAGCTGGAGGAATCAGGCTCCCTGACTTCAGACTATACTACAAAGCTACAGTAATCAAGAAAGTATGGTACTGGCACAAAAACAGAAATATATATCAATGGAACAGGATAGAAAGCCCAGAGGTAAACCCACAGACCTCTGGTCAACTAATCTATGACAAAGGAGGCAAGGATATACAATGGAGAAAAGACAGTCTCTTTAGTAAGTGTGCTGGGAAAACTGGACAGCTACATGTAAAAGAATGAAATTAGAACACTCCCTAACACCACACACAAAAATAAACTCAAAATGGATTAAAGACCTAAATGTAAGGTCAGACACTATAAAACTCTTAGAGGAAAACATATGCAGAACACCCTATGACATAAATCACAGCAAGATCCTTTTTGACCCACCTCCTAGAGAAATGGAAATGAAAACAAAAATCAACAAATGGGACCTAATGAAACTTAAAAGCTTTTGCAAAGCAAAGGAAACTACAAATAAGACGAAAAGACAGCCCTCAGGATGGGAGAAAATATTTACAAATGAATCAACGGACAAAGGATTAATCTCCAATATATATAAATAGCTCATGCAGCTCAACAGTAAAAAAAAAAACAAAAAACCCAATCCAAAAATGGGCAGATGACCTAAATAGATATTTGTCCCAAGAAGACATACAGATGGCCAAGAAGCACGTGAAAAGCTGCTCAACATCACTAATTATTAGAGAAATATAAACCAAAACCACAATGAGGTAGCATCTCACACCAGTTAGAATTGGCATCATCAGAAAATCTACAAACAACAAATGCTGGAGAGGGTGTGGAGAAAAGGGAACCCTCCTGCACTATTTGTGGGAATGTAAATTGATACAATCACTATGGAGAACAGTATGGAGGTTCTTTAAAAAACTAAAAATAGAATTACCATATGACCCAGCAATCCCACTACTGGGCATATAAACAGAGAAAACCATAATTCAAAAAGACACATTCACCACAATGTTCTCTGCAGCACTATTTACAGTAGCCAGGTCATGGAAGCAACCTAAATGCCCATCGACAGACGAATGGATAAAGAAGACGTGGTACATATATACAGTGGAATATTACTCTGCCATAAAAAGGAACGAAATTGGGTCATCTGTAGAGACGTGGATGGATCTAGAGACTGTCACACAGAGTGAAGTAAGTCAGAAAGAGAAAAACAAATATCATATATTAACGCATATATGTGGAACCTAGAAAAATGGTACAGATGAACCGGTTTGCAGGGAAGAAATTGAGACACAGATGTAGAGGACAAACATATGGACACCAAGGGGGGAAAGCAGCAGGGGGTGGTGGTGGTCCTGTGATGATTTGGGAGATTGGGATTGACATATATACACTAATATGTATAAAACGGATAACTAATAAGAACCTGCTGTATAAAAAAATAAAATAAAATTCAAAGAAAAAAAAAAGGATCCCTCCTACCCGTAACTTACAATTACCATATCTACTTATGACAGAATATCACTTACTGCAGTAGTCTCAAACTTCTGAAGGTGCTCAAGGTACCAACTTTAATAGTGCCCATTACAAATCATTGGCAACATTAATGGATTTGTATTATCTAGTCTCAGAGTTTCATAGTTTGTTATTGTTCTCGAAGGGTCAACAAAGAGAACACCAGTCTGGAGCTTCCCTAGCTGCCTGAACCATGGCCATGATACACTTGAAATGGGTCTTTATTGCCACCTCTGCCTTGGGGGGGGCGGGGTTGTTTTTTCAAACTTTATTAGGCAAGCGGACAAGTAATATTCCTTCCTAACTGACTATTTACTGGAGAAATTATTTTTCTCCTTTTGTGCGAAAAAGTGAAATACATAACTTCTAGATGTCTAATGTACAATCTAGATCAGAAACCATGGCATTTGTCAGAAATATGACTTCTACAATAGTCATTTTAGATATTACCTTTTCTATTTACATGGTTGTCAGTGCGTTTGAAATTCTTTTTAGAAGTAAAACATTGGTAGGGAAAAAACCCAACAGGATAAGAAACACCATGTTATTTCCTTTCACCAAAATAGGATGTCCAGTGCATTATAAATATGTAAGTAAGCATGATACCATTTCCTTTTTTGAGAACATTTCAAAATTACAAAAAAGAATTGTTTAGTCTTTTTCTCTCCAAATCACACGTAACAAGAAGTCAGCTTGATATGATAGATCTGGTTTTCAAAAAAACTAGAATATGCTAAAATGATTTCTAATATTTTTCTATAAAGTGGCTAGCTCAAGAGAGATTGAAAGTAGTTGGAATATCCAGCTAAGAAAAATGCTTTCTTAATTGGAAAATAATTTGAGGACTAGATTTAAAATGTTCTCAGAATAATTCACAAAATCTACATTTCAAATAAAGTTACTGATGTTAATAACAATTTACAACCACAATCTTAAATTAGAAAGTAAAATTAATTTATATTGCCTCAAAGATATCCCAGCTCAAGAGATCAGAAAATAAAGTTTTAAGGCAGTAAATATGTATGTAATTAGAACCAGAGTTTTAAATACTCTGATGAACTTCATGGTAAATACTTGATGGTTTAAAACAACAACAACAACAACAAGCTCATAGATACAGAGAACAGATTAGTCGTTGCTGCAAGCAGGGGTGAGGGTGGGAGAAATGGATGAAGAAGGGGGTCAAAAGGTACAAACTTCCAATTATAAGGTAGATACGTCCTGGAGATGTAATGTTAACAGCAGGGTGACTATAGTTAATAATACTGCATTGTATATTTGAAAGTTGCTAAAAGAGTAGATCTTAAAAGTTCTCATCACAAGAAGAAATTGTTTTGTAACTATGTAAAGGGATGGATGTTAAGTAGACTTATTGTGGTGATCATTTTGCAATGTGTACAATATTGGATCATGATGTTTTACACCTGAAACTAATATGCTATATATCAACTATACCTCAATTAAAAAAAAAAACAACCAATATTTGGTTTTCTAGGCATTCTTCAATAATAATGTTAAATATTTATTTAGTGTTTTTATGTCTCAGGCACTAGGCTAATTGCTGAGGATACAGAAGTACACAAGACACAGCCCAGCCCTATGGGACTCATATTCTTGCAAACAGATAAATTTTTTAAGGACATGAAGGTAAGAATACTGAAACTGAAACATGTATGACCACAGGCCTTAAGTGTTATCAGTTTTGGCAATAACATGGCCGAAAGCACCTTGGTAAAAATGGCAGGAAAACTACTGCTATTGAATACTTTCTGAAACCCTAAGTCTGCAGTTTCGATGTGATTTGTTGGTAACAATGCATGATTTTTAACATCCAGAAAGTTACTAGATGGGCTCACTAGAGAGCCCAGCAGTGGCCCTGAAGCACTCTGTCAGCAAGTGTGCAGGATAAAATGCTGTCAGCAACTTAATAGTTATTGCATATAAGTAGAGAGACTTTTGGCTTCCATCACAGTTTGTGAGTTGTTTGTTTTTTTTAAAGTTTTTTTTCACTTTCTGAATCTGCTTTCAACAAAGAAATACCCATGTCTGCTCTGATTACTGCAACATGAGACACTGAAAATTTGCCTCTCCACTCACAGTACTACAGAAAACTGAGCCATTATTCAATGAATATGGCACACTAATCTAGATCTGCTTCCACTGCTTTCTCTCAATTTCTCACTCATCTCTGTTTCTTTCTGTTTTTTTCATCTATGGGGATCTTACCTTTATTTGTCTCTCTAGCCTCAAAATACATGAAATCACTTGGAAGACAGAGTAGGCACAGAAGTCTCTCTGTTTATGAGAATTAGGGTCTTTTTGAAATAGAAAATAGCTTTGCTTGGCTCCATAAAACATCTTAAGTCACTTCTCATTTATCTTTTCCTATACTCTCTTCCTCCCTCTCCCCAGCAACTATGACATCGCATCACTTTCTTCCCCTCCAAAGCCACTCCGAGGACTATCATCAACTCAGGGGCAGGTAAGCTTCCTCACCATCGCCTGCACTGCATCAATGTGGCAGATGGCAGCATTAGCTGGACAAGTCCTACCCTGCAGCAGTGTTTGCCAAACTGTGAGTCGTGACCCATTTTCCAAACAGAGAAGTTAATTTAGTGGGTTGAGACCCACATTTAAAAACTAAATCAATGGAAAAATAAACTGAACAGAATGGAAAATCATACTTATTTTGAAACTTTGGTTTATGTTGTGTGTGTATAAATACACATATGTGTATGTGTGCTAGAACTCAATGAAAATACACTTCTTACATTCCTACAGGTCATGGTGATAAGTTTGGAAGCCACTAAACTATGATACTCAGTTCTAGGCCTGCATCTATATCTGATGTAATACTTCAGATATTTTAGAGATTTAAAATATGGATGTTGGGGCTTCCCTGGTGGCGCAGTGGTTGGAAGTCCGCCTGCCAATGCAGGGGACACGGGTTCGAGCCCTGGTCTGGGAAGATCCCACATGCCGCGGAGCGGCTAGGCCCGTGAGCCACAACTGCTGAGCCTGCGCGTCTGGAGCCTGTGCTCCGCAACGGGAGAGGCCGCGACAGTGAGAGGCCCGTGCACCGCGATGAAGAGTGGCCCCTGCTCGCCACAACTGGAGAAAGCCCTTGCACAGAAACTAAGACCCAACACATCCAAAAATAAATAAATAAATTTAAAATCTACCTATTCTGAACCTATCTCTAACTTCAATGTACTCTTAAAAAAATAAATAAATAAAATAAAATAAAATATGGATGTTAAATAATTTCCTTTAGTAAAAAGTGTTGATCTAATGAGCCACACATTTTCTAAAACATCATCAGTCAGTGAACAAAACAAATCAGTTTTCCTAGTTTTTTCAGTATTTCCTAAGAGAGACCCCAAATAAATACTTTATCTTTAAATTTAATTTACCCTAAAAATTAAAATTGACACATTATTAGGCATTTCAAAGATATTTTTAAGTAACAAATAACAATCCAAGCTCAATATACCTGAAAAGGAAAAATATTCTACTTTTTTTAATTTAAAAAAGTCTGAGGGAATGGTTTGATGGATTTTCAAATATGATTTCAAAAATGAAGAAGAGATCACTATTTCCTTTCATCTATTGCATATGTATATGAATACAAACACCAATTTTACACCAATTTTATATTTCCTGGGCTGTAAAGAGACTTAAAAACTGAAGCTCAGAAAGCCTAGAGTATGAGACTGTGACTAATGGCACCCAGTCTCTCAGCAGGGATGGAACCAAGCTCTGAGGCAGAGAATAACCCAGCTGTACTGACTATAAAATAACTGCCTCAGAGTAACAGTTATATTCCTTACATTTCACATATGGCTGCTGCATGGAATTCATAGTTAAAATACAAAAGACATTTTTCAGCCATTCCACAGTGTCAAAGTGAAAACTGTATGTGACTCAGCCTCACAGCTTCACACACTTCTTGGGCTGTCAAGAGGCAACTAATACCAAGCCTGGTGGAGAGGGACAGCCCTGTGGCTCTGAGACTTTCCATAACGATCCTTGAGTTGACTAAAAGTGATGTTGACAGGCTTCAATCCTTCTTGGTTTTATGGATTATGGCTGGTAAGTGGAGTCTCCAGGACTAGAACCCTATGAGAATAGCACTGAGAAATTTACTGCACCGTAAAATGCTTTAGAAAACAACACAGAATAATAGGTATAAAATGTAAACTATTGGGACTTCCCTGGTGGCTCAGTGGTTAAGAATCTGCCTACCAATGAAGGGGACATGGGTTCGATCACTGGTCCGGGAAGATCCCACATGCCGCGGAGCAACTAAGCCCGTGCGCCACAACTACTGAGCCTGCGCTCTAGAGCCCACGAGCCACAACTACTGAGCCCACGCGCCACAACTACTGAAGCCCACGTGCCTAGAGCCTGTGCTCCGTAACAAGAGAAGCCACCACAATGAGAAGCCCTCGCACCGCAATGAAGAGTTGCCCTCGCTCGCCACAACTAGAGAAAGCCCGTGCACAGCAACAAAGACCCAATGCAGCCAAAAATAAATAAATAAATAAAATTTAAAATAAATAAATAAAATGTAAACTATTATTTAAACTTGACCATGTCTACAAAAATAAACTATGAACAATAGAATTATATACGCACTGAATTAAGATAAAGGTATTATGCAAAGATATACAGAAATAACCACCCCTCCACCCCAAAAAGCTTCTGACAACTTGAAAGCATACAAATAAGAATTAAGTAAAATTTTACTTTTTTCAAAACTTCCCTTTTGAATTTCAAAGACTACATATAAAGATATAATGAAACATATCTCTTACTTAAGAAAACCCTAAGTCACACACAGCCCAGTACATCCAGAAACTTATCTTAATCTCAATAGAGTTGAAAGAAGTTAGTCTTGGATGAGGGTGAAACCTACTTCATTTACAGCACTAAACAATAGCTGTGGATATGTGAGGCAATTCTTTTCTTACTCTGTATTACAACTCATTATAAAATGATCAGTGTTTTATTTAGTTTATCATATTTTAGTTTAAAATAAGAGAATAATCATGCATGTTTAAAATCAAGTTCTTCAGATGACAAATTTCCCATGAAAACTTATTCTGATGACTTTCAGAAGATGTTAAGAGATATGAAAGGTAAAGTTGGAATAACTTCCTCTAAAAATAATGAAACCTGAAACTAGCATGAAGATGTACTGGTCTAAGACTGTAATGAAGTCCCATGTTTGTACACACTGGTATCTTTACCTAGGGCTTGGACAGAAAACTAAAACTAAAAGATGGGTAATAATGGGAGAGGGAGGGAGGGAGAGACAGAGAGAGAGAGAAAGAGTGGTTGTAACAATTCATGTTATATGCTAATAGTACATACAACTATTGTCACGCTATAGCAAATTTTCTGAACTCATTTAACACTAGCCCAAATATCCACCATCCTTTTTGTGTTTTCCTTTTTCTCTTTCTGATCTTTATAAATTGGAGCTCCTTTTTAGAAATACAAATGTAAAATGCCACTTTAACAAATGTAGCCTCTAACACCAAGCCACTCACACTTAGTCCTATGATGTTAATAAATGAGAATTCCTTTTCCTAAATATTCAAATGAAAAATTTTCTATCTTGATTTATAAAAAAAAAAATTCAACCAATACTCTCTTAAGAAAGCAAAACAGTTTCCATTTATTAAAGGTTATATCTGATATCTATGCCACACAGTACAGCATCATTACATTTAGTTTTAACAGCAAACAAATACTGGTATTTCATGTCCAGAAGAAGTCAGATGCAAGGCAAGGGGCAGGGAATGAACCTTAAATTTCTACCCTAATCTCAAGCATTTAAACTATGATTTTTAAAAATTGTTTTCCAATTAACTTACAAGCATTCTAATCAGGTAGGGATCTATACAGCATTTTCGTAAGAACCACAGGAATTATAAAAGAACTTCAACAATTAATGAGGATAAGAAATCCTTTCACAGTACATGAGAGAAACCTTTCCCATAGCAACATCAAAGGAAAAAGATGCCCTAAAATAATGGACTTTTTTCTATTGAGTTGATTATCCAGGCATAAAGGGTTGACAAAGGATTGACCTTTGTCACTGGGCTTGTTAGAAAGGGCTTGGATAAAGAAAATGATATGTTAATGAATCAGGTGAGTGATGGAGGAATCACCCTCATACATAACATACATTTATGTTTTTGAGACAACATGTAACACACACACACACGCACAAATTCTACCCTTCCTTAAATATATCAGATAAGCCTCTCACTTTTTCATTATTTCAGTTCTAATACAGAGAAACAGGATTTTCCAAACCAATGGACAGAAAAAAAATTGGGCTTTTAGAAATGTTTCTGCTGAAACTTATTAGAATTCCTGCCTCTACTGGAGAATTTGGTGAACAGGATAGTGAGGGAGGTTTATGAAGAGACTCTTGCCAACTCCACTTGTGTTCCAGGGATGTTAAAAATAGAATTTAAAAAAATGTACCTGAATGCTTGTCATTACTTAGGGAATCAGAAACGTTCAAGAGGGTCCACAACTTAAGACCCTAATGTGGACTTCTGAGAGTGTCTTAAGTTAAATTAAGGAAGGTATTTAAAGAAGTGCTGATGCTATGGTAGCTAAAGAAGGTTTTTCATTTTAAAATGTCAATAATGTGACTAAACTGCTTCAGTATTAAATATCTTATATGTCCTATTCAGGCTCAGTCTATTCTGAAAAATCTTTGTTTTTCAAAGCATAAAAATATGTCATGTATGTAGGGGGAAAGGAATTCAAAATCACATCCGACAAATAAACGTGAGAAAAATAATTAACTCATGGAGCCAAGAAACAAATGTGAGGAAAAATCCAATACTAAACCAAAAAACAAATCAAATTTTACAGGTCTGTCAGAAAACATTAATAAAGTTAAAATAACAAAGGAAAAGGATGACTGCAAACCTTTCTTTTTATTTACTGCCTTGAATGTTCATAATATTATTCCACGTTTTACAAGAAAGCCTAGTTGGAATCTGTGCTTCAACCCTCAACTAATATTGCTATAAAAACAATTTTTGACAAAAAATTGAATGCTTTCCCTCTAAGATCAAGAACAAGGCAAGGATGTCTGTTCTCACCATTTCTAATCAACTTTGTACTGTAGGTTTTAGCCAGTGCACTAAAGCAAGAAAAAGCAATAAAAGGTATCAATATCAAGATCAGAAAGGAAAAAGAAAAGTGCCTATTAGTAGATGACATAATCATTTATGTAGAAAATCCTATGAAAGCTACAAAAAAGCTACTAGAATTACTAATTGAGTATAGTAAAGTTGTAGGATTTAAAGTAAACACACAAAATTTAATCATCTTTTTATTTACTAGCAATGAACAATCGTAAATTGAAATAAAAAATACTTTTAAAATAGCATCACAAATACAAAATATTTACACATAAATTTACTTTTAAATGTGCAAGACTAACACACTGAAACAATGAAATACTGCTGAGAGACATTAAAGATCTAAATAAATGGAGAAATATGTGGCTTTGATGAATTGTAAGATTCAACACTGTTATGATGCCATTTCTCTTCAAATTGATTTCCAGATTCAACGTGATCCAGATCAAAATTCCAGCAGGTATTTTTACAGAAATTGACAAGATGATTCTAACATTCACATGGAAATTAAAGGAACCCAGAGTAGTCTAAACAACTTTGAAAAAGAACAAAGTTTCAGGATTTACACTACCTGACTTCATGACTTAATTCTAAAGCTACAAAAATCAAGACAGTGCAATATTGGTAGAGGGATAGATACATAGGTCAATGGAACAGAATAAAGAGCTCAGAAATAGACTCACACACACATGGTGAATTGATTTTCAACTAAGATGCAAAGGCACTTCAATGGTGGAAAGAATACCCTTTTTTAACAAATGGTTTCGGAACAACTGGATATCCACGGGCCAAAACAAGGTTGGGGTGTAGGGGGACAACATTCCTCTATGCCTTGAACCTTGCATCATATACAAAAATTAACTCCACTGGATAATAAACTTAAATGTAAAACCTAGAACTATAAAGATTCTAGAAGAATACATAGGAGAATAATCTTTTGGCCTTTGGACTAGGCAAATATTTCTTAGATCAACACTAAAAGCAAGAACCGTGAAAAAAAACTAATAAACTGAACTTCACCAACATTAAGAATTTTTGCTCTTTGAGGATCCTGTTAAAAGAAATCCCATATCTGATAAAGGGCTTACATCCAGAAGATATATAAAGAATGCTCAAAACTCAACGGTAAGAAAACAAAAAACCCAGTTAAAAAACGGCAAGTTTTGAACACACACTTCACTAGAGATGTACAGATGGCAAATAAGTACATGAGAAGATGCTCAACATTATTAGTCATTACAGAAATGCAAATTAAAACTCCAATGAATTTCTATATACCTATAAGAATGACTAAACTTAAAAAGACTGACCATACCAAATGTTGATGATGATATGGAGGAACTGGCACTCACCCTGCTGGTGGGGAAATAGTTTGGTAGTTTCTTAAAAAGTTAAAACATACAACTGCCATTTAACTCAGCCATTTTGGTCTTAGGTATTTACCCAAGAGAAATGAAAATATATGTCCATACAGAGACTTGTACACAAATGTTCACAGCAGCTTTATTTATAATAGTCAAAAAGTAGAAACAACCCAAATGTCTCTCAACGTGTGAAAGGATAAAGAAACTGTGCTAAAACCATATAATGAAATACTACTCAGCAATAAAAAAGAATGAACTACTGAAGTGTAACAACATGGGTGAATCTCAAAATAATAACACTGAATGAAAGAAGCTAAAAGAGAGAGAGAAAGAAATACAGTATGATCCATTTATATAAAATTCTGGAAAGTGCAAATTAATCTATAATGATTAGATCAGTGGTCACCTGGGGACTGAAAAAGAAAAAGGAAGGGCAGGACGGGGGAGTTCAAAGGGGCACAAGGAAACTTTTAGGGGTGATGGATATGTTCATTATCTTGATTGTGGTGATAGTTTCACAAGGGTATGTCAAATTGTACAGTTTAAATATGTATATTTTACTGTATGCCTATTATACCTCAATAAAGCTGTCAAAAAATTCTATTGGTAAAAAGGGTAATGTGGCTCTAAACTGTACTCTTAACTAATCACTGAAGTGCAATGGTCAAAATTAACACTACTAAGGGCAAGATTATTAAACTAATCGATTCACTGAAAAACTGAATTACTTTTTCATCAGAGATATGCAAAAACAAATGAAATTAATAATTCACATTCCCAAATTTTTGTGATAGTTATTTGCAGGGTTTTGGTGGGTTCTCGACGAGTGAACTGTATCTAGGAAAAATATACTAGAAAATGAACAACCATACCTTGATTTGTGCAAAGGGTCTTTCATAACCTCCAACATAGAGAAGGCCAACATTCTGAGGAAGTAACCTGCAAAGGAAAAAAAAGCATTATTTATAAAATACTCTTCCTTAAATATGAGGTTGTATAATTACCAAAATTTGTATAATAGATACCGACTATGAAAAAATTAATATCTATGCAATTATTCTTGTCTTTTTGCACGATGGAATAGTAACCAGCAAAGGAATAATTCTTATACTTCAGAAAATGATGGGTAAATATTGAGAATGGCAACTTAAATGTAAAACAGTCTAACACACTAGTAATTCTAGCAAAATTACTACATAGGGGAGAATTAAAAGAAGCAATGCATATATTTAAAAATCTATAAAAGTTCAATTCAAGAAACACTCACTGTGTGTCTATACTATGCACTATGGAGATAATACAAACCTAAACAGTTCAGTCCCAAAATTTAACAGGAAAACCAGATACACAATTAACCCTAACAAAAAGTGGCCTCTGATAAATGCTATTCTAGAGGTATTTGCCATTGCAAAGTAGTGGAGTGAGAAATACCTTCTATGGAGGGAGCTGGAGAAGCCTGAAGAGGAATTTAGGCTTAACTTTTAAAGGGTTGGTAAGGCAAAGGGAGAAATTTTAAACTATATCCTGAGAATGCAGAAGGTTTGAAACCAAAAGTAAACAAGTCTGGCTGAAGTAAGGGATAAGTTAGTCAGACATGAAAACCCAAAGAAGGTTTGGAATGGGCCATGAAGAACGTCAAATGTCTTATCTATATTTCATAAGTAATATTTATTTTTTTGTACAGACAATAAATGCACATGAAAATAAAAATCAAACCATCTAGAGGGTGGGGGTAAAATGGTTACCTTCCCGGCATCATTCCTTCCTTCCTATTTAAAGAGGGCTATCATTCTTGACTACACTGAAACACTGTGAATAAGGAAATACCATCATTAGAACTATGCTTGTGGAGCATGTAGTCGTGCTGGGTATGAGAAGGTCATAATTAAATTAATTACTCTACGGTATCTTGTAATCACTGTCACCAGGTGAGTGTGAGATGGTTGTATGATTAGTGAAGGGGAGAATACACCAACCCAAAATACACCACCTTGACGTGTGGATTATTTTGAGCTGAAGGCAATCAAGACCTAGGAGACTCAGGAAAAACTTTTACCTCTCTAGTAACTGCCTAAAAGAACTTAGATAGGGGGCCTGGCCCAGAAAGAGAGCTATTACCATAGATAACGTTTTTATCTGAAAGACCTATCTGCATGGCAGGGCAGACTTCTAAATACAAAACATCTGTTCTTCTCATCATCCTGTTAGCTTTGAACCCCATCCCCTTTGAAGACCCAGGCCCTTATCCCATTCCTTAGCACAGGATGGCACATAAGCCTCAACTGCTCGACCTACCCTTGAGTCTCTTATCTTTGGGGATCCCGTACATACTAACTTAAATATGTTTTTCTCCTGTTAATCTGTCCTATGTCAATTTAATTATTACACCAAAGAACCTAGAAGGAAAGAAGGGGAAATTTTTCTACCCCTACTTAACCTTCCACTGACTTGATCTAGTAAGACTAATAAAGTTCACTCTTAAAGCACCTCAGATTTTATGAAATAGGTAGATAGATATTCTATCTCCTAGCAACATCCTCTGTTCCCTACATTCTTTAAAGGCCTATAAAGTACTGAAGGCCACTAAAGGAAAGCTAATAGCTGGCAAACACAATAATAAATTAAACCAATTTAGCAAAAAGCTACAGTACTTAAGTTCGGCATGTGAGTGATACTTACAGTTATGCCTTTTAGCATGTTGTTGAAGGTTACAAACATGACTAAAGGGATATTTGTTCACTGGATGCAAGTAGAAAGCATAAGAAATGTCCCCACATCTCAACTAGGAAATGGAGAATTTCTTCACCATCATTTGACAAATAAGAAATTAATCAAAGCAGCAAAACTTTAAATCTCTCACAAACTGCTAGTATCACAAATTTAATGTTAGTTTTATATAGCAGTGGTAATTTATTTCCTATATAACAAATGATCACTAAAAGCTTCATAAGCCTCTTTTAGAAGTAAGAATAGTCACTGTTCATACAAATACATGATAGAAAAGGAAGAGAATAAAAGCTGCCTGACATTTAAAAATCAATATGCCTCTAATTACTATGTATATGCATTTTAGGAAGCTTGCCAATATACTATTCAGTGTGTCTTCCCCTTCCTCCAACTTGCCTATCTAATAACTACCTTCTAAACAAGAAATATCTTAAATATGTTAGTTACACAGCATATATATATTTTGCTTTTTAAATACTGTTCTTTCTCATTCATGTACGTATTATTCCTTACATAAATTACATTACCACCTTCGTTTGAGTGGGTTTTAATATGTATCATAATTTAAATGTTTGCTATGTGTAAAATAATTAATACTTTGAGAACATAAATTCCAACTTCTAAGATGGAACATTTCTTAAAATGCTTTTACCTTTCAAAAGATTATTATGCCAAATTGTATACATAATTATTGTCAAATAATAGGCACCATTTTATTATGACAGGGTATTTGTATATAATATAGCATTCACACATTTTAAATGCCAAGAGTAAAGGCATTAATTCAGCATTTACAGATGCATTATACACATATGTTAAAATAAAAACCATGACTCATTTAGTACCAGATAATTGTTTCGTCCTCCTATTAGGTGAACCTTAATATAACCTTTATACAAATGCTAATAACTTCCAAAAAAATTTGCTTGTAATTAAATGTTTCTATAGTGTGGCTACCAAAGAAATTTTTAGAGTAAGAAGGCATTGCTGAGCAAAAGCTAAGAGAATTCAGCACCACTAAACCAGCTTTACAACAAATGCTAAAGGAACTTCTCTAGGCAGGAAACACAAGAGAAGGAAAAGACCTACAAAAACAAACCCAAAACAATTAAGAAAATGGTAATAGGAACATACATATCGATAACTACCTTAAATGTAAATGGATTAAATACTCCAACCAAAAGACACAGACTGGCTGAATGGATACAAAAACAAGACCCGTATATATGCTGTCTACAAGAGACCCACTTCAGAACTAGGGACACATACAGACTCAAAGTGAGGGGATGGAAAAAGATATTCCATGCAAATGGAAATCAAAAGAAAGCTGGAGTAGCAATTCTCATATCAGACATAATAGACTTTAAAACAAACACTTTAAAAGAGACAAAGAAGGACACTACATAATGATCAAAGGATCAATCCAAGAAGAAGATATAAGAATTGTAAATATTTATGCACCCAACATAGGAGCACCACAATACATAAGGCAAATTCTAACAGCCATGAAAGGGGAAATCCACAGTAACACAATCATAGTAGGGGACTTTAACACCCCACTTTCACCAATGGACAGATCATCCAAAATGAAAATAAATAAGGAAACACAAGCTTTAAATGATACATTAAACAAGATGGACTTAATTGATATTTATAGGACATTCCATCCAAAAACAACAGAATACACTTTCTTCTCAAGTGCTCATGGAACATTCTCCAGGATAGATTATATCTTGGGTCACAAATCAAGCCTCGGTAAATTTAAGAAAATTGAAATCATATCAAGCATCTTTCCAACCACAACGCTATGAGGCTAGATATCAATTACAGGGAAGAACCTGTAAAAAATACAAACACATGGAGGTTAAACAATACACTACTAAATAACCAAGAGATCACTGAAGAAATCAAAGAGGAAATCAAAAAATACCAGAAACAAATGACAATGAAAACACAATGACACAAAACCTATGGGATGCAGCAAAAGCAGTTCTAAGATGGAAGTTTATAGCAATACAATCCTACCTCAAGAAACAAGAAACATCTCAAATAAACAACCTAACCTTACACCTAAAGGTATTGGAGAAAGAAGAACAAAAAACCCCAAAAGTTAGCAGAAGGAAAGAAATCATAAAGATCAGATCAGAAATAAATGAATAAAACAATAGCAAGGATCAATAAAACTAAAAGCTGGTTCTTTGAGAAGATAAACAAAACTGATAAACCATCAGTCAGACTCATCAAGAAAAAAAAGGGAGAAGACTCAAATCAATAGAATTAGAAAAGAAAAAGGAGAAGAAACAACTGACACTGCAGAAATACAAAGCATAATGAGAAACTACTACAACAACCATATGCCAATACAATGGACAACCTGGAAGAAAATGGACAATTTCTTAGGAAAGCACAACCTTCCAAGACTGAACCAGGAAGAGATAGAAAATATAAACAGACCAGTCACAAGCCCTGAAATTGAGACTGTGATAAAAAATCTTCCAACAAACAAAAGCCCAGGACCAGATGGATTCACAGGTGAATTCTATCAAACATTTAGAGAAGAGCTAACACCCATCCTTCTCAAACTCTTCCAAAAAATTGCAGAGGAAGGAACACACCCAAACTCATTCTACGAGGCCACCATCACCCTGATACCAAAACCAGACAAAGATGTCACAAAGAAAGAAAACTACAGGCCAATATCACTGATGAACATAGATGCAAAAATCCTCAACAAAATACTAGCAAACAGAATCCAACAACACATTAAAGGGATCGTACACCATGATCAAGTGGGATTTAGTCCAGGGATGCAAGGATTCTTCAATATATGCCAATCAATCAACGTGATAAACCATATTAACAAACTGAAGGAGAAAAACCATATGATCATCTCAATAGATACAGAAAAAGCTTTTGACAAAATTCAACACCATTCATGATAAAAACCCTCCAGAAAGTGGGCATAGAGGGAACTTACCTTAACATAATAAAGGCCATATATGACAAACCCACAGCCAACATCATTCTCAATGGTGAAAAACTGAAACCATTTCCTCTAAGATCAGGAACAAGAGAAGGTTGTCCTCTCTCACCACTATTATTCAACATAGTTTTGGAAGTCCTAGCCACAGCAATCAGAGAAGAAAAAGAAAATAAAAGGAATCCAAATTGGAAAAGAAGAAGTAAAGCTGTCACTGTTTGCAGATGACATGATACTATACATAGAGAATCCTAAAGATGCTACCAGAAAACTACTAGAGCTAATCAATGAATCTGGTAAAAAAGTAGCAGGATACAAAATTAATGCACAGAAATCTCTTGCATTCCTATACACTAATGATGAAAAATCTGAAAGGGAAATTAAGAAAACACTCCCATTTACCACTACAACAAAAAGAATAAAACACCTAGGAATAAACCTACCTAAGGAGACAAAAGACCTATATGCAGAAAACTATAAGACACTGATGAAAGAAATTAAAGATGATACAAACAGATGGAGAGATATACCATGTTCTTGGATTGGAAGAATCAACACTGTGAAAATGACTATACTACCCAAAGCAATCTACAGATTCAATGTAATCCCTATCAAACTACCAATGGCATTTTTCACAGAACTAGGACAAAAAATTTCACAATTTGTATGGAAACACAAAAGACCCCGAATAGCCAAAGCAATCTTGAGAAAGAAAAACGGAGCTGGAGGAATCAGGCTCCCAGACTTCAGACTATACTACAAAGCTGCAGTAATCAAGACAGTATGGTACGGGCACAGAAACAGAAATATAGATCAATGGAACAGGATAGGAAGCCCAGAGATAAACTCACGCACATATGGTCACCTAATTTTTGATAAAGGAGGCAAGAATATACAATGGAGAAAAGACAGCCTCTTCAATAAGTGGTGCTGGGAAAACTGGACAGCTACATGTAAAAGAATGAAATTAGAAAACTCCCTAATGCCATACACAAAAATAAACTCAAAATGGATTAAAGACCTAAATGTAAGGCCAGACACTATAAAACTCTTAGAGGAAAACACAGGCAGAACACTCTATGACATAAATCACAGCAAGATCCTTTTTGACCCACCTACTAGAGAAATGGAAATAAAAACAAAAATAAACAAATGGGACCTAATGAAACTTAAAAGCTTTTGCACAGCAAAGGAAACCATAAACAAGATGAAAAGACAACCCTCAGAATGGGAGAAAACATTTGCAAATGAAGCAACTGACAAAGGCTTAATCTGCAAAATTTACAAGCAGCCCATGCAGCTCAATATCAAAAAAACAAACAACCCAATCCAAAAACGGGCAGAAGACCTAAATAGACATTTCTCCAAAGAAGACATACAGATTGCCAACAAACACATGAAAGGATGCTCAACATCACTCATTATTAGAGAAATGCAAATCAAAACTAAACTACAATGAGGTATCACCTCACACCAGTCAGAATGGCCATCATCAAAAAATCTACAAACAATAAATGTTGGAGAGGGTGTGGAGAAAAGGGAACCCTCTTGCACTGTTAGTGGGAATGTACATTGATACAGCCACTATGGAGAACAGTATGGAGGTTCCTTAAAAAACTAAAAATAGAACGACCATAAGACCCAGCAATCCCACTACTGGGCATATACCCTGAGAAAACCATAATTCAAAAAGAGTCATGCACCCCAATGTTCATTGCAGCACTATTTACAATAGCCAGGACATGGAAGCAACCTAAATGTCCATTGACAGATGAATGGATAAAGAAGATGTGGCACATATATACAATGGAATATTACTCAGCCATAAAAAGAAACGAAATTGAGTTATTTGTAGTGAGGTGGGTGGACCTAGAGTCTGTCATACAGAGTGACGTCAGAAAGAGAAAAACAAATACCGTATGCTAATACACATATATGGAATCTAAAAAAAAAAAAAGGTTGTAAAGAACCTAGGGGCAGGACAGGAATAAAGACGCAGATGTAGAGAATGGACCTGAGGACACGGGGAGGGGGAAGGGTAAGCTGGGACGAAGTGAGAGAGTGGCATGGACTTATATACACTACCAAATGTAAAACAGATAGCTAGTGGGAAGCAGCCGCATAGCACAGGGAGATCAGCTCGGTGTTTTTTGACCACCTAGAGGGGTGGGATAGGGAGGGTGGGAGGGAGACGCAAGAGGGAGGAGATATGGGGATATATGTATACGTATAGTTGATTCACTTTGTTATACAGCAGAACCTAACACAACATTGTAAAGCAATTATACTCCAATAAAGATATTAGAAAAAAAAAAGGGCATTGCTGGGAAAAAAAAAAAGAAAGGAAATCTATTAGAGCTTTCGAAAAAAGTAAAGATAGGCAAGTCTAATGTTCATTTTGCTTCAATTTCCCAAATACAAATATTAACAAATATCTATTCTGGAAAGAAAGCTGCAAAATTATTTCCAGAAAATTTTCTCACATAAAGGAAAAATAAAACTTGGCAGGTAATAGAAAGAACATTATTTAAAAGAACCTCATTCACCATCATTCACTGACAATATATCAGGCTTACAAAAAATTGCTTTAAAAGGAAATCGAGTCTATAATTATTTCAAATTAAAAGTTAAAAAAAGGCAAAGGGGATCTTTCTAAAAATAAGCTACATAACTCAAAATTAACTGTTCTATCTACAAGCCCTAATTACATTACCCACTAACTGATAAACTTTTCAACTGCAACAAAATACTTTGAAAAAACTTTCAGTATCATGAATACTGACTGACTTAAATAAAATCCCACTTCGAAGCCAATGAGCAAGTTCTCCAAAGAGCAGACTACATCCAATATATTTCATACTAGAAAAAAAGAGAAAGTAAATGCACTTAATATGGGATCAGTAGGGCCCTTCTGAATTTGAGAAAATGCACATTATTGAGAAGGCCTACATCATCCTTTGAGACTTCTAGTAGAATGTAGGTAAAAGCAGCATATGCCATTAGCCCCAGATGAAACTTGAATTAGCAAATGAGTGAGTTTATTATTATCCTTACAGACTTTTCATAGCCTACACTTTTCTCTTCTGGTTTGCTTTCTAAACCCTGGTATAGGAGTAACAAAATGCTCTAGACTTTCATGAAAAAAATGAAAAACCACCACCACCAACAACAACAATCACATGGTTAAATAAAGAATCTGTGTGCCCGTAGAAATAAATACATTCCTAGCCCTGACAACTGAGAGGGTCTGTAATGACACCCAGCAGCAACAACCGTGCGGAGGACCTAGATCTGTGTTTCCAACCATCAATCTTCACCAATTAAAAAACAAAAACAAAAACAAAAACACCTGGGCTCTTTGGAGAAAGGGCTGATTTCTGGACTGAGGGTGGAAAAGTATAAGCAGAGCCTGGAACATCTTGTGGTACTGGGAAGTAAGGAGATATGGAAAAGTGATGAGAGCACGTCAAAAAGACACAGATGCTGAGCTGAAGGCGTTCCCAAGGACCGAAGCCAAAACAGCAAAATAAAATCATAGTGCTGGATTATAACCCATGGAGTAAAATATTCCTAAATCCTTAATAAGTATATGAGGAAGAGGGGACAGTGGTTCTTCCCATTTCAATCCTTATTAATGCACTGAAAAAGAATGAAGGAAATTGAAATTCACCATATTTGAAATATTTGCCGAATTGAAATTGAAAAACACCACAGTAACGATTGTTGCAGGCAAAAACCATTGAAAAATACTAAAACTACAAGAGGAAGGTAGGATGAGAAACTTGACATCTGCCTAGTCTCAAAATTTCTACCCAGAAAACACTTACTAATCATAAACATAGCAACTTTAAAATCCAGCAGACTCACTTAAGCAAATAATCAAAATTACCAACATGAGCTCCCACGCCCCACATAACGCACCTAGAACAGCACATTGTTGCTTTCGTGGTGTGCCTTCCTAAAAATACACCCCCCCAAAAGATCACACTAAGGGGCGTTCTATATAATAACTAACTAGTAGTCTTCAAAAAGTGTCAAGATCATGAAAAGTGAAAGTGAGGTACTGTCCCAGATTATATTAAGATTGTGTAAAGGAGACATGAAGCCAAATATAAAAGAACATAGGGTTGCATTTATGTAAGGTTCAAAACCAGGCAAAACCAAACCCTAGTGTTTAGAGTTGCATACCTAAGTAATAAAAGTATAAAAAAGAGCAAGGAAGTAAAAATCACAAACTTACACATAATGGCTATCTTTGGTGGGAGACAGAAATTTGTGAATGAGAAGAATATGATTCAGACCACCACAGACACATATAGTGTATGTTTCCATTTACATAAGATTCTAGAAAATGAATACCCCAAAGCAGTGGTTGCCAGAAAAGGGAGTGAAGGGTGTGGGAGGAGAGAGGGAGGGAGGGATTAACAAGGGGCAGGAGGAAATTGGGGGGGGGGGGTGGCGTGTGATGGACATGTTCATCATCTTATTCCGGGAGTGGTGATTTCACACTTAAAAATCAAATTGCACACTTTAACTAAGTGCAGGTTATCACATATCAATTACTCCTCAATAAAGCTGTAAAAAATAATGTACAAACTTCATCTTCAAAGTTTTGCTAAATATATTAAAAAAGGAAAGTACAAATGTTCACAGGCCATATCACAAACTGGGCCTACAAATAATCCTAAATCAACCCACCCTGATCATTCTAAATGGAGAGTTGATTTATTATTTTAAGAACTGCCTGTGTAAACATGAAGCAAAAAGTCTGAAAAGTGGTTTTTAACAGGGAAATCATCAAACACATATAGCTCCCCACCTGGTTTATTATCTACTGGTCATAAGAATTATTCTACAGCTTACTTTTACCTACAAAAGAAGAGAGGGGAGAATGATTTATGTAGGGATTAGCCTCAAATCTAAACATCTGAAATTACGTGAATCATCATCATATCCATAAATTTTCACCTCCTTGACTCCAAGATGTATATGTAAAGCACATTTCTTAAAAGATTAATAAATAGGGCTTCCCTGGTGGCGCAGTGGTTGAGAGTCTGCCTGCCAATGCAGGGGACACGGGTTCGAGCCCTGGTCTGGGAAGATCCCACGTGCCGCGGAGCAACTAGGCCCGTGAGCCACAACTACTGAGCCTGCGCATCTGGAGCTTGTGCTCCGCAACAAGAGAGGCCGCAATAGTGAGAGGCCCGCGCACCACGATGAAGAGTGGCCCCCACTTGCCGCAACTAGAGAAAGCCCTCGCACAGAAACGAAGACCCAACACAGCCATAAATAAATAAATAAATAAATAAATAAATGGATCATCACATTAAAAAAAAGAAAAAGATTAATAAATAAAATAAATGAATAAAACTTTCATTTCCTGTATTGGGAAATTCTGAATCTTATTTTATTTTTTCCTTATATTTTTGTTGTACAAGTTCCCCTTGTATACTTCGGACAAGACTCTGTGACATCCTCCTTTTCCCCTGGGAAAATGTAGGAACATTATGCTAAGGGGCCATTTCTGCAGAAAAAGTACAAAAGATGCTGTGGAGACAAGAAACAGAGAAATTTAAGCTGAGTGGATACAATTCACAATTCCATTTTCTTCTGTCTAAATTATAGCACCATGTCACATGTTAACCAGCTATTTCAATAATAGCTATGATCAATCAAAGAGAGAAATGTTTTTTTAAATCACAGACCCCAGAATGACTGAGACTGTTATATTCCACACTGAAAAGAATTACTGCAAATCTGAATTTCAGCTTCATAGAACTCTCCACAAACTGCTGACACATGAACTGCCAAAACTACAGAGAACTGCCTAAGTGTTTCACTGATAGAATTACATTATATTGATCTTCTCTTTACTATTAGTTTTAATTTGAATACTCCTCTAGTAAATATTATATATCCATCCCTTTTCTTAAAATATAGATTTTGGTAGGTATTGAATTAGTATTTTTTCATTGCTAGGTACATATTAGCTATCTTTATTTTTTAAAGTACAGTTAAGTCCCCTACATAGGAACCTTCAAGTTGCAAACTTTCAAAGATGTGAATGTGTGTTCCATCAAGTCAGGTGTGAGTGAAACTGCAGCTTGCCCTCCATCTCCTATTGCTGACGATCCTGCAGCTCCACCATCTCCCACCTCCTCTCCCTCCTCCAGTCAGTAACTCTTCTTGCCTGTTCACGCGATGCCAGCCCCTGCATACCAGCTGTTGTACTGTACTACTGTACTTTTCAAGGTGCTGTACTGTAAGATTTTAAATGTTTTCTTTATTTTTTTGTGTTTGGTCGTTTTTTATGTATTATTTGGGTGAAAAGTATTATAAACCTATTACAGTACAGTACTATAGAGCCGACTGTGTTAGTTGGGTACCTAGGCTAACTTTGTTGGGCTTACGAACAAATTGGACTTAAAATGCGCTCTCGGAACGGAACTCGTTCGTATGTAGGGGACTTACTGTAGTTAATTCTTTATCATTTTCATGACTCTACTTATAAACATGAATGAGCCTATTCTGAGTTAACAGACAATTCCCGCCTTAATTCAATCAGTATATTCTTTTGTTCAAACAGAGTAACTTACTGACTGGTTTAGTTTGCAAAGCCCTTGAAGGAACTTTTTACCTAGCTGAGTAGCTCATGTAAAAGAATTTGAACTGTAACAATTCATTTTATTCTTTATTTTGATATCTGTTCAAAACACATTGATAACTAATGATATAGTAGCAGAATTGTTTTTAATTACTTCAAATTTAAAAATGACCAGAATACCATATTACACATTATTTTGCTTATAAATCATATCTACCCTTGACGTATGCCTTGATCAATTAACAAAAGTTAACATAATGCATGAGACAGTTGAACCTCAGTAATGTGACAACTATAATCTAGTTTAAGTATATTCAAGATGAAGTTCCAGAATCTCATATGCTGGGCTGACAATAGGAAATCATGAGATATCCATAAGAAAGACATCACCGGATAGTGCTGGCAATGCTATAAAGCATGATAATTTTAACATTTCTTAAAGCCATGAATATAAACTAAATGTTACCAAGCTGTCTAGGACCACATTTTATAAATGACTGAAAGACCCTCATGTCCTTATGGTGAAACTAATTCAATTATTTCCAAAACGTGAGATGGAGGTTATCTAATAATCACAATACTTTTCCATTCATTTTTTCCACTCTATTAAGTGACTGATGTGAATTCTTAAAGTGGGTTATGGTCATTACAACCTTAGAATGTGCTCAGCAAATCCATGAGGGGTAGTCAAACAATGTTTTCTTTTCCTCAAATAAATTAACCAGGCTTTCAGAAAGAATTAAGCAGTGTGGAAGTATAAGCAGATAATCATTTCATATGATTTTTTTAAGATGTAGTTTTAAAACCCATTCCTTGTCACCAATGTCATAGCAGCATTATTCACAATAGCCAGAAGGTAGAAACAATCCATATGCCCATCAACAATTGAAAAACATAATGTGGTATATATCTTGTTTATGTAATATTATTCAGTCTTAAAAAGGAATGGAATGCTGACATGCTACAACATGGATGAACTCTGAAAACATTACGCTAAGTGAAATAAGCCAGTCACAAAAGGACAGTTATTATATATTCCACTTATATGAGGTATGTAGCAAAGTCAAATTCATAAAGACAGAAAGTATAATAGTGGTTACCAGAGACCAAAGTGAGACAGGAACAGGGAGTTATTGTTTAATGGGTACAAAGTTTCTGTTTGAAATGATGAAAAAATTCTGGAAATTGACAGTGGTGATGGTTGCACAACACTGGGAACGTACTTAAGGTCACGGATTTGTACACTTTATAATGGTTCAGGGCTTCCCTGGTGGCGCAGTGGATAAGAATCTGCCTGCCAGTGCAGGGGACACAGGTTTGATCCCTGGTCCGGGAAGATCCCACATGCTACGAAGCAACTAAGCCCGTGCGCCACAACTACTGTGAGCCTGTGCTCTAGAGACCGCGAGCCACAACTACTGAGCCTGCGTGTCGCAACTACTGAAGTCTGTGCACCTAAAGCCCATGTTCCGCAACAAGAGAAGCCACCACAATGAGAAGCCCGCGCACCGCAACGAAGAGTGGCCCCCGCTCGCCACAACTAGAGAGGGTCCACGTGCAGCGACGATAGACCCAACACAGCCAAAAATAAATAAATAAAATAAAATTAGGAAAAAAAAAAAGGTTTAAAAGGTACGTTCTATGTTTTAGAAAGCCCCCAAAATATCCATTCCTAAGATACAAGTCTCTCAACAACTTCAAACATTTTTCTCTTCTTGAATCCCACAGAGACTGTTCCAGACATCCTCCTTTCTCTAAATCTCCCCAGACCATCCCTCTCTCTTCTCACTCCAAAAACCACTTTCATTTCTCATTGAGTGGAGAAGATACAGTCTTGAGGTACAAGTTTCTCCATCTTTCAATTCATCTGTGTTTCTATACATACATCCTTAGCTTTCCTTCTCATTCCCTTGCTAAAACTATCCAGCCCTCATTTACTTGATACCTTCCCAACTTCAACACTTATTCTTTCTCTTCTCAAAGACCTGTAATCTTTTATTTTCTCCCACTCTGCCAGTTAACAAGGAGGGTTACAAGGGCAGGAATGGTCATTCTGAAGTTGAGTCAACTAAAAATCACTACAGAATGGATAATATTTGTGGAAGTAATCTACCCTGAGACAGTTGACTCATAGATGAAGATTTCTAGGTCCTTTCTGTTCAGGCTGTTATGATGCTGTGGAAAGGGTGGCTGGAAACCACACTGTATGTCTGATTCCCAACTGTGGTGCTTATTTCCTGTGTAACTTCAGGCAACTCATTTAACTCCTCTGTAGCCTCAGTATTTTGTTGGGCAAATGGTTATGACTTAACTCCACAGAAATGTTTTGAGGATTAAATGAAATAATGTATGTACTTAACTAACATTTGTTCAGTCTAAATCAGTTGAATACACTGAATGACCAAAGCATATTTCCAAAATACAGGATGTTTTAAAAAGAAGAAAACATGAATTGCCTTGTATGAAATATTGAAATTTGTAGTTAATGACAGATAAGAGTTAAAATACATAAATCTGTCAGAATGTATATAGTCAATGCATGTCTACATGTAAGAAAAGAGGGAGAAAAAGAGGCAGACAGTCAGAGGAGAGGATAGAGACTGACTGACACAATTGGCAGAGAGGAGTTATCTGGATGCTAGAAAAGCATGTACTATTGTGGAAGGCCTAATTTTCCAAGCTCCGGATGAAATATCCCTCAAGACAACCTAACCCTTTTCCTTCGATCACACAGTCACAAAACAATCTTCTGAGGGCTAAATAACTTTGAGTAGTTAGAAATGAGTTGCTGTAAATAGAGACCTGAGTATGTACGTATATGTGTATATTTAATGCATGTGTGTGTACATACACATCTATATGTAATGATATACAGTTGACCCTTGAACAATACAGAGATTAGGGGCACTGACCCTCAGCGAAGTCAAAAAGCCACATATAAGTGGATCTGAGCAGTTCAAACCTGTGCTATTCAAGGGTCAACTGTATTACTATAAATTAGTGCTGATGGTTACAAAGCCACAAAAACCATAATAATTATAGTTGTTACTTACTGAGACCTTCAGTGTGCAAGGCCCTGTGCTAAGCTTAATTCTACATTATATCGGCCTTCTCTCTGGTATTAATTTTAATTTGAATACTCCTTTAGTGTTAGGAGTTTAGGATTGTCATTTAATCTTGTCAAAGAATCCCATGAGTTAGGTACCATTATTATTCCCATTTAATAGATTTAGAGGCTAATAGAAATTACTAATTTGCCTGAGGGCACACAGCTTGTAAGAGGTCAAACTGGGAATCAAACTTCTCTTCCTCTGGCTCTTTGTTCTTAAATCTCACTTCTTAATAATTAAGACGTTTTGTTAAGGATAATTAATTCCCCACAACATGATCAATGCTGAGTGATAAAATCAGTGTGGCGCTTGCAAAGCTCTGGCCGACCTCTTCAGGTGTGCGGAGTATTTCTTCAGTCAACATGGCCTACTTCTTTAAAAGGAGCAACAAGGGGAAAAAAAGAAAGTCAACAAGGGAGGAAAATTAGCTCAATCCTCTATTCAATCTTGGCTCTTCCCCATCTTCTTTCTCTTTATGAAATTGAATCATTTATTATACATCAATTATTTAGAGTATATGCCAGACTCTAGGCCAGGTATCAGAGACATAAAGATGATCCCTGCCTCGGGAACTCATAGTCTTAAAGCAGCAGCAGGTTTGAAGTAGTTAAACTATAAGAAACGGAGACAAATTGGCAAATTCTATAACAGACCCATGGGAATTATGTACTGTAGTAATCTTCTGACTACTAAAGACTTTTAAACCCTGAAAGTAGAGGCTTGAATGTCAAGTGCAAACCCACACACTGGTCTTCAGGGACTTCCTTTAGGCGCATGCCCTCAAAATATGACCCAACACTGGAACCACTGACAAAAGTTTTCAAGACTCTCTTATCAAATGCCGTGAAGTGTAATCTTATAACATTTTATATTATAACCCCAAGCCTCTGGTACAGTGCCTGACACAAGGTGAGTGATCAATGGTTGCTTGGTAAGTAAAAAAAGACAGGAAAAAAAAAAAAAACACAGAAGAAAAAGAACAAAACAAACAAAAAACAACACATACCTCCCTAAGGAAGAACTAACCACTGATATTAAGTTAGCTTAAAAAATACTGAGAAATATAAGGCAGATTTTTAAATAAATGGATATTAAGTAAATTTGTATGTAGGTGAGTTTGCCATAAAATATTTTGATATGCACAACCAAAACTGACAGCTGAAGTTCTAGCATGATCCAAACAATATAAAGATTACCTGGTCTTGGGAAATTTAAAATAGGATTTCTATAAATGAGATGACAGATGAGGCATAATAGAAATAAGGAAGAGCTTAACAGCTTCCAAAAATTCTTCTTCTGTCTAGTTTTAGAAAAAATAAACCTGAGGTATTCATGCAAAATTTTTAAATGTTGCTGTATTACATCCTTGGCTAGGACTAATACATCTGAAAGCACTTGTGGCATAACTGTCAACAAATATTGTCTTGTAAATGTTCTGATTATGACTAGTAGGGCCCAAGTTAATTTATTTCTAAGATCAAACCAATATTCCACTTCATTTCCTGATGTTTGGTTATTATTATAGAAGTCACAAGTTCAGAGCCTCCTTTCACTTTCTAGCAAGTGATACTCCAAACAATCTTAATTTTAAAATAGCCTCTTTCTAAGACTAGAATTTCTGCATCAGGAGTGTGATTTGATATGTGAATTACTGCGATTAGAATGGGAAAAATGGGAGAGCAAAGGAGGAAGGAGAAGTCAGGAGAACAACATAAGAGATGCCAAGAACAGGACTTCCGTTAACTGGCCAAGAGAGATTAAATCCACTAATACTCCTTGTCTCCAAAAACATAAAAGTTGTTCTCATGACTTTTTTCCTTAATTAAGAAGAGCAAGGCGGCGGCACCAGGCAAGCAGCATGAGGCAAGTCTTCGAATCGATGTGAACATCAAGTATGTCATGAATGCACTGAGATGCCCTTTTTGGGGGGAGGGAGACGAATAGTAAGTCTGCTTTTGGTGGTTCTATAAGGTAAAGCAATGTGTTGCCTCTGAGATCAGATTAACTTTACAAGAAAGTGGAAATGTCTTTACATTTTATTTTACAAGGTACAGTGTTTATAAGAATAACAATCTTTACCATCAGAAAAAAACGCACAGCTAATGAAAAGGAAAAGACACTGTGGATTTATCTATTATATGTAAGGAATCCAGAGATGGCTACAAAGAAATGTTACTATATATGAGTAACAGCACTGATAGACTTCCTGTTAGATGGCACGTAAGAAGGGCATATTAATATGACTCTGTAATTTAAATGGTTCCAAGCAGCAAATTCAAAGCTAAAAAAACACTTTCAACTACTACTGTTTTTAAGTAGAATTCTACTACAATACCTGAAAATGGCAAGCACATTTCAACTATTTTATAAGGTAAAATATAATTTAGTAAGACAAAATCAAGGTAGCTTAAAATAAAGTGAAATAACTCCATATGTGTACATGGCACAAATAAAAGTAACATCTAAAGGCCCACAGCTTACTGAGGGAAATTAACTATTTGCTAAGTACTTAAAATTTCAACAGTTTGTCACTCATTAGAGAGGGACTCAAAAGATTAAGTATGGCAGTCTAAAGTGAAGACATACTGAAGAGAAATGGCAAACTAGATTCTATTTATGTGCTATTGCCATAACTAAAATCATCCAAAATACTTTGCTTCATTTTCTTCTTAGAGTACATATAATATTGTTTATAAACTACCTACCAGTGTTGCTTATAAAGTACCTACCAACTTTGTATTTATTGAAAGTTTTAACCATAGTTTAAAAGCAATCTGACAAAGTGAAACTCAAATGATGTAGTTACTCATAACTATGAAGAGCACAGTACTTTCAATTATAACCATTCCAGGCTATGAAAAACACTATTATAAAAACAAACCACCATACATATAATACAGCTTGAAATGAAATTTCTAATGGACCAAGTGTAAACTGACCACAAACAGGATGGTTCACTTTAAGCTACGGATTCTTCATACATCTCTCTTAAGGCAGGGAGGGGAGAGCTGTTGGGTGCTGGGGGCACTAAGAAAGGAGAAGAATCCATTGACATAAGGACTCTTTGTAAGACAGAGTTAATATATTAGAAATAACATTACTTATAATTCTTTTATAGGAATATTTAATATTTTAGTGTAACTTTTCTTCTCTTTTAATTAATATTTCATAACTCTTCCTTCTCACTGCTCTTCCCCAAAAGGGTGTTTTGCAGAAATAAATGAGGAAACAGCTATCGTGCTCTAACAAGAAGAGGAGGCAGGAATAAAGAAAAGAAATTGATGCTGACTGCAACAACAAACAAACACAATGAATTAAATTGACAAGAAGTTCTCCTGCAGAAATAAAAGTGCAGGAAGACTTGATGCATACAGTGTCTTTCCTCAGAGAAAGTGACATGTCATCATTCATATGGGAACATGGTGGCAACAAGTTTATATAGTTAGATGTATAAAAGAGAAGAGCTGAAAAAGCTTCAATATAAAACTTTGCTATTAAGGTGCTTAAAATCGAAGACAAGGACTTAGATCTTATTCTCTGATTGCCTTATCACTCAGCAATTGGAGGCCTCTGCTTTCACCAATTCTGCCTCTTTACTGTCTTGTGAATGTGCCAGTCATCTCCACCTGAAATACCCTTCTATCTTTTTCCAATACTACCCATTTTTCCAGACACAGCTCCAGTGCCATCTCCTGCATGAAGCTTACCTTGATTGCCCCACCCCCACTGATTTATCATTGCTCCAAATTCTTCTGCAGCATCAACAACCTGTGCCACACAGTTTGGTCCTTATTTATATATTGTCATACAGAGTTCACTGCTGTTTCATGTGTTTGTTTTATCACATCTATATTATATTATAACTTCTTGTGGAAAAACAACATTTAGTATTTCTTCTGTATCCCTCACATTGCTTATCATTGTTCCAGGTAATTAGTAAGATATTCCATAAGCATTTGTAAAATAAATTATAATAATGATCATACTAACAGCAAATATTTATTAAGTTATGTGTACCAGATACTGGACTTCGATTAATTTAATCTTCACAGTAACTCTACGAGGTGTGTTATAATTCATATTAATGATATTAATATTAACCCCATTTTATTTATGAGAAAAGTTAAAGTTTAGTTTAGTAACAAACAGGATCATGGTAGTGAGCATGCATCTCAAAGAAATATGCTATCCAGAAAAGATATGAAAACTAATACAATCTATGAAAAGTGTCCTAAGAAAAAGAGTAGGGAAAATAGAAAGGTTAACTACCCAGTTAATGCTTCAAATTCTCTAAACTGTTAGGGGTCCTTAAAGTCAATACCTCTATCCCCACCTGGAACTCACAGGCAAGTGCCACACAGTAGGCACACAGTAACCTTGAACAGGTGAACTTCCTGTTATAAAAAATACACTTCATAGCCTCCATCACATTAAAAAAAAATAAATAAGTAAACTGTATGGAATCCACCATTCTCTTCCTAATTTTATTAGAATAAAATAGTCATTACTGAAGAAGGAAATGACAGCGGTCTTATTTAAAAAATACTAGGACTTCCCTGGTGGTCCAGTGGTTAAGAATCCGCCTTCCAACGCAGGGAACGCGGGTTTGATCCCTGGTCGGGGAACTAATATCTCACATGCCGCGGGCAACTAAGGCCACACACCTCAACTACTGAGCCCAGAGCGCTATCGAGCCCGCATGCTGTTAACTAGAGAGAAGCCTGCACACCGCAACGAAAGATCCCGCTGCCGCAACAAGGACCTGACGCAGCCGAAAATAAATAAATAAATAAATTTTTTTGAAAAATAAATAAATAAAATTTAAAAAAAATTAAAAATGCTAACTGTCCCTCTCCGTTAAGCTCACTGCCCCCCAGCAGAATTCAGAACTTGGTCTTAATATTATCAAAAAAGAGATCCCCAGATTAAAACATTAACTAAAGTTTTAATTAGATAGAACAGTCCCTTGTTCATTGAGGAAGATAAAGGGTCAAGTGTGATAATTTCAAGAGTCCTCTGAGGAGATGATACTTCAGTAAATAAATGTGTAATATATATGTGACATATAACAAATATAAATTATACATATACATAATACATCTATAATATAAAGTAATAAACCATGTTTACCAAATCAGATATATAAAAGATCACTGTTGAAGCAAATATGATTCCAAATTTACCTTTTCTCTCCCTGAATCCTCTTTAACTAACAGTAGATTTAGGCTAATCTGTGGATGACTAATCCTATAATAAAATATCTGCTATATCAAAAGACAGGATGCTACACAGAAAACAATTATGAATAATGAGTAAACAAATTAAAAACATCTAGCTCAAAAGTAATGACCACAGAAACGCTATCTAAAGAGCCTTAAACAAGACAGAAAGACTGTGATTATCCCATACACCCAGATTCTGTTTCCATCAATCAGTTCACAACGGTTGTTCTAAGAATAGGGAAGATAATAGAGGGCCTAGAAGTACGGCTGATTCACCAGAATCCCATGGGATCAAGAAACACATTTTACATTAAAGATTTTTTCCTCATAAAAGTTTGCTATTCTGCATTTGCAAACTGTTAGACCCAAGAGACAAAACTCCTACCCTCTAAGACTCAATTTTTTTCCTCCAGTTACAATTTATTTTAAAGGATTAAGAATGGGGTTTAGTTTTGAGTGACTATTATTCTATGGAAATAAACTTTTCACAATTTTTTTAAAATACATGTAGGAAATCAATGATACTCTATTATGATTTGTGAAAATTTTAAATGTAAAATGTCTAGTAGCACAGTAGGCCTTTGCCAAGGATAAAAGATGCCAAGATAAGAATGTAATCCTTAAAGGCTTCTTAATTTCTAACTTTAAAAGATATACATGCTGTGTGTATAGAACCAGGTAACAAGTGTTTCCAAACCTTGCTACCAATACTCCAGCCAAAGTAGACAATATCAAGCATCTTTCTTTCCTATGTTTGATCTCATAAAGGATATAATTAACAGTAAGAGAAGGAAAAAGACTGCTCTCCATAAACAGTACAGGTATTAACTCTGCTATTCCTCCTCCCTCACAAAATTTGCTAGGTAGAAATCCATTTAGGAAAAAGCGAACCCAGTGGTCATATCCTCTAGGTTCTTCTATCTTAAAAGTTTGAATTATATATTTTCTCATTCTGTCAAATGTTATGACCAATGAAAAATATTTTTAAAGCACTAAGTTAGTCACAGCTATGAAAAAAATTAGGAATTACACCTGACATATAGGACATATAAGATGCAAAAGATCTATCTTATATCTACTATCTTTGTACTTCATGAAGGTGCTGACTGGCTGTGCTAAAAAGAAATAAACCACGTTTCAGGGAACAAGCATCACTTGGTTTAAGCAGAGCTAGATCTACAACAGAGTGATTTCATCAAAGGATTAAGAAAATTATTATAGTGAGCTCTTTATGACTTCTTAGGGGAAGAGAAAAGAGGGTGGAAAGGGTGAGGGAGAGGACAAGTGAAGAAGTCTGAGGGTTTTCATTCTTTCAGGCAAGGAAATGGGTAAGAACTGTTCTCAGAAGAGAGTTAAACAGTTCTCTGAAATATGGAGCTACAAACTAGGTGAAATCCTAGCTGATATCACTTTACCTTAATTTAGAGATACTTTGAAGGCAGTCATTTTCCAAATCATGACAAATGCTATTATCTAAAGCATTCACACCCTCTCCAAAGTACAAAAGGCCTTCAAAGCCATAGGTACTATGTTTTATGTTGGAACAATAGACTCTACCCTCAAGAATATTAATTTTTAGTGAAAGACACCAAAAACATAAAGCTCCATAATTCAATACAATACGTCGAATACACAGAAGGACCAATGGACTCAGGCTCCACGGGTCCACCAGGTAAGACTTCATTTCCCAGTATAATTTGCTTCTCTTTCTCATGTTTTTTTTTTTCTTTTTTCTTTCTTTTTTTTTTCAATAGTACGTTGGAATTGACGCCATATCAATACATATTGTAATTTAGGTTGAAGAGCTTAAGATTTTCCTGGACCAGGCAGGAGGTTCCAGTGAAGGCAGGGTTGGGGGAAGGAGGTAGCCTTTCAGATCGTGCAGTCCAAGAGCTCTCTCTTCCATGCCACAGTGACAAACTATTTCTTTCACATCCATTTTTTGCATCACTGAGTACAGGAGGGCTTCTGCAGCCAGCACAGTTCACCCTAGTTGCCTGGTTACCTCAGTGACCACTGTCCCAGGGGTAACAGCCCTGCTTTCTAGGGCACAAACCAAGGAAGGCCATGTGAGGACACAGCCAGAAGAGGGCCCTCACCAAGAACCCAACCACACTGGCACCCTGATCTCAGACTTCCAGCCTCCAGAACTGTTAAGAAATAAATGTTGTTTAAGCCACCGAGTCTGTGGTATGTTATAGTAGCCTTAACTAAGACACCCTAAGATTAAACATACTTTCTAAAATGTATTTATAATATGAATTTGTTAAGCAATAAAAGTGAACTTCTACTCAACCTGTGTACAAACTATATCCAGAATTCCAAAAGAGTCAAATCTAAAGTAACAAGGTTTTATTACATGTATGTATTTAAATGCACTACATGTGGTCTAAAGGTTAAGACTACTGCCTTTATCCTTTTCTCTTAAAAAAAAAAAAAATGACCGATAGAAATTATAGAGAATCTAGGATTCACAGAGTATAGAAAACCCTGAAAGGAGGGTGTCATAGCACATAAGCACTATTCCAGGTTTGGGGGACCAAAATTGAGGCACTTCTTTGATGTGTCGAGAAAAGCCCTTTTCTATGGACCATTTCTATTTCCCTAGCTACACAATAAAGGTTTTAAACTATTAAAAAAAATGATCAATAGATTTACCATCATAAATGGAACAAAATATAAATAAAAGATGGTATTTGCATAAAATGGCTCTTTTATGTGTTAGACACCGGATTTTAATTGTCCTTCATATTTTCCAAGCATAATATTTAAAACTCTTCTCTTTTTTAAATGCTGCCTTGCAACCATACTAATCTCAATAGAAAAGTATAGTCTGTTCATGACTGCTGGTAAATAGAGGTCTAGACAGCAAATGATCTCTGAAAGGACGTATTTCCATTGAATAATAAATCCACGGCACTTCGTACTATCCTATTATATACAAATGTAAGGAGGACAACAAAATAACACGAGTGAAAGGAAAATTTTAAAGAAAAAGTTACTCTCTCTCTCCTTGCATAAGTTAGGAAAAAAATTACATAGGTTTCCAAAGACTCAAAATTATAACCTAAGGAACATACTTTATAGTGATATTTTTTAAGTCAGATTATTCTTAGTGAATTCTTTTGGCTTAGGATAAAAAAGCCAAATATTACTAATGTACTTAAATGTTTTCTTGGGTGGAACTGGAAATCTTTTTCAATGACACAATACATTTTCATCTAGAAATAAACCATTTTACTTGTTTCCTTCATCATTTCTAACTTAAAAAAAACAGAACTCTAGCCTTGTTTTTGAATAATCTGGAGACAGGTTTTAATCTTTCAATGTTCAGCCCTTCAATATTTTGTACAAATAAACCCAAACTACTAATATGTTATCCAAAATGATTTCCCCCAAAGCTTCAATTACAAAAAAAGATTTTATTACAGCTTTGGCATTTAGAAATTTGCTTTCTAATAATCATCTATCAAGATTACATACTATCTACTTAGTTATTTCTTTGTAATTTTTCTATATAATTGTATTTTTTTATTATTTAGGAACACCCAAAGACACTTTGCCAAGAATAAGATACAGCTTAGTCTATACCTTGACAATCTATACAATCCAGTATATATGCTCAAATATATATTGCATATTCTGAGAAGGGTAGTTACAGTACAGTAGTATTATTTAGCATGTATTACTGGTTGCATTTTAATAATAAAAGCTGCCTAATAAATGAACTAAGCTTTGTGTAGTAGTTTACAGTCTATAGATGCCCTTCACACACATTATATCTCATTAACAATTCTATGCAGTTCTGTTCAATGGGCCCTAACCTATCAACTCACTTTGGATAACTATTAATTTGGTACATCTTAATAAAGTTAACAGGCTTCATGTGGCATGTTCATGCAGAGATGCAGGTTTTAGCGCTAAGGAGTTTAAATTAAAATTAAGGATTTTTAACAAATCCTTGAACACAGTGATCTTACTTATAAATATCTAAGTGGATAAACTATTAAACAGAAAGGTTATAAGAATCATTCGTTAGTTCTCTCATTCATCCATTTATTTATTTTTTGAGCACCTACTATGTGGTAGGCACTGTTCTGGTTAGACTGGTCATCTAGATGGCACGTATTACAATGCAATTTATATTTAAAAATAATTGATCAGTGATCATCTGATTTTTCATCATGCAAATTAGAAGATTACTGGGGAAACAAAATCTTAATAATTCTAACCACGTGAAGAAAACTGACTATGAATAGACAATACTAAAAATAAATATGTAATTTGACAGCCTAATGAGAAACAAGCTAAACAGAAACAAAATCAACATATCCACGTTAAAAAACAGATATCAGAAAGGGGTCACGTGTTTGTCTTGTCTTCAGGGAACTGAATTCAATTCAAAACATCTACCTGAGAACAGGCAGTGTAAAACAATTTATGAGGTATTCTGGGGGTCAAGTTAACAGCTCACAATAATGTAAGGCAAAATACAGCAAATTTCAATAACGAAACATTATGGTACTTCCAAGGTAGAGGAGAATTAGTTTGGAGTGAGGAATAAAGTTTATAATAACTTGGTTTTGTTATAGGTATTCCTAATCTTGGACAACTGAGATACAGACTTTAATTTTTAACTTGTTTAGTATCACCTCAAACAGAGTCATTTTAAATAAAAACCTACTGTGAAAAATAGAAGCAATGAATTGGAAAGCAATACATTATTACCCAATTTTACCTGGCATTGATTAGAATTTTAACAATAGAATACAAAAGAAGAAAAGGTGAAAAGAAAAAAATTAGCAGAGAAGAAATCTCCGTGGTGCTACATTATCAATAATGAACTGCTATATGAAGATTCTAATTCCCAAAGACAAATCTGCAAATATGCTTCCATGATCAATATATTTAGCAGAATAAGAGCTAAATCTAGAACGCAGACTCTTAATTTTTAGTAATAAATTCTTCCTAACATATTATAACAAACTACTCTAAAATATTCTATATAAATATTTCAAACTAACAGAAGACTAATATGGAATGAAATTTAATTTTAATAAACCATTTTCCAAGTTCCAACTTATTTTACACAGTTAGCAGTCTTTAACATGATAAGCACTGACAGTCTGTAAACCTACCATAAATTTTCAATTGCATTTGTGCAATATATAAAGTGTAGATATGTAATATATTTAATGGCAAGTATATGCACTATATATGTTGTTATATATTATCACATTTTTCAGTTTTCCTTTAAATTGTAAAAAAATTCAAATAACTATCATATTTCTTAAGGAGAAATTCATATTTTTTGAAATTACTGTCTTGTATTATGGACTTTTTATTATGCTGCATATGAAAAAGGGGATATGATAATGATGAAACATTCCTGATGCGTCAGACTGAAAAATTAGACATTTACAGACCATGTCTGAAGCTAAAGTTCTAATTGGATAACCCCTTTTCCCCCCTTGCTCTCATTTTGAAAGATATATAAATTTAATTTGGTTACTGGCATGGTCTATTGGACTCAACACAAGATAGTGGTTAAAAAAAAAATATTTAGAATTCCAATCTTGGTCTATTGTTCCGGTTCTAATCTCAGTTCACTGAATGCTCTTGGATAAGTCATAACTAAATGACATTTTTCAATTTTCCCATCTGTAAAATGGAGATAACTGTCCTACCTCATGAAGACATTACTTACTTTAATTAACTGGGTAAAATACTGTGAAAATCAAAAAATGATGAAAACGTTCAGTCCAATTAAAATTTAAACTTAAGTCATTATTCAAACCGAAGAGTCTTAAAATGTACTTCTTAAAATCTAAGTTGAATACTCTAGTAGCATTTGTTGAAAATCACCTGACTCATCTGCACCTTCATCTTTCAAAGGGTGTAGAGTAGCATCAAAGTGACAACTTACAATTTAGAATACATACTTTGACCAGCTCACTAGCTCCAGAGGTGATCTGTGGTTATGTAATAAAAGCCCAGGCTCATTTGACAAACCACAGCACAATTAAAAGATAAGTGATCATCCAAGATAAATGGAATGTAACAGAACCAGTTAACAATGGAAATGATAGGAAAAGAGTGAAGTTATCGTCAATACAATACATTCAATCTTTCCTCATCTAAATCATAAATTATATTTATGAAAAGGTGTAGAAATTGATATATTTGAAAACTAACTTGATAGAAATGCTGCAAGTGTTTATTTGCATTTTCCTTTTCTTAATTCACAAAGCTCTTGGATGGAGACAAACAGCCTTCCTAAAGAAATATGCACCACTTTTAACTCAATTCTATAAGTAATTAGTCAGCAACTACAGTATCAATTGTTCTTAAAAGGTTATGCATAATTAAATTTTATAAATTAAATTATATTTTACTGGGACTTTTGCTTCCGGGAAGACAGAGCAGACAAACTTTTCCAGGGACATTGTATACAACACAAACATAAGCTGGGGCGAAGTGAGAGTGGCATGGACATATATACACCACTGAATGTAAAATAGTTGGCTGGTGGGAAACAGTAGCACAGCACAGGGAGATCAGCTCCGTGCTTTGTGATGACCTAGAGGGGTGGATAGGTATTTATTAAATGTTGCTGATATGCAGAATGATAGATCCTAGGGGAAACAGAACAAGAGCTTATTATTCCAAGGAGCATAAGGACAAGATAAAAGAAAAAATATTCAGTCCATTCTCATCATTCACGGTAGTTATGTTCTATAACGTCACCAGGAACACTAAATTAGTGAATACAGAACCACCGATTCTAGAGGAAATACAGCATTAGGTTCCTGCAATCCTCTGATCATATTTTTGTCAATCAAATAACATATAACCTTGTTTTCTGTGTGTTTCTGTTTATAGACACATTATTTAATATATATTGTTGATTCATTAACACTGAACTCACAGCCAACAACACTATAACTCATGCCTGAATAAAGCTTATCTAACACACATATTTTCTCTGAAAGGGAAATCACAGCTTTCTTGCACTTAGGAACACTAGATAGCACTTCAGTGCTACACTTGGAGGCCCAGTGAAATCACCAAAACATGAAAAACATAGCACCACGAAAAAAGACACTTGTTTACAGTATGAGAGTTAAAACAAGAAAGCAGAGCATTGCCTTGTTCAACCTCAGCTGGAAACGTGTACATCGGATGACTCCTAATGTCTGTCCCCCTGTGCATATCCATGAATGACTGTGAAAGCACTGCAAGGTTACAAATAAATTTTAGCTAGTAGGTGAATCTGCAACTGCAGAATCTGTGAATAATAAGGATCAATTGTATATATTCAGTCACAAAAATTTAGAGCAGAAAGTGACTTTAGAGATCATCTTTCCAATGTTCTCATTTTCCAGATGTGAAAAGTAAGAGGTGGAAGAGCTGCATGATATAGGTAAGGTCAGAATCTAATTAATGCAAATCCCCAAAGTCAGAACATATGGCACTTCAGAGAATGAAGAATATTCTTCAGTTTTCCTCAGAGGAGATCCACAAAGTTGCATGTATCAGGATGAAAGTCCCTGATAAGGAAAACCACTGTAGTCTACTCTTCAGAGCCAGTGGCCAAGCAGAAAGTCTAGAAACTGGCCTCCCATGAAACTTCAGCTTGACCTTGTCAAAGTTAAGATAGGGGATGATAACTAGCCAACTTAAGTATAGGTTCTGGTACCAGGTTCAAAACACTATATTATTAGAAAATTTAGCAACTAAACTTCAAAACTGAATGATGAGGTTTGATATTTTTCTTTTCTAATATATACTTGGATTGACTATATAAAAAGAAAATAGCCAAAGCCCACAGATGGGGGGAAAAAGAGAATTACCTCAACAGACCAAAGTTTGACTAAGTGATACCCGAAGTGATGGGTGATTATAATTCACTTAAGAGTAAAGTTAGCAAATTAAAAGGAATTTAGTGAAATGTTTATGATATTCTTACAAGAAATAAATACAAGCATAATTGGTAACCTGCCCAATTCAAAATTTTAGAGTACAACATATTTCTCAATACAGAAAGATCAGTGGAACAAAATAACTATTCTGGACAGATGTTAGAATATATAAAAATGTGGTACAAAATACAAATTGCATCATACCAGTTCTGAAAACAAGCTGAATATTAAAAAAAACAAAAACTAAACTTGAATCCAAAGGTGAATTCTCAATTCACATCACTTTGGGGCATTATTTGACCAAAGTCATTACTTCCAATTCCTTGCTAAGCTTTTTCCAACAACCTTCTTTGCTAATTCATCTTCTCCCAGCCTCTAAAAATGTTGACAGGCCCCAAAGCTCAATCCTTCATCCTCTTTATCCACATTTATTCCTTTGGCTATATCATCCAGTCTCATAGTTTTAAATTCCATCCATATACTGACAGTGTCCAAAATAAATCTCCAAAATTCTAAATTCATTATATTCATCAGCTACTTGACATATGAAGATGGTTAACTATTACAATATCAAACTCAACATACTCAAAACTGAACTTTCAATCTTTCTTCCTAAACCCACTCTTCCACATTCTTCTCCATTCTCAGATGATGGCAACTTCATCCTACTGCTCAGGCAAAAATCCTCGACTCCCTGACTACTCTCTCTTTCTCTCACACCTGTCAGCTCTATGTATCAGTTATGGTTTAACCTGGGGATCAGAACTTTCCAATGATATGGCATCAGGAGTTTATTATAAGGATCAGACCTTATACCACTGTAGGAGAAGCTAAGGAGTACAGATCACAAAGGATATGATTGGAGGATCAGAGAAAAGTCACTAACCAGGGACCATTCAGGGACACCTGTGAAGAAGTCTGTGGAAAACTGTTGCCTCTATGTTTGACGGTGGGCCTGAAAATAGTGATGGCAGGGCAGAGTTGGGAAGAAAAGAATGTACCACAAGCTCCTAAAACAGTTACTAGCAAAGAGAAGGTGCTTAATATTTATTTGTTTATCAAATGAATCAACTGAAGTTCTGCAAGGAGAGAAGAAATGAGGCAACAGTAACATCTGAATAAATAATGGCAAGAAATATTCAGAACTGATGAAAAACAATATAACGTATTTTCCAGAAGCCAAATAAATTTCAGTTAGAAAAACAAAAATCCATACCTAGACTCATCATAGTGAATCTGAACTACACTAAACACAATGATTGGCTCTTAAAAGTAAAACAGAAAGAAAAAAAGGTTATCTTCAAAGGAGACAATTGTACTGACAGCTGACTTCTCAACAGTAACATTGAAAGTCAGAAGACACTGGAATGAAATCATCGATATGCTAAAGGAAAAATAACTGTTTACTTCAAATTCAATGTCCAATGAATAGGGTAAACTAAAGACTGTCATAAAAACAATGGAAATTAGCTACTAGCAGAGTCTAAAAGAAATGTTAAAGAATATAACTACTGACAGAAGTTTAATAATTCCACATAGAAGGTATGAGATAATAGAGGGGATGCATAACAAAAGAAGTTGTAAATAAATAAGAAAAGTAATCAAATATCGGCTGTACATAATAAAAACAATAATGTATTATGGGCTTTAATAAAAAGGAAAAAAGTCAATAATTACACATAAGTTGGAAAGAAGTGAGTAGAATAAAAGTACATTATTTGGAAAGGTAAAAATGTCAACTTTAGACTTACTGAGTTAAATACACATGCTAAAATTTCTAGAGTAAAATATCTAGAACACAACTTCAAATTGAGCAGGACAAAAATGAGAAAAAACTATCAAAATAAAAGGAGGCAAGAAAGAAGAAGAAAATAAATACAGAAAATGTAGGACAAATAACGCAAAATATGACGGTGAAAATTTTTCATATTTTTGATTAATTTAAGTAAGTATAAAACACAAAATGCTCCATTTAAAAGATAAAATATAACCAAAGATAATAAATCCAGCTAAATGCTGTTTACAAGAGATAAATCTAAAATATAAGGAAAGAGAATAAAGTTAAAGGGTAAAACAATATATACAAGGTGTATTTGTTTCCTAGGGCTTCCATAAGAAAGTACCACAAACTGGGTGGCTTAAAACAACAATTTATTGTCTCACAGTTCTGGAGGCTAGAAGTCTGAAATCAAGATGTTGACAGAGGGGGCTTCCCTGCCAATGCGGGGGACATGGGTTCGAGCTCTGGTCCGGGAAGATCCCACATGCTGTGGAACAACTAAGCCTGTGCGCCACAACTACTGAGCCTGTGCTCTAGAGCCCATGAGCCGCAACTACTGAGCCCACATGTTGCAACTACTGAAGCCCGCGAGCCTGGAGCCCGTGCTCAGCAACAAGAGAAGCCACCGCAATGAGAAGCCCGCGCACTGAAACAAAGAGTAGCCCCCGCTCATCACAACTAGAGAAAGCCCACGCACAGCAATGAAGAACCAACACAGCCAAAAAATTTTTTAAAATTTTAAAAAGACGTTGACAGAGCCATGCTCCCTCTGAAATCCATGGAAGAGAAATCCTTTCTTGCCTCTTCCTAGCTTCTGGCGGTTTGCTGACAATCCTTGGCATTCCATGGCTTACAGCTGCAGCAGTTCAATCTCTGCCTCCCTCATCACATGGCCTTCTCTCCTCATGCATCTCTATATCCCTTCCCCTCTAATTATATCTCTCTAATGACACTAGTCATATTGGATTAAGGGCCCACCCTATTCTAGTATGAACTCATCTTCACTTATACCTTGATTGCGTCTACAAAGATCCTATTTCCAAACAGAATCACATTCACAGGTACCAGGGCATGCAACATACCTTTCTGAGGGACACATTTCAACCTACTACGGCAGGCAACCACTAACCAAAAAGAGAGAAGTGGGAAGAAAAAAGCTAACAGAGTTCTAGTAATGTCTACTAACATCAGACAATGTACTACCTGAGAACAAGCGTAGTAAGGTAAGATCAGTTAGAGGCTATTTCGGTAGTCCAGGTAATACAATGCTTGTTTGAATTAAGATCATGACTAGGGAACAAAAGAAAGTCAACATATTTAAGCAATATCTAGAAAGTAAAACTAACAGGACTTCACTGGATACGCAGGTAAGGTAGACAGAGATGATTTATAGGTTTCTGGCTTGTAAAACTGATTAGAATATGTTATCAATCTCTATCTTCTAGCCAGTTACTTTCTAAAGCACAGATAATACCAATTCTTTTTATTGATCACTAACTCTCCATGGTTAGTCCTAATTCTCTACTCTGGTTTTCTTGGTCTATCACAATCTGGTCCTAGCCTACTTTATTCAAGTGTTCACTTCCATAAACTCTAGTGATTCAATAAACATTTCATGTAATTTCATGACTTTTTTCAGACCATATATCTTGAATGCCATGCCTATGTATTTACAAAGTTCTACTCAAATGAACCTTCTTCTATAGAACCTTCACTGTACTATTATTGACAATTAAAATATTTTATATGTAATATAAGATTGTCCGGGCTTCTGCAGTACTTTACTCACACTGATAGTACAGCATCTGTCACACTGATATTTATCTACATCTGTCCCTCCAGTCAAGCTACTCATACCTTCAGGATAGGGCTTACCCATCTTTTTATTCCCAGCACCTCACAATGTGGTTTGCACACAGATGGTTTTCAAGGAATGGTTACTGAATAGTGATTAATCAGTTTTAACTAGCACTGCTACTTACTATGCCCAAAGTCCAAAAGTAAATGGGAGACAAAGAAGATAGTGATTTCTTTTTCATTTTTATAAATTAGATTCTGAAAAAGATGAATAAAGGTCTTTGTTTCTTAGTAATGAATTCATGTAATTTACAGTTAATGTATTCTAAACTCTCTTGAGACTATGTAATACAGTCTATACTTTCTACTATAAAACCATATTTAAATGCTGAAGCAATTTTAAAATCTAAATAATACATAGTCCAGCTCTAGTTATTAAAGTTAAAACATTACTCAGAAGAGGTAAATTGGATGATATCTGAGGAACTCGTGTCACTGTATAATGGTCAGGAAAAATACATTTGATACTAACGTGTTAATTTACTACAATTTAGATCATCAATTCTCAAACAATTAAATAAAAACAGAATGTACTTTCTTAAAAAGCTGCATAATCTAGACTTCCTCTGATGACTGAAAACATGCGTATGAAACCTGCAATGACTTCTGTTTATCAGCATGAACATGAACTATCTTTGAGCTGCAGATATAGAAAACTTCTAGTTGATAGAGGTTTCTAATTAAAATATTACAAGGTGGTAATGTACTATAAATACAATGGTTAAATCTGTAGTGTTTACCCTGAACAATGCTGGTATGTATATGTGCATTTACAAAATCTAAAGCTTAAACTGTTATGACACAATGAAATACGTTTCCTACATATAATTGAGTATAATTTTTTGAAAACCAAGGTCATATATAACAGGTACCAATATAATAAAAGTAAGATACTGAAAACAACCACTAGCAACACCACTTCATGAAGCTTTGCAAAAATCATGGATCATAATTGTTCTTACTATCCCATTATTCAACACTTGGAAGTCCAGTTTGCTAAGATAGTTTTCTGATGTACACAAAGAACAAAATGAGCTCCTTCCATACCCTTCCCCCATATCCTTTCCCTTGAGATTCAAAGCTTAATATGAGTTCCATTTTCCAGAGATAAAAGGACTGCATTAACAATGATGTGCCCTAGCTTTCTTCTTTTTACAATAAATTACCATATTTATATTTTGAAGCTGTCATATGTTAGAGGATATTAAATATCCTCTTGTCATAATTAACTCTTTAAACCAAATTAAATGGCTTGGTTCAAAACAGACTGTGAGAGGTAAAAGAATATAATTCTGTCACTAATTATCTTAAAATTATTTTAATAATCAGAGCTATTTAATTTATTCCACAATTGCATTAAACAGAGAAATGCACAGTGGCTAAAAAGCTCAAATTTTTCCTCATTTTACCCATAAGATATAAACAAGATTTGAACTTGGGATGTTCAGCAATAAATTTATAGTAACTTCATCGATACTCCAGGCCAAATCCTAATACCGTAAGCTGTAGCAAATTGCTAATTTCTAAAATTCCATCCATAATTATATCAAATATAAGCCATTAGACTAAAACATGAGCATTTCATTTTACTAAGGCTTAGTGATATTTCTGTTACAAACACTATTGTTTCTGCAGTAGACTAATATAATGGCATGGAGAGTGACTCTCCTTTATGCATACGATACAAACTCAAGAAGGTCTATAGTAAAATACTATGTTCACAGGCTGCTTGGATTAGTTTGAATCACATTCTCTCCGATGTGATTCAAAGTAGGAACTACACTAGTATTTAATCCATACAATATTCCCCAGGGATATCTCCCAGGTAACAAGCTCCTCATAACGTAAAAGCTAACTTAGAAAAATTGCAATTAAGTAAAACATACATTAAATTAGAACAAATGACACAAGCAAAAGGTTCTCATTGTAATGAATAATTTGAAATGAATAAAGTTAAATGCCAAAGAACCAAATGATAAAACAAAGGTAATGCCAATTTCTCTTCAGTAAATTAACAAGTGAAAAAAAAAGTATTTTGACTCCAGCGACGTTACAAGCACAAGTTTGTAAACCACGTGCTCCTTTTCTCCTAGGTGCTTTGACAATATTTATTTTTGGTAGATGGCCTGAGAACGATTTTCTGTAGGAAGTAGGGAAGACAAAATCAAAGGGTTGAGAAGAATTGCTAATACCTCATAGACAGCCCGGCAGAGGAGCTGAACAGCCAGCCACAGCTTCTCCTTCCCTCACCCGGCCCACTTGGAAATACAGCATAATCAAGAACTTGATACAGTAACCATTCAAAGAACTGAAACCCAAGGAAGCGTTTGTCTTAAAAAAATGTTTGCGTGATGAGAATATGTTCAAATAGGATAAACAAAGCAGTTACCATGGGCCATTTGCTAAAAAATAAAAGTAACCATTGTTATACCCCTCCGACCAGCTAGCTATATGCCAAATAGCTCAGTTACTAAGTGTACTATGTAATAATATTGGTTATATTAGTGTTTTTAACTCTAATTAATTTCATTTAAAATAATTCTTTTAATAAACTGTAAATAAAAGAGTTAAGTATTTCATTCCAAAATAGAACAGAGGGGGGAAAAAAGAAAATGGCTCTGTTCAGCAGAGAAATAAGACTCTTTTTCCCCCTATAGTTTATTAGCTATATTCTTGGTGACTGAATCCTTTCTTATACAAGAACATTTTTTTCAGCAGTCTGAATATTTTACCACTATAATTTGTTTCTTAAAAATAATAACACTTGTTCAAGTAAGCATGAGAATCAGACTATTCTTTTCTTTAAATAAATCTGAGCAAAAGGAAAAAAAAACACTTTAGTCAGCAGAGTTAAGAGGACCTGTTCATACATTTTCAAGTAGAATCATGTAGTTGATTCCACTTACTTCATTGTGCTTCTTATTAAGCTAGGATTTCTCAACTTCAAATGCCCAGACCTGAGTTGGTTAACATGCATCTTACATTTAATCCTACAAAACCTCATAAAGCAATACTATTTTTGCATTTTAGGCCAGTAGCTTGTAATTGTAAAGTCTATAAGGGCAGAACCCATATTTACTTTGTTCACTCCTACAATTGAATATAGAATATGAATAAATCTTCACAACAAATCTATGAGCTAATTACTACTACTGTGGACATTTTACAGATGAGGAAGCTTAAAAAGATTAAGTAACAACAGCAAGGAAGTAGTGGAGCTAGGATTTGGTTCTGTGCAGTCCTGGCCAAAAACCCATGTTCTTAACCACTATACATATTGTCAACATTATTTTAAGACATTTATTACCAAAAAATTCTATACATAAAAATTCTGTGATTTCTGTTATTTCTTGCTCTCCAGGTGTTCAACAAGTTATAATTAATTACACATATAAATTGAAGATATATGCATTTTAAAAGGGAAAAATTAACAGGGATTGGAATCAAACAGGAAATGATTCACAAACAAAAGTGAAATTTACACAGTTCAGCAAACAACAGAACTGTAGGATCGGCAAAAATGGAATATGGACTTTTAAATCTACCTTACTGAAAACAACAAAAATAAAAGCAATATATAATTGCTATATATATTAATATATATTTTACATATATTAGTTCATTTAAACCTCACAAAAGTCTTACAAGGCCAATTCCTATTTTACCAATGAGGAATCTGAGGCACAGAAACAAGGGCTGTGCTAAAGGTCACACAGGTAACAAGAAGATTTAAACCCAGGCAGCCTGGCTCTAGAATCTGTGTTCTAAACTATGCTATACAAATAATACGTTTATACAGCTCACTATAAGTCACTCACATCGTACTCGAGTTTGCACTCTCCAGAACACAGACAACCTTTGTAATCCTAGCTTTTCACAAAGACCACGATTTTTAGTTGGAGATTAGTTAATATAAACGCACAATAATTTTAAAGCAATGTATAGCTTTCAGCTGAAAATCTGAATTGTATGTCTGTAAAGCTCAACACAACGTAAACTGCTAAGATATACACAAGTTATTTTAGGCCATAATAAATCAACATTAAGTTAATATACCTTGAATTTTCAGAAATGGTACTATAAGGAGGGAAAAGAGCAAAGTTTAGATTTTTAAATGCCATCAACAGGACATTTAATAGATTTTTCTATTTGCATTAAATTTTAATCTAACAAGAATCTATACTATAACCACTTTACTACAGCAGCTAAGGGAGATTCAAAACCATACTTTGAAAGCCTAAGACTTCATAAAAAAAAAAATCATTGTAGACATTTTCAAAGATTGGTATTTACATTATACCTTTCAAGACATTCCACTCCATACTAAGCTTTGTAGAAATACTAGGAACACAATCAAGAAAAGAAATTAATTTGTCTCATGGTTTTCTTTTTTTTTTAACATCTTTATTGGAGTATAATTGCTTTACAATGGTGTGTTAGTTTCTGCTTTATAACAAAGTGAATCAGTTATACATATACATATATCCACATACCTCTTCCCTCTTGCATCTCCCTCCCTCCCACCCTCCATATCCCACCCCTCTAGGTGGTCACAAAGCACCGAGCTGATCTCCCTGTGCTATGCGGCTGCTTCCCACTGGCTATCTATTTTACATTTGGTAGTGTATATATGTCCATGCCACTCTCTCACTTTGCCCCAGCTTACCCTTCCCCCTCCCCATATCCTCAAGTCCATTCTCTAGTAGGTCTGCGTCTTTATTCCCGTCTTGCCCCTAGGTTCTTCATGACCTTTTTTTTTTTTTTTAAGATTCCATATATATGTGTTAGCATACGGTATTTGTTTTTCTCTTTCTGATTTACTTCACTCTGTATGATAGACCCTAGGTCCATCCACCTCACTACAAATAACTCAGTTTTGTTTCTTTTTATGGCTGAGTAACATTCCATTGTATATATGTGCCACATCTTCTTTATCCATTCATCTGTCAATGGGCATTTAGGTTGCTTCCATGTCCTGGCTATTGTAAATAGTGCTGCAATGAACATTGGGGTACATGACTCTTTTTGAATTATGGTTTTCTCAGGGTATATGCCCAGTAGTGGGATTGCTGGGTCTTATGGTAGTTCTATTTTTAGTTTTTTAAGGAACCTCCATACTGTTCTCCATAGTGGCTGTATCAATGTACATTCCCACCAACAGTGCAAGAGGGTTCCCTTTTCTCCACATCCTCTCCAGCATTTATTGTTTGTAGATTTTTTGATGATGGCCATTCTGACCAGTGTGAGATGATATCTCATTGTAGTTTTGATTTGCATTTCTCTAATGATTAATGATGTTGAGCATTCTTTCATGTGTTTGTTGGCAATCTGTATATCTTCTTTGGAGAAATGTCTATTTAGGTCTTCTGCCCATTTTTGGATTGGGTTGTTTTTTTGTTATTGAGCTGCATGAACTGCTTGTAAATTTTGGAGATTAATCCTTTGTCAGTTGCTTCATTTGCAAATATTTTCTCCCATTCTGAGGGTTGTCTTTTCATCTTGTTTATGGTTTCCTTTGCTGTGCAAAAAGCTTTTAAGTTTCATTAGGTCCCACTTGTTGATTTTTGTTTTTATTTCCATTTCTCTAGGAGGTGGGTCAAAAAGGATCTTGCTGTGATTTAATGTCATGGAGTGTTCTGCCTATGTTTTCCTCTAAGAGTTTAATAGTGCCTGGCCTTACATTTAGGTCTTTAATCCATTTTGAGTTTATTTTTTGTGTATGGTGTTAGGGAGTGTTCTACTTTCATTCTTTTACATGTAGCTGTCCATTTCCCAGCACCAGTTATTGAAGAGGCTGTCTTTTCTCCACTGTATATTCGTGCCTCCTTTATCAAAGATAAGGTGACCATATGTGCATGGGTTTATCTCTGGGCTTTCTATCCTGTTCCATTGATCTATATTTCTGTTTTTGTGCCAGTACCATAGTGTCTTGATTACTGTAGCTTTGTAGTATAGTCTGAAGTCAGGGAGCCTGATTCCTCCAGCTCCGTTTTTCTTTCTCAAGACTGCTTTGGCTATTCGGGGTCTTTTGTGTTTCCATACAAATTGTGAAATTGTTTGTTCTAGTTCTGTGAAAAATGCTGTTGGTAGTTTGATAGGGATTGCGTTGAATCTGTAGATTGCTTTGGGTAGTATAGTCATTTTCACAATGTTGATTCTTCCAATCCAAGAACATGGTATATCTCTCCATCTGTTTGTATCCTCTTTAATTTCTTTCATCAGTGTCTTATAATTTTCTGCATACAGGTCTTTTGTCTCCTTAGGTAGGTTTATTCCTAGATATTTTATTCTTTTTGTTGCAATGGTAAATGGGAGTGTTTTCTTAATTTCACTTTCAGATTTTTCATCATTAGTGTATAGGAATGCAAGAGATTTCTGTGCATTAATTTTGTATCCTGCTACTTTTTTACCAAATTCATTGATTAGCTCTAGTAATTTTCTGGTAGCATCTTTAGGATTCTCTATGTATAGTATCATGTCTCATGGTATTTTAATATCTTAGCCCCACTTCACTAATCACATGCTACAATTCTTATGATTCAGAGACATGGCTACTCTCCTTTCAAACTATTACAGGCATACTTCTCGTAATGCTCTCTAACACACTGCATCTAACATAAGTATTAGATATAAACTCATTTATTTTGTGAAAACTGCTATAATACATAACATTCTCTCCATGAAAAAAAGCATATTACTCCAGCTAACTGAATAATACGTATTTTATGTAATAATTATCATGTTATAGTTCATATTAAACACCCCATTTTTGAAAACCGACACCCATGTTACATAAATAAATCATGTACCTACACCAATGTAACTTGCATATTGCTATCCGAAAAATCACCTTAAATGCTGACATTCTGGTGTGTTTTAAAGAGGACTAGACTCAAAAATAATTCATTTTTTTAAATAAAAAGTCACTCAAATAGGTAAAATTTTAAAATACATATTTTAAAACATACTAAGAATAAAAGCAAATGACAAACTACTAAACTGAATTACACTTTGCTATATTTAATTGCAATGGACAAATGGAAGGAAAAAATTAATATCATTTCTAACACAGAGATATGGACATGCTACATTTAGCTTCATGTAGCTTTTAAGTGTTGCTAAGAATTACAATCTGTAAAAAGCAAAACAAAATCATCTTTCAAAACTCAATGAAACAATCAACAGAAACACACAAGGTTTTATACTCCTTAACTAAATATTATAAATACAGCATTTAGGCAAAATAAAAGATTTAGTAATGAGGCAATTTAACAAATTTTACTTCATCTTTGAAGCCTTATTTCCAAAGAACCATATTCACCTGTGACTTTTAAGGAAAAAAAAAAGAAGAAGAAGATGCAGGCGGCACCATCTGAATTAATCCCTCAGCCGCCACTGTTTAGAAGAGAGGTGGTCTTCTTTAAGCCACTTCCAGAAAAACATATAAGCCTACACTCAGCTTGCATGACTTTTGATGTGGAGGTTCCAAAGTGAACCAGGAGCCCAGAATATCTGTATACCCTACACTTTGTCAGGAAGAATAATCTTGAGCTTACTACTTAGCAATATTTATCCAAAGATATTTTATATATATGGGGGGGAGGGGGAATGTGTTTGGGGGCAGTTTCAAAAAATATTGATTAATAATATTTAATTATTCATATTATTAGTAGTTAATAGTGTTATAATAATATTGATAATATTGGTTAATAATTAATAAAAGATTAATTGACATTAATGTTAATACCAATGCATAGCTAAGATTAAATTAGAGAAATAATATTTTTGGATAAGTATTGATAAGCAGGAAACTAAAGATTATTCTTATTGACAAAGTATCTGGCATACAGATATTCTAGATTGCCAATATTATTTCTCTATCTAATCTTTTATATTATTCTATAGAATATACATATTCTATCCAATCCTACAGTCAAAAGTTATCTATCTATCTTTGGATTAAACCAGGCCAATAGACAGTGAAATACCTAAACAACACTATTTGCGGCCCCAGATAATTGTTCTGGCTAAACTGTACTTTGCTATTAAGTCACAAACTCTTATTTAATGATGTAAAATACTAACTACTCTATTTTTTGAAAACTGATACCCATATGACTTAATAAAATTATTTTTTTAGTTAGGATTCACCACACTACACAGTATCTTTATTTGAAAATATACAGTCTCTTAAGAGACTTAATCTTCTGGAATCTGGATTCATATAACTCATCGTATATCCTTCATTCCATTAGCTACAAAAAAACAAACCTGTGGTTTATCTTTGGCAAGTAAAAAGAATTTTATGGCATGCATTGGTATACTTTTAACCTCTCTGCCAGCATTATCTTATTTACTTTCTCTTTATGATTTTCTTGATTAAACACTTCTTGTTTTGTTGTTATGCATTTACTTATATGAGATGCCATAAAAAATTGTGGAACAAAGTAAAATTAAATAAGGCTTTGGAAAAACAATGAAAATATTCATGCTAAAGCATGTTTTACTCTAAAATAGCAATCAATGAAGTCAAAAATGAAGATTAACCAATAAATGAAAAAATTAACACTTAATGAACATAATGAAAAATTGTAATGTAATTCCACAATTAAAACCCTACCCTAATAAAGTATAGATAAGTGTTTGCTATCCAAAGGCAAACATGAAGTAGTTTCCTTCAAAGGAAAAAAGGCTTGTTTCAAAACATTTAATTATAATATTAATGATCATATCTTATATTTGTAATTCACCGAACAGGATTACTTTCAAGTAAAATGTATTTTCACTTTTACAATTTAACAAAGTTCATTTTTCTATATAACTTTTTTTTAAGACTAAAATTAGTGAAGTTGAAAGGATGCTACCAACATGTTAGCTGTGATAGGTCAAAGAAGTAATCTGGGAAAATGAGATAGATTTATGGGTACATACATAAAGTATACTGTAAAAGTACTTTACTTTCTTTTTGTAAAGTATATGTAAAATACCCGGTAAACAGTGAAGCCTTATGCAAATGGTATTATTTCATGTAAAAATCATAGGGAAACAAAGGGGCATACTTACCCTTCTCCTCCCATTCTTGTTATCTTTAGGCGAAAATCCACAGAATTCAAACTGGGAGGCTTCCATTTCAAAATATCATCACATCGACCAGGTTTATATTTCTAAAGTGAATTAAAATGATGATAATAGTTAATATGAAGCTAAAAAATTAAACATTTGATTTATTAAATATAATATCAATTACTTTTCATTAAGCAAAATCACTACTTTTTTTCTGAATATAATTTTTGTTATTTTCAACTGATGAGTGAAGTTAGATATCAACCATCTTACTGACGACCTCTTTTTCCTGCCAAAGCATGTAGACACTTGTTTGTGAAAGTCTCGAAAAATAATGAAACCTGTTATTCCCTCCAATCCTACTATAACTTAAAGGAAGTTTGATCATTTTTTTAAAAGTTTGTTCCTTCTTATTCAATAGCTTTACTGTGGGATAATTCATAATTAATAAAATTAACTAATGAATTTTGTCAAATGGATACAATCATGTAACAGTCGCCAGAATCATGATATACAGCATTTCAATCACCCCCAAAAAGTTTCCTCTTGACAGCTGCAGTCAGCTCCCTGTTACCAACTCTCCGGCAAGAGTGACCTTCTTTCTATCACTATAGTTGTGCCTTTTCTAGAATTTATAAGAAATTCTTGCACAAGGTTTTCTATATGCTGGTGCATATATTAGTAGTTTTGTTCCTTTTTATTAAACTGAGCAGGATTCCATTCTATGCATATACCACAAATTGTTTATACATTTACAAGTTGATGGATATCTGGGTTGTTCCCATTTTTAGGCTACCAGGAATGACGCTGGTCTGAACGTTTGTGTGAACATCCGTTTTCATAACTTTTGGGTAAATACCCAGCAGTAGAATGGCTGGGTCACATGGTTAATGTATGTTTAACTTTACAAGAAACTGTCAAATCGTTTTCCAAAGTGGCAGTGACATCTTCCATTCCCACCAGTAATACATGAGAGATCAAACTGCTCCATATCCCTCCTAGGACTAGGTATTGTTGGTCTTTTTAATTCTAAAGTATGTCTCATAATTTTAATTTGCATTTCTCTAAATGACAGATGTTGAAGATCTTCTAATTTGCTTATTTGCTGCTATCTGTGTATTTTCTTTGGTGAAGTTGTCTGTTCAAAATTTTTCCCTTGTTTTTACTGGGTTATCTCCTTATAATTGACCTGTAAGAGTTGTTTACATATTCTGGATAAATAGCCTTGTTTGGATACATGTACTGCAAATATTTTCTACCAGTTTTTGTCTTGCCTTTTCATTTTCTTAACAATTTCTTTTGAATATATTTTAATGAAGTCAAAACCACCTATTTTTTCCAGCTTTATTGAAGTATGATTGAGAAATAAAAAATTTAAGGTATATGACATGATGTTTTGATATATGTATACACTGTGAAATAATTACCACAATCAAGCTAATTAACATATCCATCATCGCAGTTACTTCTTTGTGTATGTTGTAAGAACATTTAAGATCTATTCCCTTAGGAAATTTCAAGTATACTTTATTATTAACCACAGTCACCATGCTATACATTAGGTTTCCAGAACTTATTCATCTTATAACTGAAAGTTTCTACCCTTTGATCAATATCTCCCCTCTTCCCCTACCCCCCAGCCGCTGGTAACCACCATTCCACACTCTAAGTTTGACTTTTTTTTTTTTTAAGATTCCATATATATATAAGAGCTTATTTCACTTAGCATAATGTACTCCAGGTTCATCCATGTTGTCACAATTGGCAGAATTTCTTTCTTTCTTAAGGCTGAATAATATTCCATTGTATATGTATACCATTATTTTCTTTATCTATTCATCCACTGATGGACACTTAAGTTGTTTCCACATTTTGGCTACTGTGAATATTGCTGCAGTAAAGATGGGAATGCACGTGTCTCTTCAAGATGCTGATTTTATTTCTTTCGGATACATATCTAAAAGTGGAACTGCTGAATGACATGTAAGTTCTATCATTAATTTTTTGAGAAACCTCCATATTATTTTTCATAAGAGCTATATCAATTTACAGTCCTACCAACAGTGCACAAGGGTTCCCTTTTCTCCACATCCTCACCAGCAAGTTATCGTTTCACTTTTTGATGATGGCCACCCTAACTGGTGTTAGGTGATATCTCAGTGTGGTTTTGATTTCCATTTTCCTGATGATTAGTGATGTTGAGCATCATTTCAAAATCATCAATTTTAAACTTTTACAATTTGTGCTTTTTGTGCCCTCTTTAAGGAATCTTTGCCTATCCTAAGGTCACTGCAATTTTCTACTACATTTTCTTAGAGAAATTTTATAGTTTTAACTCTTATTTTTAGGTATATGATCCATTTGAGGTTAATTTATTTATAAGATGTGAAGTAAGGGACTGTTTGTTGTTTGGCAGATGGATATCAAATTCATCCAGCACCGTTTGTTAAAAGATTATACTTCCCTCACTGAATTGCCTTGACATCTTTGTCAAAAATCAGTTGTTTATAGATATAGATATATTTCTATTCTTACTAATCTGTTGGATTGATAAATATGCCTTTCTTTCTGCTCATAGCATATTGTCTTGATAACTCTAGCTCTATATTAAGTTTTGAAAGCAGGTTATGTAAGTCCTCAAACTTTGTTTTTCTTTTTCCAAATTTTCTTAGCTAATGTAGCATTTATATTTCCACATATATTTTATTTTATTTATTTATTTATTTATTTATTTTATTTTTGGCTGCATTGGGTCTTCCTTGCTACACGCGGGCTTTCTCTAGTTGCGGCGAGCGGGGACCACTCTTCATTGTGGTGCGTGGGCTTCTCATTGCGGTGGCTTATCTTGTTGCAGAGCATGGGCTCTAGGCATGCAGGCTTCGGTAGTTGTGGCACGCGGGCTTTGGTAGTTGTGGCGCGCAGGCTCTAGAGCACAGGCTCAGTAGTTGTGAATGGGCTTAGTTGCTCTGCGGCATGTGGGGTCTTCCCGGACCAGGGCTCGAACCCGTGTCCCCTGCACTGGCAGGCAGGTTCTTAACCACTGCGCCACCAGGGAAGCCCTCCACATATACTTTAAAATTACCTGGTCAATTTCTATGAAAAATAAGTTTACTGGGATTTTAAGTAAGACTGCGGTAAATTAACAGATCAATTAAGGGAAAAATAACATCTTAACAATACTGAATCTTTTGATTCATGAACACTTCAAATCTCTCTATTTACTTAGTACTTAGGTCTTCCTAAATTTCCCTCAGCAATGTTTTGTAGTTTTCGGTATACAGGTCTTGCACAACTTTTGTTAAATTTCTTCCTAATAATGTAATACTTTGGTGGTGTTATCAATACAAAAAATTGGTTGTTTCTATACAACAGCAATGAATAATCCAAAAAGGAAATTAAGAAATCAATTCCATTTACAATAGCATCTAAAAGAACAAAATACCTAGGAATAAATTCAACGAAGGAAATGAATGGTCTATATACTGAAAACTACAAAACATTACTGAAAAAGTTTAAAAAGACCTAAAAATGGAAAGACATCCCATATTCATAGATAGGAAAAGTGATATTGTGATTTTTAATAAATATACATTTGGTCTTCATCCCCACTTCTGGCACAGAGCTCCTAAAACCCTTGGAATTTCCAAAGTGAAGAGAGTGATAAGGGTCTTTTATTATGTTAAGGAGGTGACTTTGAGGTAGCACCTAGGGATGGGGGCTAGTTGCCAGGAGCCAACCAAGTGATCAGAGGTTGGAACTTTCAGTCCCACCCCTCTGACCTCTGGGGAGGGGAGGGGGGCTAGAAGTTGGATCAATTGCCAGTGGCCAATGATTTCATCAATCATGCCTGTGTAATCAAGGCTCCATAAAAACCAAAAAAGAAAAATGGGGTTCAGAAAGTTTCTGGGTTGGTGAACACATGGATATTCAGGAAGAGGGGGTACCTCAAAAGGGCATAGAAGTTCCACGCCCCTCCCCCATGCCTTGCCTTATGTATCTATTTCCTCTGGCTATTCCTGAGTTACATCCTTTTATAATAAACCAGTAATCTAGTAAGTAATATACTTTTCTGAGTACTGTGAGCCACCCTAGCAAACTAATTTAACCTGACAAGGGGGTCACGGGAACTTCTGATTTATAGCCAGGTGGTAAGAAGTACCGGTAACAACCTGGAATTTAACTGGTGTCTGAAGGCCAAGGAGAGGGTCCTTGGAACCTCCAATCTACAGCTAGTCAATTAGAAGCACAGGTAATAACATGAACTTGCAACTGGCATCTGAAGTTAAGGGGTGGGGAGGGTCGGGAAACTGGAAGCAGTACAGTTTTGAAGAGCCCTCAACCTGTTGAATCTGACGCTATCACTGGGTAGACAGTGTCAGAATTGATTTGAATTGTAGGGCACCCAGCTGGTGTCAGAGAACTGCTTGTTGGTGTGGAAAACCCCCTCCACACTGGGACTGGTCTCAGAACACCAATTAAGAAGAATTAATATTGCTAAACTGTCAGTACTACTCAAAGCAATCTATGGATTCAATGCAATCCCTATCAAAATTCCAACAACTTTTTCTTTTTAACAGAAATAGGAAAGCCAATCCTCAAATCCATATGCAGTTACAAGAGACCCTGAAGAGCCAAAACAATCTTGAAGAAAGAACAACACAAAGTTATAAGACTCACACTTTCCAATTTCAAAACTTACTATAAAGCTACAGTAATCAAAATGGAGGTGTTGACATAAGGACAGACATTTAAACCAATGGAATAAAATTGAGAGTACAGAAATAAACTCATACATTGATAGCCAGTTGAATTTTTTTTACAAGGATGCCAAGTCCATTCAACGGTGAGAGAATACTCTCTTCAACAAACGATGCTGGAACAGCTGGATTTCCACAAGTAAAAGAATGACGTTTGGAACCCTATCTCCCATCATATACAAACACTAACTAAAAATGGACCAATGCCCTAAATATAACAGCTAAAACCATAAAACTCTTAAAAGAAAACACAGTGGTAAATTTTCATGATCTTGAATTTGGTGGTGAATTGTTAGATATGATATCAAAAGCACAAGCAATAAAAATTAAAATAGGTAAACTGGACTTTATCAAAACGAAAAAACTTGTGCATCACAAGATATCAAGAAAGTGAAAAGATAACCTACAGAATGGAAAAAAATATGCAAATCATATATCTGATAAGGGTTTAATATCCAAAATACATAAAGAACTCCTACAACTCAACAACAAAGACAACCCAATTTTTAAAATTGTCAAAGAACCTGAATACACATTTCTTCCATAGAAGAGATACAAATGGTGAATAAGCACATAAAAAGATGCTCAGTATCATTAGCCATGAGGGAAATGTAAATCAAAACCATAATGAGATACTACTTCATATGGGTGGCTGTATTTTTTTTTTTTTTTAGAGGAAAATAACAAGTGTTGGAGAGGATGTAAAGAAATTAGTAACCATGTATGTTGCTGTAAGGAATATAAAATGATCCAGCCACTATGGATAATAATTTGACAGTTCCTCAAAAACTGACTTTGAAACACAGAACTACCATATGACTCTGCACATGGTAGAGCGAAAAAAATTGGAAACAGGGACCCAGATACTGACATGTCTACAACCTAGGTTTCCATCATCATATAAATGGGTAAACAAAATGTAGTATATACATACAATGGAATATCATTCTGCCACAGAAAAGAATGAAGTTCTGACACATGCTACAAAATGAATGATCCTCAAAAACACTATGCTAAGTGAAATAAGCCAGACACAAAAGGACAAAAATGGCATGATTCCACCTGTATGAAATATTCGCAATAGGCAAATTCATAGTGACAGAAAGCAGATTAGCGGTACCAAGGGCAGGGGGTGGAGGCGGGGGGCATTGAGGGGGTGGGCGGAAGGAGCGTTATTGCTTAATGGTTACAAAACTTCTCTTTGCACTGATGTAAAAGTTGTGGAAATGGTTGTACAACATTGTCCATCTAATCAAAGAGATTACAGCATAGGAAAAAAGTGTTTTAAATTATTCTAGAACATAGTAAAAAGAGAAAATCTTTTACTTTGGTGGCTATGGACTTATTATAGAGGAATGAAGATTGAAAGCTTTGAATAATGGGTAATATTCACGAATGCAGACTTATAGCATGACGTAAATATGAGCAAAACACTTGGGTAGAAAAATACAGAATCTCCTGAAGGAGAGGAAAGTATGTCAATTCAGCGAGGGCATTATGGGGGATGGGGCCATATTATGAGAAAGATACTCAGGAAGGAAAAACTGCTAAGTGTTCTCATTACTAATATTTTTTTAGATATACGAGTCAAATTGCATTCTAACAGATTTTTATAAATTTGAGGAAAAAAATGCAAAAACCCTAGTCATCAGATCTCTTATTTCAAGCAGAAGTCCACATAATGACAAATTTAGTATAACAAGTTTCGCTAAGAAAGACAAACCATTGGAGTTGATAGGAAAGCCATTTTATCTGTAGCAAATTTAAGAACATAATGCACACTATTTTCCCCCAAGCCTTGTGCTTAAACATGAATGAATATAAAATCAAATATATAATATTTCAGTGGAAGTTTTCATCCATTTATTTGCCCTGAGAGATTCATTTAGGTAACACATGTCCTTCAGGATGATCACAAATAAACCTCTTTAGACTTACTGAATATAAATGTTTTTATAAATGTTAAAACTGCTAAATTTTCCAGTCGTGACCCCATTAAAAAAAATAATAATAAAATTTAGTCTTTTTTCTAATAAAGTCTATCTGACAGAAACATCACAGACCTTTTAGTAAGAGTGGTTCCCTACGGTAGTGAAGGGTAAAAAGGAGTGAGGGGAGAAAGGAGTGTCAGCATCCCACACCAACCCCACTCACAACGGCTGCCAAGGGAATGTCACATGTACAAACACACCATCATTTACTTCTGTTCCCTATTCATTTATATGACTATGAGTATGAGACCACTTAGAAAACCAATACCAATCTAAGTTACTAAATCTAGGAAATGTTAATGATTGTACAGCTTTAAAATATTTCATAATGGGTACCTAATAACAAATTATAAACGTAATTTTAATATAATATTATTTGTAAAATAGCTACTAGCTATCCTTCACATTCTTCTCTCTGGAAATCATCTAATGGAGAATCGCATATACTGACTCTTCTGTTTTTACACAGCAATAGTTCAAGTACATAAGTCATTCCTCATCTTACTGTACACCAAACCATTTATATTAATCTGAAAACCTAGACTTGACATGACTGAGAATTTCAAAGCACCTTTACGAAAATCAATGAAATGCCTGACAAAAATTTTTAGGAAATTATATTTTAAAAATACTGTAGTTCTGAATTACTGAATATAAATGCAACAGCATAGATCCCATGAGTAAAATGTATTTAAATACCTGTTCGAATGTAAATTCTACTTCAGTAAAATCATGTCTAATCATGTGCCTACAAAACAATTAGTAAAATACTCAATAAATACTTGATAAAAAATTTTAAAAATAAAGTGAAAATTTTTTTAACTTATAAAATATTAGTCTCAGGTATTTTTTAATTTATATGTTTAAATAGAATATTTTAGATTATGAAATGACTTAAATTAGCACTATTCACAAAAGACTATGCATATCAACAACTATTTAAAAATCCTTTTTTCAAGTTCCCCAAAATAATAAGGTCAAAGATATTATATAATACAGGGAATTAAGCGTTTTAAAAATAAATATTTGTGAGTCCTCAAACTTGAAATACAGAATCTTGCTGAATATAAACAAGGGTACAAAAACATCCTTTCAAGTTACATATTCCAATGTATAATTAGGGAGCAATGCACTTTAATTTCATTAAATTCACCAGCATGTATCTAGAGTAAAATAATTAACAAAGCTATATTTAATTGATACATATAATACTTAGTTCTATAGAACCAAATCTGATTTTACCAGGTGAGTTGTCCAATAAAAAATTAGAGATAGATTATGTCTGAAAGCAATTACCAGTATTACCTGAGATGTCCATTATTATCTTTAAAAAGAAAAAATGTAATGAATGCAGATGCCAGGCAACCAAGTAAGATGTTTAACAAAGTGTTTACCAAATGAGAGCAGAACCTGGCTTAGAGGTACAGGATGGCCATGTGCCAAAGAAGTCCTCTAAAACTAAAAGAAAATGAAATGGAGGCAGAAGTGATACACCTGCTATACAAAACAGTGGTTCTCAATTAGAGATTTTACCCCCCAGGGGATATTTGGCAATGCCTACATTTTTGGTTGTCACACTGGGGAGGGAAGGGTGAGCTACTGCCATCTAGTGGGTAGAAGCCAGGGATGTTTCTAAACATCCTACAACGCACAGGACAGCTGTACACAGCAAAGAATTATCCAACCCAAAATGTCAATGGTACCAAAGTTGAGAAACTAATCTAAAGGAAGCCAGTAGTAATAACAACAAAGAGGACAAGATATCTGGTTCTTCTTTGCCTCTACTAACTACTAACTTCTTGATTCAAAGCAAATTCAAAGTGTGGGCTTCATCTACTTCACTTGCAAAAATGCAACAATAGCATTTTGCTTGCCTAAAAACAGGATATCTAAACCACAGATACCTAAAATGCTTTGCAGCCCATGCTACTCCATGATTTCCACTAGTAAAATGTGAGCAGTTATGTTATCGTAATATATATTCCAGGCCCTGCACTGAAACCTGAGACATACTGTCCTCTTTAGAAGGATCACATCCTGAAGCTAGGAAAGATCCCTGGCCTTACCATATATTAGTTTTATTTTTGTTGTTTTTCTAGAATTTAGTTTTAAAGAAAGCAGAAAAAATCCTCTTTGGTAATTCTACTGGACAGGAAAGTAAAACAACTCTAGATTTATTGACTTGATTATATCCTTTTGCCCATGTTTCACTGAGAAACAAATAACAAACACCTATTTTGCAAAACAAGACGCATAAATATCCTGTATGGAGGAAAAGTCCCTAATCAACACTAACTACCTACTATGTGCCTAGTACCATACTAGTTGGGGAAGATACAAATTCTCCCAAGACAGTGGGCTCAACCACAGTGAGGCTTTTAATGTAACCTCCAAGAGAGATTAGAGAAGAACTCAAATGAACACAAACAAAGTTGCTGAGGAAGAACAACAGAGAAACATGAAAATCAGGGGGCAGGGGTAAAGGAAGGTTTCTTGAATAGGAAAAATGCATAAATTGAATTTTGAAGAATAATTAGGCTACAAGAAAGTTCTACGCAATGAGAACACAAATATACCTGAGTTGAGGGGAAGTTTGCTCAAGTTCTCTGAGACTAAATTGGCCCAGTGCTCCATGCTGTTCTTGTTGATGTAGAGGAGACGAAGAGTCAATCTCCTATAAAAATAGCTCAAGGCAACCCCTTGGTATTTCATTTCTAAAAAGTCACAAACTTGGTAAAGACAGTAGGGAGAGGTATCATAGAAAGAAGCAGGGGAAGAAAACGGAGAATTCCATTTTCAAAAGCTTGCTGACATTTCTCATCTGCTTATGAAAGTTTTACTACTTATGGAAAGTGAAGTTGTGATTTGAGAGTAAAATTTAATATTAGAGAATTAATACAATTTCTTGGCTTATTTAGGTTGGAAAACTTACTCAAAAATACATTCATATTACTATTTCTATTATCTGATTCACAAGTCTAATTTCTTCTTGCTGTTGTTGTTTTAATATAAAATAACCTGTAGCTTACATTTCTAATGAAATAATTTCTGAAAAAATACAGTTACACAAAGACTTCTGCAACTTCAGCTTTACTTTCCATGTCTGGGCAGTTCCATATAACTACACATGAAATTAAACTTTAACCAGTAAGGAAATGGGAGTAAAGACAAGTTAAATGAAAATACCCAGTTAGTATCAAGACCAGTTAATAGACCTGAGTAAGAATACTAGAAAAATGAGGGGCACTGAAAGCATGCAGTAAACTCCCTCTTTTTACAGATTAACTGATAACCCAAATCGTTAGACTTGTCCAAAAATTTCCAAATCACAGTAATACAGAAATCTTTCCACTATTAACAAAAAATACATATTTATATCATTTGTCCGAAAGCAAATGATGAAAGGTTGGGTTAGATGATCTCATGAGATATTATAAAACTGTTCCAAAAGGAACCAATTTTAAGTCAGTTGTTTTCTAATTACTTTTAGCCTAGTTTTGTGTGGAGCGGTGAGTAGGAGGGACAAGCAACTGGTAATGCCATGTCTAGTGGGAAGAGGGAGCTCAGACAACCGAATAAACCTCAGCACCTAAACCACTTACCTTCTCTCCCACTCAGGCCCCACTGAAAGCCTACTGAACCGTCTGTCCTGTCTCATCTCCGGCACAGGCCCCATCTCCCAAAGTAGCCTGGCCCTACTCCCTGGGCCCACCAAGGTGCCCCTGCCACTCCATCAGTCTGCACTCTTCTCACACTGCTGCAGGGTCGAGTTTCTTCATAGCTCTTTGAGGGCAGAAACCCTGCCTTTACCCAGTTTTATGATTTCTTACTCAGCAATGTGTGTAACATACAGTAGCCACCCAATTTATTAGATGAAGGCATGAGCTAATATATTCCAAAGCTCAGGATTAACTCTCCCTTAATATCCAACACTACTGCCGTCTGGTATAAAATTCCACTAACTCTGACAGCTAGCAGATTCTCACAGAGTTTCTCCTCTTCTCTGGTGGACACAAGTCTAAATAAAAGTGGTCTACTGATAGGGGAATCAAACTCTAGATACAAGTAACATCTGCAGCCTACTTACTTTATACATCAAGTATGTTACCCTCCTTTTTTGCTAATTTGTGCTGCGTAGTATCACTAAAATAATTTTCTCTGCTCCTAGTACTGGTATGAAGAAGAGCATTGTAGGAACACAGGGGAGAGTCACACTCACCGAATCAGCCGGGCTACCCCAAGGAAGCCACACCTAATTTGATATTCAAAGGCTGAATGGGAGTAATACAGAAAGGAAGAAAACAGTTTGTTGCAGAAGAAACAGCTGGTATAAAGATGTACTCATTACAGAATACTTCAATTTGCAGCTTTTACAAAATGAATTGGTCTACCAGTAAAAAGCCCCACTGAAGTTATCAATGAACTTTGACAACAAAAGGAAAATTTATTCTAAATTGACAAAATGCATGTTTTTAAATATTTCCTCCTAGAAGTCTGAACTCCCATAAGCATAAGGGATGGGAGCTATCAATAATAAGCCCCATCCTTCTGCTGATTCCAATATGTCCCGAGATGCTCAAACTAGAGCACTAACAAAATATACATTAAAATATATGGCCGGACACATCTGGAAAAGCAAAGTGCAAAATAATGTGCTACCTTCCTTGAAAAGTGGAGTGGGAATAAAAATGTATTAACAAATTTGTATTTACTTATAAATGCATAAAGAAACTATGAGAAGGTAAGTTAAAAACAAACAACAGTAGATAATTGAGGGAGGGGAGAAGAAGGAGAGGGAGACTTTCTTCTCTGTATTTTTCTTACTACATGTTAAATGTCTGTATTATCTAGTTAAAATTCAAATTAAAAATATACCACTGTAAAACACAATTTTTAAAAATCTACCATTAATTTTTCAATATTAAATGTTATCAATAAAAAAGAACTATCCCTAATTCACTGTGTTTAACATGTATCATTTATATGAAAACTGATTTTGCACTTTATATATTTACCTTCTTGAAATTCACTGATTCCTTCATTTTGTGAAGTCCTTATTTACATTTATTTCTCCTTTTCTCTGCTACCAATATATCATCATTAGCAGTGTCTTTTTGTTGTACAGTAACAGCATATATCTATATCTAGCTGAGGCTGATTACAAATTATTCCTCTTCAGCTGTTTATTTTGTCAACAAAATTCAATGGAAAAGCAAATGTTTTATTTATTAAGAAAGCTAGAACAATAATATTCTTCTCTTTTCTTCTTCCTTACACAAAAGCAAGCTAAGAATATTTTGCTGTGTTCCAAAAGTTGATTAAGGAAAAAAAATTAAAAATAAACAAGGTGTATTTTCTTCCTTGGCAGTTCACTATTACAATTCTTTGGAAATTATTACATATTTTTCCATAAAAAAATAACATATTTGGGGAAAAGATAGAATGACACTTCTCCAGTCTGCCAGGAAACAGAGCCCTTCTTCAATTGAAGACCTATCAAAATATGCAAGCAAATGTCATGGCAACAGAAGCTCTCACCATGGTAACATCATCTCTGCTACAGAGGAAAACCACTCTAATTCATCATGTACTTCAAGACAAGACATTAGACTAATTCCAATTTTCATTTTACAATCTATCCATAACATTCAATATACCTGGCAGTAGTAAAGACTTAATAAAAACATTAATATTTCACAAGAAAGCAATATTAAAATCAAAGCTGACTCAATTTACATGCAAATTGATTAATGGGTGAGACATAAAACCAAGCTGACCCACCTTATAGAAAATCAAGATAGTGATGAAAACATAAAAAAACGATTATATCACTATTGCTTGAGAGTAAATACTCTAAAATCAATACAGAAACAATTCTATGTTTTACTAATCACAATATAGCTGGCAGATAAAACAAGAAAAAGTCTTATTTTAATAAAACAAAGAAAATATTTCAAGTTTTTACTACCACCTCTATTTTGCAATTCATAACATATAATTCTGTTTTTATTTCATAGTGAGGGATTATTAATGGCACAAAAATTCTTATCTAGAAACGTGTCTCCAGATGACAAAAGTAAAATCAAATATGATTTTTAAAAGGTTAGAAATCTATCAGTTATTACTACAAATAAAAATTTACTATGCTACATAAATCATTAAAACCTCTTGCAAAAGCTAGTAAACAACTAGTATCAACTTTATAAATTAAACTGAAAGATCTAATAGCTGTCAAGTAAAAGATCTACTACCTATAGCATATTAAAATGCCAAACGGCCCACTTAAAATATTCATTTTTAGGTAACAAACCACAAAAGATTAGCAATTCAAAATGTCAATGAAATCGTAAGACTGAAAACCTTATATAAAAGGGTCTAATAAACCTATCTGGTTTATGGTATAGACTAATAACCAGATGGAAAATTCAATCTGAAGATATTTCTTTTTAAAAATGATCACCTCAGTTTGTTCAAAGTTTGAGCTTTAAGCCTTAGAAAGACTAGAGGTTCATATTAAAATAAACAGCCAATTTCTTCTTCAAAGAAAATACCCATTTTTCTCAAAATATTTAAATATTTTGGCAAGTATAACTTATACTTCAATTTTTTTAAAACACTGTTTATGAATAAAGTAATATAATTAAGTCACCTTTAAATAAAAATATCAGTTACTTTCATATCAATAGCAAAACACAAGGGGAAACAAAAAAGGCAGCATGTGATAAAGAAGAGAGTAAGCTGGCTTCAAATCTAGGTTTGGTCTTTAACCTGAAAACAAGGGAAAATCACTAGACATTAAGGAGGAAGACGACTCTGGATATGGTATGAAGAAAACACTGGAAGGGGATAAAGTGGAGGCTGCAGGACCAGTTAGGACGCCGCTGCAGTGGTCCAGGCAAGAGGCAGTGAATGACAAGTCACACTGGAGTGTGGCAGTGGTAATGGAGAGAAAAGGGAATAATTTAAGAGAGATTTAGGAGACAAAGCAAGACTTGGAGACAGATTAGAGGGATAAAAGAAGGAAAGGCGTCAAAGATGACATCTAGATTTCTCACTCAAGTAACTGCATATAAGCAACTGAGGGAGGAAATGTTGGGAAAGGATCATTTTGTACAGTTTGTATGTTGGCTTGTTTGTTTGGGGAGTAGAGATGGAGTTCAGCTTCAAAGTATACTGAGTTTCTGGTGTTTCTGAGAAATTTAAAAGGTGATAGAGCAGGGTAGGCAATTAGATAAACAAATCTGGGGCTTAAATAGAAATTAAAAGTCTGAGTCAGGCTTACGGGAGATAACTCAAGTGTGGAAGAGATTTCAAGGGAGAGAGCAGAGCATGGTAAAAAATGAAGGTCCAGCATACTGAGCCTTTAGAAACCTGAACTTCAATGGCTAGTAGAAGACGAAAAGCTTGAGTGAGATGGAGAAGAAATGGCATGAAGCCACGTAAGAGAGTATTTTTAAGGAAGTGTGGACAGCGGTACAGACTACCACTAGATAATCCAGTAAGAAAAGGGCTGAAAAATGAACTTGATTTTGCAAGGAACAAGATCACTGGTGACCTTTCAAAAAAGCAGTTGATACAAATGGTATTTACTTAGATGAAGCCCTTTTTAAAACACAATCTTATCCAGAAGTACAATATATAAAAGAAATAAATCAGGGCTGCCGTGAGATAAACAGAATGCTTACCTAGTAACCTATCCCTGCACATGGTCCCCTGAGGCAATTTACAGAAACCCAGAACTTTGCAAATTCATGTTTTGAAACCACTGGGCTAGATAATCTTAGAAGTATCTTTTCTGCTTCGATTTACTATAATTCTATAAATACAATTTAATCTACTTTTTTTTTAAATTGAGGCTTTCATGGTAATTAATGACTGCTGTGTTTTAGTAAATATCAGATACTAGTACATTTCTTTATAAACACAAAGAAATATCCTAAGCTTTATTTTCCTGAATATACCATCCATTAGCTTTACTTGTCCTTTTTCTTATAAAAGTAATAAACTAAATACAATTCTGGATGTGTTACAAGGTTATGTCTCTGAAAAACAGAACATTAAATCAAAAGGTAAATGAACTTTCTTCTAAGCTGGTGTTTGGGGTTTTGCCCTCAATAGAATCATCACTTTAATATAGTATCTTTATCACTGTTCTTCAATATTTTGCCAGGATTCAAAATACTTTCTTCTTTTTTTTTTTTTTTTTTTAGCAGTAGTAATATCTTCTACCTTCTATTCAACTTCAGTTCCCTCACTATAATTACTATAGCAAAGCAGAATTAACTTCTTGCTAAGTTTTAAGTAACTAGCACCAAACAAACGTAGGCCCAGGAGTTTTTAAAAAGTAGATGCACCAAGAATCCTCGTCATCTTTCGCCCTTCATTTGCCTTTGGAATATTTCTGCGGTATTAGAGGATGGGATGCAGATTGAAAGTCAAGCTTTGCCCACCCTGACCAGGGTCTTCTCTCCACTTTATGCAGCCTCACTCAGGTCGCTAAGTTGGTCACTCAAAATAGTCCCTTTCTTCATTTATTTGAACTGTTGGCTCAAGGAAGCCAACAGATGCAAAACCACATTGTGAGAAGTTTGGGGGATTTTCTGATAAATGTTGTCGACTAAACATGTGCATTTATATCCACTTTGATTTGAAACCTCACTGAAATGGGAGTTACAGAAAAGAGGTATCAATAGAAAAGGAAAAACAGGAGAGAAGACAACAGCAGAAAACAACACATCGAATTCTGGAAAGACAGAAAGTAGATGGAGACGTTAACAGAGCAGAGAGCAAAAGAACACTGAATACTAAGTGCCTGCAGCAACGGATACGAAGGCAGAGGAATTCCTGCTGCGTTCCCCAGAACAGGCTACGTAACACACGAAACAGATACCGAGAAGGTTGTGAAGGGGTGAAAGGGAGACCTGGTACTGGAAACAGACTGGGTAAAAGTCTTCACAAGGAGCATTTAGACATCCAGCTTCCCTCCTCCACCCTGGCAAGAGGCAGGAGATGTTTATTCTGTGGAAAAACTGAAGGACAGAAGCTCCAGTCCAGAAGATTCAAGAACCACAGAAGAGGAAAAGTGAACCCTGGAGAGTGAAGTGAAAAGTTTATCTACTGAAGAGCACACTCTCGCCCCTTTATCTTCTCCATGCGGAGAATGCTGACAGCCAAGCAAATGCCACCCAGCAAGAGACTGCAGGGTTGGTCTGAAGAATTCCAGGGAAAAGAACTGTGGATTCTAACATTTGCATATCCTCCAAAGTAAAAATAAAGGGTGAAAAAATATTTTAACATGACAAAAAATACAGGTTATCTCTAATATACTGTTTTATTTTGTCATAAGGGTCTAACACTCACCCTGCCTGCGCTTCATTATTAAAGCTGAGTTCATCCAAGATTTTAGACTTCCCCAGAAGAAAAACTTAGAAATGTTGGCAAATTTTACATTTTAAAGTTCTTGGCCTGATTAAGGGTCCTAAACTTCTAATTCAGAACTTGCTTTAAAAAGAAAGCCTAAGGAAGGAAGGTAACTTAAAACTTTACAAGGACCAAAACAGAAATGACACTGGGTATTAGGGTCTATGGCTATTAGTTGGAAATGTCATATCAAGCTAAATAACTGCAGCAGGCTGAAAAATGGCCCCCAAAGATATTCAGGAAACTTTATGCCAAATGGTACACCACTTATACCATAAATAGACAATGGTATCACTTACCCTAAATAATAAGTAGCATTAAAAATTAGACATGATGGAAATGAACCAATGATACTAAACTTCAGTAGAGATTGTTGCCCTTTGAACAGTATAAAACTAAGTCCACACTCATTTTGTTAAAAAGGGAAAGATTAGCAAATCTTAGATATTCAAAACTAGAAATAAGTATACTTTATAAACTGAAAGAATGCATAAAAACTGGAATGGGACTAAATTCTCATTGTGTAATGCAATGTCATTTAATGCCCTGTCTCTGGACCACCTAAAATCATGTCTCCTCCCACCACTGGAAGCTACACCTGTCTGTAATCAACTCTCTTCTTACCTCCTTATACAAAAGACCTAGAGCGGCTAAAAAGGAAAATTAAGGTCTTTCCTTTGAATATGCAATAGCAATCATAAAAAGGCCATTTTACCTGGAAAAGGAACTTGATGACAATGTATAAGCACGGTGGTTTCAATTCCAAAAAATTAAGTGAGAGAAAAACTTAAGTAATCCTTCTTTGGAAGTCACAAAGAGAAATCATAAGAGTCATGAATTATTAGAAAAAGGTATCTTAAACTCTGCTTTCTTTAGCAGAATATCATATATACAGTTTTTGATACTGTCACTCAAGATCACTTACCTAATGAAAAGTTTTATTTTCATTTTTTAGAAGAGGTAGAGAAGTCATAAATCTCTGTGTAGAAGCCAAGTACAGCCTCACCTCTGGCTTTGGCAAATCAAAAGTTTGAAAATGGAGTACAAGGACAGGAATAAAGACACAGACATAGAGAATGGACTTGACACGGGGAGTGGGAAGGGTAAGCTGGGACGAAGTGAGAGAGTGGCATGGACTTATATATACTACCAAATGTAAAACAGATAGCTAGTGGGAAGCAGACACATAGCACAGGGAGATCAGCTCGGTGCTTTGTGATCACCTAGAGGGGTGAGATAGGGAGGGTGGGAGGGAGGGAGACGCAAGAGGGAGGAGATATGGGGATATATGTATATGTATAGCTGATTCACTTTGTTATACAGCAGAAACTAACACACCATTGTAAAGCAATTATACTCCAACAAAGATGCTAAAAAAAAAGAAAAGAAAAGAAAATGGAGTACACAGGACCACTCCTGTGATGGTGGTCTAAACTGAGGACACAGTAATTAAGTAAGAAAGAAAAATGGGATTGAAATTACAAAAGCAAAATAATGAAAAAATAACAAAGGCTACAAAGTTAAATATAATGAAACTTTGCATATGAGTGAGAAAATTGCCTCCTGCTTACCCTGAATGAATTCATGCTAAATTGGAGCCTATTCTGGATGGCAGCATTAATATATTTTATACTCAGAATACCGTTTAGAAGATTTAACACAAATACAGTAGGAATGCAAAAGAACCACTGAATTAAACAGAATGGAAAGAAACGTGACTAAGTTCACATCCTTCTTACAGACAGATGCCATTCTATCCAGTAACAGTGAAGTCCCTCCCACCAAAGGGCACACTGCAAACACTATGAAAGGTATAATATTAGTGATAAAAACTAAGACAGTTAGAGTGGGTAAAATGTACTTTTAAGAAATAAGAAACGAGACAGAATATGATCATGAGAAATTACAATTACAAATGAAACATATCAAGAAATAAAGACTGAAATCATTAAAACCTCATGGAAAATGAAAAGGATTAACCAAACACTAATAACTAGTAAAGTATATGCTGTACCATCAATTAAACTTTTACCAAAATGCGCAGGTGTGAAACGTTTTCTTCTAATGAAGTGAGTCCTTCGTAGTTATACACTAATCTAAGTACCTGCTATGTTAAATTAAAAAGAAACTGACAATGTCCCCTGATGAACAAAATGTGACCCTTTCAGAGCCATTCCACATACTGTATAATCTTAATAATCTAGGAGGTAAAGTGTGTAGAAGTGAAAACTCTATTGAAATGATGGCAGGAGAGAAAATTAACAGGAATACAGCCATGTAACAGTGATAGTAATAAATTTTTTAAGTCTATTTAAACTACTGCAACTGTCTAAATTGCCATTTAAGAGATATATTGGCTTTAGGAAAGTAAAATAAGAATAAGAGTTTATTCTCTCTTATTAAAAATTCTTTACCTAATATATTTTCATAGATACTGGAAGGAAGAAGGAATTCTTAAGTATGCTTTCTATTCACATACATTGATCAACACATGATCATCACAGAATTCAGAGCTAGAATGTTTTGGCCTGTACATTTTACAGACGAAGAACTAATGTGATATTCGGTGGCCTATCTTACCCAGAGACCACTCTAACCCACTGGGAAGTCTCTGAGGAGAATATGAAAGTATCAAAGCTTGTGTTATTGTTCCATGAAGAATGGATGTTTGCATTCTGGACTCTTTGCAAGGAAACAGTGGGAATTTAAACAAGGTCAATGAAAAGTTTCTTAAATGAAAAAGAGATACAGCATAAATTAGATTTTATATATATATATTATATATATATATATAATATATATATATATGCAAAAAGGAAGATAAAATAGCTATAAATGTAAAAGATGTTGCCTACATTAGTAAAATACAGAACCACTCAAATCTGAAAGGCTAAGGAAAAACATGAGAATGCATTTGTTTCTTTAACAAACATTTTCTAAGACCTGTTGGGCCAAGCACTATCCTAGACACTGGATATTTACAGATAAATAAGAAAGGAAAGGATTAATCACCTTAGAGAAGCCCAGAGTTTTTGTGAGATGAAAACATCACTAACAGGTCCCTTATGAGGTGGTAGTTACTTCTCTACCTAGGGTAAGAAACAGCAAGGCATCTTGAAGGAGATCTTTTCTGCTTTGAGAATAATCATTTAAGTGATCCTGTTAGTTCTAAAGGTATTTGGCAATTAAGTAGCAAGTGTTCCAGAGGAAAGAGAGAAAAAGCATTACTTTTGGCTTCACAAAAGCAAACCCTTCCCCTCTAGGTCCTATGGAATGGAGAGCAGGGAGAGACTTGAGTATGCACAGGAATCCAAGATCTCATTAAGGCCCCAAAGCTTCTCTTTTCAGTCACAATATTACATCTCTCTTGGGTAGGTGGCCTCACAATGAGATCAGCTGGATCAGAGAACCTGAGAAACCCCATATCAGGGAAGGGGAAGGCATGCATTGGTGACCAGGACCTAGACTGCCGTGGGAAAGATTTCATTCTAGACAAAGGTGTTATGGGGCTAGAAATCACCCTGACCAAGCCAGCCTAAAAGTAATGATAGAAGAGTGCCTCTGTGATGTGTATGTTATGTGTGCGTATTGCCTCAAGAGCTACAAGATTAAGTGTTCATGTCTAAGATGACATGGAAGAAACCTAGCAACTACTTTTCCCTAAAATACCACCATCAGACTAACAGGGGTAACTGACTGAGCAATACCTATCTTCACCAACATCAACAGGTAGTCATGAAAGCAGCAAATTCACAAAACATAGGGTCAGTCTATGAATTCAGCAGAATTTCACCTTTCTAGAATCTGGTGATTAGAATCAGGACGCTTTGAATAGATTAAGTTTAAAATCTCAGGGCACAATTATAAAAGGGAAGAATCTAGGAAGTAAAAAGGGATCTTTGCAATTTTGCAATGCACTGTGATTCAGAAGGGGGAGGAAAGAAGGGGCAGAGAGATTTCATTTTAATAATAAAGAAATGTAACTTATTTTCTTCTGCAAGGTGGGAAGTCCCAAGATAAGACAGAGAAAAAGCTATGCAGCCGGACTACAGAATGGAGGGCTTCAGGAGGATTGCCTTCACGTAAATACTGGACTAGATATTACCTGATAAATTTGACTGTATTAGAAAAAAAAATTAACAGTTCTTTTAGCGAGTTTAAGGAAAGAAGTAATGATAATCATAACAATTGAAAATATAAGGCAATTCCTAACTCTAGGTGAAAAAAGTCTTCTAAGGAAGAAAATATACTATACTACTTAATGACTCAGATGTGAACAATATTTATGTCACCATAGAAATACAAATACTGAACATTCATTTGACCAGGTATGTGATACAATTATAAGGGGATGACAGAAGGAGGAGGGTGAGGGAGCGTTGGTGGGGTTAGAGAGCACAATCCTGTTCTTCAATAACAGAAAGTAAGCAGATCACCAAGAAACAGAAGACTAAGAGAGAGCAACATAATAGATTTTGTAGAAATGGGGGCGGGGGCCAGCCTAAAGCAGAAAATGACTGCCTCCTACGAGGCACTCTGGGTGTAGGGAAGGGTAGGAGGGGACTGCTCTACTTTTCAGGGTAAACCATGATATTTTAATTGACTTTTAAAATCATGGGTGTGTATTATTACATATTACTTGGAACTCAGATAATTTGTCCATAATAGTATTACCTTCTGTATTTTGAATACACAAAAAAAGAGAAAGAAACTGTAAGAAATAAGGTGGCAGAAATCCTCACGAAACTAGTATACCCAGATCCAAAGGCGTATTAAAAATTATATATATATCATGATCGAGTAGCATATCCCAGAATGTAAGGATGGGTCAACATGAAAAAGTCACTGTAATTTACTACATGAAAGTCATTAAAAGGAAAATGACATGATAACTTCAATGGATACAGAAAAGGCATTTGTTAACTCCCAAAACCTGGTATTTCTGATTGAAAAAAAAAAAAAAAAAACTTTGTAAAACCTCCGTAAAAACAAAAATTTCTTAACATGATAAAAGGTATCTAAAAGAAATCTACAAAAACATACTTAATAGAGAAAATTTAGCCACATTGCCTTTGAGGTTGAGGATAAGGTGTAAATGTCTCCCTCTCCTCCATCCAATGAGAGTAATATCTAAGCCAGTACTTGAAGTCCTGGCCAATACATAAAATTAGACAACTGTTTGAACTAAGAGTGTTCAGAAAGACTGTTGAACCAACAACATAAGTCAGTCAGCAATGTGACAATACACTAGAAGTACCAAATTTTAAAAGATAGCATTTACTATAAAAATAGAAAATAATATATCTAGAAATTAGACTAACAACAACAATTAAAAACTTAAACTGGATTGGAGAACAGTAAAAGACCTGAAAAGAGCTCTACCTTATTCATTGAGAAGGCAATTTAACATTGTAAAAACACTGATTTTCTCCAAATTAATCTAACTTCAAATTCTCCAACAAGAATTTTTGGGTAACCTGACAAACTGATTGAAACTTTTATGTTAAACCAAATGTCCACAAATACTTAAGAAAATCAATTATGAAGTCATCGTAATAACAAGTGTGGTAACTAGAAGAGGGACAGACTGATAAACCAACTTAATACACTAGACATCACAAGACTCACCTGTCAGGCCATTTCTCTTATATATACCAAAATCTCATACATGCATGGGTCTGAATCACCATGAGTTTAACAGAATGAAACACTGTAATTCCTGTTATAATTAAATTTTATTTCTTTCAATCCAGGGAGATTAGGCTTAGAAAATACTGGAACTCAAAGATCTAATGTCTATCTTCCTAAAAGTATTTTCTGCTATTTCTGTCCCCAGCCTCTAACTCTCCTCCATCTCCTCCTCCTTCGACCACAAAAGATTCTTCCCTCCACCTGTTTGGCAAGGGGGGCTGGGCAGAAGACAGAAGCTAATCACATACCACATTATACCTAAATTTGCATAATAGCAGAGTTTTACTATATACGTAAAGCATATATAATACAGTGTGTAATACATAATGTTCAAAAATATTACAGCCTCCTTCCCTTTTCTCCAGGTACCCAGTTTGATGTGTCTCTACATAACCTGACAACTAGCCTGCACCCTAATTTCTAAGGATAGAGTTAGTGAAGGCAAAATGAAGCTTATGACAAGGTGTGGCACATGAAATACAACTCTTTCCTATAAGAGCAGTGGTTCTCCTACTTGAAAACGCATCAGAGTCACTGGGAAAGCCTGCGAAAGCACAAATTGCTGGACTCCATTCCCAGCAGTTTCTCATCAGTAGGTCTGTGGTGAGTGACATTTATAACAACTTTCTGGGTGGTGCTAATGCTACCTTGTCCACAGGCCACATTTTTGAAAAGCATTGCCCCACAGAGCACAGGTTCTCAAGTGAAGGCAAATTTGCCCTTCAGGGGAAATGAGGCAGTGAATGTGTATATTTTTGGTTGTCACAAGCTGGAGGGGTGGGAGGGAGAAGTAATACTGGCACCTGGTAAGTACAGACCAAAGATGCTGCGAAACATCCTACGACGCACAGGACAGCTCCCCGCAGCAAAGGATTATGTGGCCAAAAACATCAATGATGTGGAGGGAGAGAAGCCTTACCATCAGTAAAACACAATTACTCCTAATATGTGATTTGACCATTAAGTTGGTGAAAAGTTCTTCAGTGAGTTTCAGAAATCTGACATGGAATAAATATGCAAAGAATTGTGGTTTTCTTCAAATACTGATAACTCTGAATTTTACTCATCCATGGCAAAATGAAGTTTTAAAAATATTAATACTTAAAGATATACTGGGCTACAGAAAGAAATAAGCATTTATTTATATAAGGTTATTGGTAGATTTCTAGTAAAGAAACACACCATTCATTCTGCAAGAGTAGTAAGAAAACTAATTATATTAAAAGACTAACAACTTCCTTGAAAAATAACGATCAGCCATATTTACTTCCTAAGCTAAGTGAAAAGCAAACAACTGTTCATTGTACTATTATATGTATTTAGTATAAACGAAATATTTTATTTTATAATGAAAACTGGTTTTAAGGAAAAGCAGTGATTATAGCAGTAATCAATCCTAAGTAAATATATCTAAGGAAAATGTACTTTATATAAACATGCATGGGCGTACATGGATATACATACACACTACACACACACATGCACACAGAGACAAAGGTACTTACTCCAGTGGGCTGGAAAATGAGACCGTCCATTTCATGGCTGACTTCTTTGGCAAAATTTCCTTCAAGTAGCTATAAAATAAACACACAAATTTTTAGAAACACAATAATCACTTTAAAAGGTTTTAAATTTTTTGTAAGCTTTATAAGAACTTCTTAATACATAAGCTTTAAAAATGGAAATACAAAATGGGGGAGAGGGGTGATCCAGAGGGATCTAGGTTAACATATTGTAAGATTACTTTTTAATATATGCAGGTTTCCATTCCATGGCAGGCTAGATATCTCGAACAACAGTCCTAACTACAATAACCAAAATGATGGATAAAATATTAAAAAAAAACTTTTTCTTCTTCCAGTTTTATTGAGATATAATTGACATACAGCACTGTATGAATTTAAGGTGTACAGCATAATGATGTGACTTACATACATCATGAAATGATGACCACAATAAGCTTAGTGAACATCCATCATCTCATAGAGATACAAAATAAAAATATATTTTTTCCTTGTGATGAGAACTCAGGATTCACGCTCTTAACAACTTTCATATATAACATACAGCAGTGTTAATTATATTAGTCATGTTGTATATTACATCCCTAGTACTTATTTATCTTACGACGGTGGTCAAAAGGTACAAACTTCCAGTTACAAAACATATTTTTAAATGCACTTTGCTGAGCCAGCATAAAAGGAAGGAAGGCATAGGCCAAAACCAAAACCAAAGTAGAAACTCTGGGAAGTAATAAATACAGGGAATAAAAATAAACATACACAAAAAAGGAGAGAGCAGAGAATCTTGTTTGGGGATAGATGGAGCCGGGATAAGATTCTCTGAGAATCTGTAAAAACAAGCTAGCTCAAACATGGGGATCACAGCCCCAAAATGCATTATCTGTGTTTTCCCCAAACCTTCAAGCAGAAAAATTTAACCTTTCTTTTTGTCCTACTTTTTGCCTCATTTTTTGTCTTTATTACATTTTTTTCAAGCAAAAAATTGCATTGCAAGGAATACACAGCATGAAATACAAATAACAAGTTTTTTCAATGCCATATCTACTGAAAAGCAGAGTTACAGATCCAATGCTCTTCAATTAGTTCAGAACAAGTAGTTTTAAACGCTTCTCTTCCACGGATTTTTATATTATTCTGAAGAATTGAACATATGCATCACTGAGTGAGGACCTACACACTGATTTTCTGCATCTCAGGGAAGAGAGCAGAAGATACTTTCACAGAGCCAGGTAATAATGTCATGCTACCCAGAGTCTGGCCAACTGCCAAAAAACATTTAGGATAGTTCTGGGATTCAAATATGTTCCACCAAAATTTTGGATATGCTGTGTGTTACTCAATCACAATCTTTCATCACAATCACATCCTCTAAAAAACCACTACACTTAAAGGCAGATTTGCATTCCAAAAGCAACAACCAAAATTTCCAGTATATTGCACATGCCACAAGATCTGTGATTCTCCTCCCAAACTGTGACTTCATCTTCTCTGCCATTTCATCCCTCGAAATCTGTAATTTCTCTAAACTGGGGGCAGTTCAGCAAAGAAAAGTAAGAGCAATCTCAGTTTCTAACTGCTTTAAGACCAATTTGAGTTTGAATAATCTACACTTCCTTAAAGCTGTAATGCTCCTTAGTCAAATTCATGGGGACAGAAATTACAGAGTCTTGGGGAGGAGAGAACGAGGTGTTAGCGGTTGATGGGTACAGAGTTTCAGTTTGGAAAGATGAAAAAGATCTGGAAATAAATGATGGCAATGGTTACACAACAATGTGAATGTACTTAAAACCACTGAAATGTATGTTTAAAAATGATTAAATGGTCAATTTTATGCTATGCATATTTTACCACAATTTTTTTTCAACTGTAATGCTCTTGATATTTTCTCTTTTGTTGTGTTTTGTTCTTTCGTCTTAATGACACTAAAAAAGTGGGGAGCTTGCAGACTGGGACTCCTAGAGCCATATTATCCAGAGTTTGGCCAAACAGGTAAAAATTTCAGACCAAATCTGAAATTGATCTCCAATTCATTCATAGGTTTAAATGACCTACCCATCTGAGGAGGAAATTGCTGAAGTAAAAGTTCAATATGGATTAAAAGTACTGATTTCTTATAATGAACTAATGATGGGTAAAGGGTCAAACAAGAAAAAAAAATGTGTAAAATTGATAATTCTTGTACTTCATCATGTAAGAAAAGGTAACCTACTAAATTCATAGCATAAAATCCTGCTGAGGAATGAAGCAATAAAAACAAAATGCCACAATTATCTTTTTAAAAAACATTTTTCAAAGGTTAAACAATTTGTTCTTTTATTGTAGGTACATCATTTACGGCAAGTAAACATAGCTTTTCCATTCTTAGACCATCTTTCTCCGATTCATATACTGGACCATCCCTGTAGATAAAGTATATATAAAGTTAACAGTATAAAGTATAGTGTTGGCAAGACTCTAGATAACATGATGTTACCTGCTGCAGAAATGCAGTCTTTTTATTTTACTCTAACTTTTTAAGAATCAGAGAATTTAAGGGACTTGAAACTTCTTAGGTCAAAAGAAGAAATACTGCTTGTTTTCACTCGTTTTACTGCTTATTGATTACTCTAGACAATATTTCTTTCTTTACTTAATACATATACAATATTACCTAGCATATATTAAAGACCTACTATAAAGTGTTGTTGTGCTTGGTTCTTAATATATGTACATCATTCAGAACACACAACTCCTCATGAGATGTATAATTTTGAATTTTATATTACTATTCACTTCACCAGAAAAGGAAACTGAGACCATCAGCAATTAAGTGACTAGCTTCAAGTCAGACAGCTAAAAAAGTAAAATCACTCAGAACAGATTTCAATCAGACTTTAATTAAAAATAAGGAAATAGGGGACTTCCCTGGTGGCGCAGTGGTTAAGAATCTGCCTGCCAATGCAGGGGACACTGGTTCCATCCCTAGTCTGGGAAGATCCCACATGCCGCAGAGCAACTAAGCCCATGCGCCACAACTACTGAGCCCGCGTGCCACAACTAGTGAAGCCCATGCGCCTAGAGCCCGTGCTCCGCAACAAGAGAAGCCATGGCAATGAGAAGCCCGCACACCGCAACGAAGAGTGGCCCCCGCTCGCCAAAACTAGAGAAAGCCCGCGTGCAGCAATGAAGACCCAATGCAGCCAAAAAGAAATAAATAAAAGAAATAAATAAATTTATTAAAAAAAAAAAAAAAAAAGGAAATAACCAGAGAAAGTCTCTGACTCTCTGAAACAAATGCCTCAAAGACTTCTGAAACTTCCCACGTATATAGGTCCTCCAATCATCATTTAAAAAGTACAGACTTTAAATGTATTGTAGCATGTACTATATGAATAAGATACATACAAAGGGAGGTAAAATTCTTCGGGTGTTTTTTTCAGCAATAAAATCTAAAAATTTTCTCAATTTATATAATTCATTTATTCATATCAGAAATCACATATAGGGGCTTCCCTGGTGGCGCAGTGGTTGAGAGTCTGCCTGCTGGTGCAGGGGACAGGGGTTCGAGCCCTGGTCTGGGAGGATCCCACATGCCACGGAGCAACTGGGCCCGTGAGCCACAACTACTGAGCCTGCGCGTCTGGAGCCTGTGCTCCGCAACAAGAGAGGCCGCGATAGTGAGAGGCCCGTGCACCGCGATGAAGAGCGGCCCCCGCTCGCCACAACTAGACAAAGCCCTCGCACAGAAACGAAGACCCAACACAGCCATAAATAAATAAATAAATTTTTTTTAAAAAAGAAAGAAATCACATATATAAAATAATATGTTAAATTTAAAATATTGCTTTTTTCCAATCATAATTCCTGAAAGAAAATTTATCCAAACTTGTTATGAGCATCTTCTATATATCAGTGTCTTTATCGTTAGAGCCAATATTTAAAGTCACTTAACACATTTCCATTATTTTCACTGCTGTCTCTGAGTTATAGCATACTTCAAATTATACATGAGACCGTCACTACAGATGTTATCTTAAGCTACAAGTACCGTCTGAATAACATTAGCAAAGTTTTTCCCCCCTCATCCATTCCTTAGGTCTGTATTCATAATCTTCAAAGTGTTCACCACCTTTAAGGTTACCCCTTTTTTTTCTTTTTCTTTCTTTCTTTCTTTCCTTCCTTCTTGCCTTCCTTCCTTTCTTTCTTTCTTTATGGCTGTGTTGGGTCTTCGTTGCTGCACACAGGCTTTCTCTAGTTGCGGCCACCGGGGGCCCCTCTTCTTTGCGGAGCGCAGGTTTCTCATCGCAGTACGCAGGTTTCTCATTGCGGTGGCTTCTCTTGTTGCGGAGCACGGGCTCTAGTCACGCGGACTCAGTAGTTGTGGCTCGCAGGCTAGCGGTGCACAGGCTTAGTTGCTCTGTGGCATGTGGGATCTTCCCGGACCAGGGATCGAACCCATGTACCCTGCACTGGCGGGCGGATTCTTAACCACTGCGCTACCAGGGAAGTCCCTAAGGTTATCTTTTAAAAGCGTTTTATGGGGAAGTTCCACTTTTACTTACGGTGTAAAACATGTCTAACCTGACAATAAATTTTTAAAAAGCAGACAATCTATAAAATCATAGCTTTTGTTAAGGTTTAGAGGGTTGAGGTCTCCACAAAATCAGGTAAACTGAATCCCAGGCCCTCCAAAGAAAGATGAGACACATGAACCCATTCACCTTTGGAAGAGCATAAGAGGAAAAAATGGCAGCCACAAAAGTGGGTACAAAGTAAAACTGAAAGTTTGTTCAATTCTTAAAAACCAAGTGTGGGTTAGTATAACAGTATAGAATCCCTGGAAGTCCCAAACACAAGAGGACTCCAAACCTACTCACTAGCTCTATTCCCCAGGTTTCTATCAGGATTCACAGGAAAGACCAGGGGTAGCACAAGAAAGATGAGAAAGCCTCATCGTAGTTGCAAACAGACATAAAATCCTTTCCAGACCCTTCCTGATATGAAGTAAAGGCCATCTGAGGATAAAGTCGTCTGCAGCTACACACGGGTCCAGAAACAGCCTTGGTCCAAGGATAGTATATTGATAAAAAGGAGAAAAACTTGCTCCTGCCAAAACATCCCACCTATGCAAGGCAAAATTCAGCTGCCAAGAGGGAGAGGTCAGCCCACTGAGGGGAAACCCATCCCTGAGACTCAGGTGCTCAGGGTCTGCTTAACAGCAAGGCTTGAGGAGGAAAACTAACAAAACCCCACAGTCTGCACAAATCAGGCACTGAGTGACAAGAAACAGTCAATTACATATGAGGGAGAATGCAAGAGCACAAAAATAGACCACTATGTGGTATAGGCAAGCAGAGCCCACTGAAAGCTACAAGTGAAGCAGGAACACTGGAGAAAACCCATTTTATACTCCAGTTCTCTCAATAAGCTCAAGTAACAGAAGTCATCTGCTTAAGGAATCTGAAGTCTTCGGAGCACAGAAGATAACTATATAGCAATACAAACCCATGTCAAATACAGATTATTCAACCACTAACCCCGCCTCCAGCAAATGAAGCTTATTAAACTTAAAGGAGAGGTACGCCCATTACTAAGCACAAAGACATCTACCTCAGTATATATTGTTCATACAGAAAAAAATGCCCAGCATCCAATCAAAAATTACCACACACACATACAAAGCAAGAAAAAAATGACCTACATTCAATAGATAAGGCAGTCAATAGAAAAAAACATAGGGATGGCCCATATTTTGGAATTATCAAACAAAGATTTTAAAATAACTTTAACATTTTAAAGGAAAAGGTGGAAAACATGCATAAGCAAACGTGGAATTTCACCAAAGAGTTGAAAATAATAGAAAACAAGACAAATGGAAATGCAAGAAATAAAACCATAGTATCAAAGAAAAAGAATGCTAATCAATGGGAATGACAATCAATGGGATTATCCACAGACTGGATAGAACAAAGGAAAGAATCACTGAACTTGAAGAAGAAAAGAGTGTAGCACTTTTTCCAACTGAAATACAAAAAGGCAAAAGGGGAGATGTTGGGGTGGCGGGGGTCAGGAGGAAGAGAATGAGGAATCAAAGAGCAACGGTAAAGATGTCTTTAAAATACTTACAACATGTAGACAGAAAATCAGAAAGAATATGGAGGACTGTAACAACAATGAAACAACGTGACCTATCTGACATTTTATAGAACACTGTACCCAACAATAGGAGAAAATACTTTCCTTTTCCAAGTGCACACAACACATTTATAGGTCAAAGTCATACAAAGTATGCTCCCTGACCACAATGAATTAAATTAATAATCAGTAAGAGAAAGATATCTGGAAAATTCCCCAATGTTTAGAAACTTAATAACATACTTCCAAATAACCCATGAATAAAAAGAAAGAAGTCAAAAGGAAATTTTTAAAGTATTTCATACAATGAAAATACAGTAGATGGATATATGACAGATGCAGCTAAAGTGTGTCACAGGAAAATCTGTTGTACTAAATGACTAATTAGAAAAGAAGAAAGGTCACAAATCAACGATATCAACTTCCACCTTAAGAAACTATGGGCAACCCTAGAGAATTTAGTAATCACAGATACTAGAAGGAGCCACTTTGGCTGAGATTGTACACCCAATGAAGAAGACCACTCCCACTAAGACCAAGACCCAAACGTAGCTGAAGAAGGAACGTCCTGACTGCCTACCAATGCCAGAAACCCAGTTGGCATTAGGGATACTGGGGATCCAACCTAGGCCAATATGCCTAAATAATACCTTAATTTTAATTTAACAGTAAAGCTATCAAAGGCAATAATGTAATTAGCCATTTCTCCCTGCCAGTTTTTCTTCAGAAACACAGTTCTACTTAAATTACCAAAGATGTTTTTAAAACACATCTAGCAAAAATTTTTTTAAAGATATCTTACTTTAAAAATATTTAATTACAACACCTTGGAGAAGCTTTAAGGTGGAGTATGTGGTGAACTATCCTAAAGATCCTAGGATGTCTATGGCCATACCACCCTCAATGTGCCCAATCTCAGGTAAAGATCCTACGGTACATTGTTTCAGAACTACAATTTTCTTGATTATTTTCCACCAGATAAAATTAGAAGATAATTAGATAAAAGGTAATATAGTAGACATAATATATCAAATAGTTATTAATAAAGCAGGATATTTCATGAACTTTTACTTATAAGATTTAAATTTGCTTACCTATGAATATAATCTCATTAGCTGAATACCCTGCAGAAGGCATGTAACTTTCCATTAACCAAAGACTGGAGGAACTGACAAAGCTTATAACCAGGTGATTGACTTTGAATTGGTATTTTATATGTCTATGAATCAGGAAGTAATTGGAAACCAAATCATTATAATGCATAAGCAGAGAAAGATAATGCAAAAGGGCTTGAAATTAGAAACCTAAGAAACAAAAGAGAAACTGTAAAGTTACAAAGCATAGAAAGGAACCTTTTAGAAATAAGCAAAATGATAGCTTAAGACTACAATGAAGAAGGAAATGAATCTGCAATGTAATTGAGAATGCAAATTGGCAACATCAATTCAGCATAGTGTAGAAAAATAATATTCTTTTCTAAAACAAGAAAAGAATAAACTATCTCCACCTTTCTGTTCTGGACTATTCTACTCACATCAGATATTTTCTGAGCAGATGTTCCCCACGTAGCCTCAGCTGATTGCCTGAGAATACTCAATACAGTAGCTTCTACCTGTTGACTTTTTTTAATGTGCTTTCATAGTTCTCCTAAAGTTCAAGGTTTAGTTTTACCAATCCCCCCAAAATGGAAACTTCCGCCCACCTGGTTATTACTATTTATTCTTTTCCATTCCCAAAGTATAACTCCTAATTTAGTTAAAGATTATTCAATGCTTCTGTACCCTAAATACTCCTCTAATCAGCACAAAATCACACTACAAAACTCACATTTCTTGCTCACCAAAAAAGCTGATATCATTCTCTTCTTTTAAAAACAATGATTTGATTTCTATTTTTTACCAGTGATGCCTACACGACAATATAATTAAAGTTAGCTAATCAAAATATAAATAGCTTCTGGAACACTATCATTGGCTCTTTCATTAACCTGTATTCTTGCAATTAAAATCAGGCATAATAATTCTAGTGAATCCCACTTGACAAATCAGAAAATCTAAAAGCAAAATTTCTCTAGGAAATACAGTTTCTTTATTTTTTTGGTGGTTGTTAGTCTTATTTCTACCAAAACTCCCTCACAATTTCACAAAGTAGAAGTCAACTCACCCTCATGGAACAATCAAAGTTCTTTTTGCCAGATTTCCAGTTTTTCTTTTTAATCTCATAATTCAGAAATCATTCATTCACTCAACAAACATTTGTTTAGTGCCAATAATTGACAGCCACTCTATCAAGAGTTTGAGATTTAATAGAGATCAATCAGTTTCTATCCTGGAAGGGCTAGTGTCCAATCTAGTGTGGAGGTCCCAAACTCAAATGCCTGTAGGTACCAGGCCATGAACCTGAACTGGACTGGTTATAAGATAATGGGGACTAGTAAAAACTATGACAAACTGGAGAGCACATCTTCATCTACAAACAAACTCAGTATTTTTTAAGTTTTACATGAGCTTAATCTTTCTGGGACCTACCAGTTTATGACTTCTGGTTAATATGGACCTAAACACACATAAAATAGTCATTTCACATAGTAAGTGCTTTTAGTGGAGATGCTTAAAGACTTCTGAGAGAACAGAAAAGTAATTATTTCATCTATCATCCACGGCTTTATTCAAATGTTTATTGAGTACTAATTATCCACTGGGGGGGCGAAGATAAGAAGAAGAGAAGGAGCAGAAGAAGAGGTAACACATATAATACCATATGCCAGACACTGCTCTAAGCATTTTACATATACGACTGGCTCTCTGTAGCCGGAGATGTGGAACCCCAAATATGGAGGGCCAATTTTACTACATTATTTTATATAAGGAACTTAAGCATCCAGGATTTTGGCATCACAGGGGTCCTGCAACCAGTCCCCTGCAGATACCGAGTGATAACTCTATTAACTCATTTTAGCTTCAAAACAATCTTACGAAATTAGGGACCATTATTATCCCCATTTTAAAGGTGAATGAAGCTTAGAACCTGCCCAAGGTCACAAAGCAAGGAAGTAAAATCCAAAATCATTCTGGCTCCAGAGTCCATGTTCTTGATGGCTTTTCTAAACTAGGTTGTCACATTCCTAGAAATCTCCTAGTCTCTAGTCTAGGTTATATACTCCATCAACATACCCTCATAGCACCCAGCGCTCCCCTCCATCACAGGATTTTCCTGTTTAATTGTCCAACTACCAAACTGAGCTGTGGGGATTTTGATGTCAGGAATCACATCTTATTATCATTGTATCTTCAGTATCTATTACAGCAATTTGGTGCAGAGTAAGCTCTCACTTCAACAAACACGTGCTAAATAAAAATAAAGTGAATAGCACAGTGAGAGGACTGATAAAAAAAGTCAATGAGCATAGGTCAGGCTGAAAATACATGGAATGTATTATCCCAAGAAGCTGTATAAAATGAAAGCATAAAAAATTTTAAGAGCTGTTTAAAGGCTGTTGATCTAATGCATACACACATTATTAAAGGGGTAAGATTGTTTTTAAAAGCTAAAATCATCATTCATGGTTAATAACTGCCTCACAAACCGTCCCTTACTACCTCCATGATCTCCAGTGGGAAGAACAGTAACGCGGTCCTAACTGGTCTTCGTGATTGTAGGTTAACTTCTTCTCCCCTAGAAACTACTTCTACTCACTACTGCCAGAACTGCCTTTCTAAAACAATTTATTGTACCAGTCATGTGTAAAAATCTTTGAATGCTCCTCACTGCCTGCAGTCCAAGTTTCCTTAGCCTGGTTTTTAAAGTTCTTTTTTTTTTTTTTTTTTTTTTTCAGGGCAACCTCTCCTAAATGTTTTCCAGATTGTTTACCCAGATTGCAGCTGCTATGAAGTACAGGTGAGCATTTCCTTCATGGGTAGAAAAGCATGACCTACTAATTTTGGAAGAATATTAAGCACTTTTAGAAGGAATACAAGAATAGAATGGATACTTAGCCATAAACACGTAAGTGATGCAATAAAAATAAAACCAAACTAAATAAATGGCTGTCTGAATGTCACAAGAAAAGGGACAAAAATTAGAGAGATAAAGAAACCAAAGAAGAGATTAAATATTTGCAATGTGAGCATAAAGGAAAATCAAATTTACTTATAAAATACAATTTAAGACTTTCAAACAAAGAGCGATATGGTAAATTGCAGAACAATGGATCTCATTCAAAAACACATCCTCTGTTTGAACAGGTGTGTACTGAAGAATTAACTTTACCCAAAGAGAGGTCTGGCCTTTGCCCTCCCCTACTGGGAGGTGATCTATAGACCCTTGGAATGCCCTACCTGACAAGAGTATCTTTGCCTGCCTGGAGGGTTTGCCACCAGAAAGTCTAACAATATGGTTTATGATGGGGGCTTTGAAACACACCATGTCAGTTCTAACCTCCAGAGGAACCGGAGATTAAATGTATTAGCCCGAAACTCTGGGAGGGACTGAACACTCACTAAAGGTCAGGCCATGCTGGTAGTGTGTCACTGATCTGCAATATAAACTCTGGACACCAAAGGCTGGGGTGAGGTTCCCCAGCAGGCAATACTCTGAGTAGTGTCACACATCTTGGCCAGGAGTAGGTAACACCATCTATGAATCCCTGAAGAGAATTTGGGCCACTCCCAGATTCTGCCCTACTAGGCTTAGGCTCTTCCCTTGGCTGGATTTAATTTATATCCTTCTGCTACAGTAAAACTTACCAGACTCTTCCTTTGGCTGATTTTAATTTGTATCCTTTCATTACAGTAAAACTGTAATCATAATAGTGCTTTTCTGAGTTCTAAGGCCTTCTAACAAATTATCAAACCTGTGGGAGTCCCTGAGGGACCCCAGAATTTGTAACCAGCAGATCTGAAGTGAAGGTGGCCCTGGGGACCCCCAAAATTGCAGCCAGTGTCTAAGTAAGGGCAGTCTTGTGGGACTATGCAGTTTGCCTGAACTCATTACAGTAACTTTTTGTCACTGTATTTCTCTAGTTGATACAATTTAAACTGTCCTCAAAGTCATACCCCTCAGAAGGAAAGCATCTGACTTCCCCTATTGGGCATTACTGCCAAGAGGCTATTCAGGAAGTGGCAGACTGTAGAATGATGCCGTAGGTGCCCTGTCAGATAATGGGTAAAGTGACACAGTTAGCCACCACACAGGAGAACTTTAATAGACAACTGAATATCTCTGGACGAGGACAACCCACACTGGGATACCAAATGTCATTTATCTAATAAAGTACCAGAAAAATGGAATGAGACTTTAAGAAATAAACTTTGTTATGAATGGATAAAGAAGATGTGGCACATATATACAATGGAATACTACTCAGGCATAAAAAGAAACAAAATTGAGTTATTTGTAGTGAGGTGGATGGACCTAGAGACTGTCATACAGAGTGAAGTAAGTCAGAAAGAGAAAAATAAATACCGTACGCTGAGACATATATATGGAATCTAAAAAAAAAACAAAATGGTTCTGAAGAACCTAGGGGCAGGACAGGAATAAAGACGCAGACGTAGAGAATGGACTTGAGGACATGGGGAGGGGGTAGGGTAAGCTGGGACGAAGTGAGAGAGTGGCATGGACATATATATGCTACCAAATGTAAAATAGATAGCTAGTGGGAAGACTAGCCGCATAGCACAGGGAGATCAGCTCGGTGCTTTGTGACCACCTGGAGGGGTGGGATAGGGAGGGTGGGAGGGTGACGCAAGAGGGAGGAGATATGGGGATATATGTATATGTGTAGCTGATTCACTTTGTTATACAGCAGAAACTAACACAACACTGTAAAGCAATTATACTCCAATAAAGATGTTTTAAAAAAAAGAAATAAACTTTTTTTTCCACAATATAAAGAGCATTTAACATTTCCCTTATTCTTTATATCAATTTTAAGACAGCACAGAAAGTTCAAAGTCATTTAAAAATATGCCCTAAGATTTATATCTAGAATACTGTATGAAATACTTCAAATCACAATATTATGAATCAACTATAGTTCAATTAAAAAAAATATGTCAGGAACAAAATAGCAAAATATGCTATACCTCTGTTACAGTGGTTTTATTTCCTATACTTACTGTTATTCATCAACAATTTAGTGCAGCAAAGAAATTACACGGTTCACTAGAATTTTATATGTCACCTTTAAAGAACACTTGCTTTCATTAATTATATTGTCATTAGCTTCCTATGTCCAACTTAAAGTTCTTACTAGTTCTCTTCTATGCATCTACCTATATATTCTCTCCCAGAAAGGCCTCATCCTACTTCAGCCTAGTGAGTCATGCTCTTCTTCTCACAGGGTGCACACGTGTATATAGCGTATGCAGACATAAATGTGCACTCAGTTCCTAGGCTAAGATCAGGAATTCTAAGGACATGCAAAAAGAAAGGCAAAGGATACAACTAGAGAAAGAAAGGAAAATCCTTGTGAATGAGGAAAAGGAATGGATAGAACTAGTGGAAGAAGCCCATAGCTTATGATGGGGTATTTGACACATAATGATAGGTTTCAGAGGTAAGACTAATAAGCAAAGTAGATTTTACGTACTGGAAAAGCAATGTGCTTAAACTAAAAATATCGCCATCCTAGATTTATTACTCTTGTTCTTCAGTATGTAAAACTATGAGTCATTCAATATTCTACTTGAAAATAACATTCAAAAGTCTCTTTGGGAACCTCCTAGAATCAGTAATAAAATCTATTCTAATTATATCTTGATAAAACACTGATTTACAATACACCAAGATTTAGAAAAGGTGACCCAGGAATGTGGGTATTTAAAACTTCATTTATTTTCCTAGATGAAATCAGTCTAAAAGATGGGTGGGGGGAACCCCACAGGTCAAGTTGGGGGAGACTCTCTCATTATTTCCAAACAAGGATACAGAGGTTGTGTACTCTACAGTATAAAGAAGTCTGGTCTAATACGCCTAAAAGGAATCCTAAACATATTATATAAGGCTTTCACTTAAATTCCTATCTTCTCAGACAGCAAAAAGCAACATCCAGGTATTCTGAACCTCCTCGTGCCACACATCTGGATTTAGTAGAGTTAGTTATCTCACCTCACACAGCTAGGACTAAAAGCTACTATCAATACATTCTCGGTTCTTTTACAGCTTGGTTTTTCTGGTCATTCCATCAAAATTAGGGGGTAGCCATAGTTTTTTTTCCTCCAGTTCCTCAAAAAAAAAAAAAACAACAACAACACTCTTAGGCTTATTTCTGAACATAAGCAATAACTAACTCATCCTATCTCCACCCTGCTTCACCATCCAAGTCTATCTCCCCCACCTGTGCTCCCACAGCCTATTAGTTTTAAAACATTCTGTCTGTACAGAAGTAAGATGATTCGACATTTAATAGTTTAACTTCCTCTATTCAAATGTAATCTCTGTGAGGTTAAGTATCACACCTAATTGTTCCTGTATTTTAAGCACCTAAAAACATAGTCAAATATACTATCATTAAAAAAGTCAATAGATTAAGAAAATAAGCTCAAAGTGTCAGGTTAACCACGGGTTCGAGCCCTGGACTGGGAAGATCCCACATGCCGCACAGCAACTAAGCCTGTGCGCCACAACTACTGAGCCTGCATTCTAGAGCCTGGGAACCACAACTACTGAGCCCACGAGCCTAGAGCCCATGCTCTACAACATGAGAAGCCACCACAATGACAAGCCCATGCACCGCAACAAAGAGTAGCTCCCGCTCGCCACAACTAGAGAAAGCCTGAGCACAGCAATGAAGACCTAACACAGCCAAAAATAAATAAATTTAAATAAATAAATAAATAAAAGATGATACTATTCCTTTAATGTCTTCAACATATTTTCTTTTGGTTTATAATTCAACAAACATGGCAAATTACCATAAGATTTTAATTCAGAAATATACAGCTGTTGGGCCTCCCTGGTGGCACAGTGGTTGAGAGTCTGCCTGCCAATGCAGGGGACACGGATTCGAGCCCTAGTCTGGGAAGATCCCACATGCCGCAGAGCAGCTGGGCCCGTGAGCCACAGTTACTGAGCCTGTGCGTCTGGAGCCTGTGCTCCGCAACAAAGTGAGGCCGTGGTGGTGAGAGGCCCGCGCACCGCGATGAAGAGTGGCCCCCGCTTGCCACAGCGAGAGAAAGCCCTCACACAGAAACGAGGACCCAACACAGCCATAAATAAATAAATAAAATAAATTTTAAAAAAAGAAAGAAATATACAGCTGTTATTATAACACGTGTAAACCAGAGCAGATATTTAATATTTAGAGTACGGTTCTTCCTTACCTTAAGTATCCCCCAAAAGTATACTTTATAAACTTTTAGAAGAAAAAGGGGATAATACGAATTAGGGGTCCCCACCCCTGGGGACCGGGCTGCACAGCGGAGGTGAGCGGCAGGCAAGCTACAAGCTTCATCTGCCGCTCCCCGTCGCCTGCATTACTGCCTGAACCATCCCCCAGCCCCTCCACCTCCCCACCCCGTGTCCGTGGAAAAACTGGCTTCCAGAAACCGGTCCTTGGTACCAAAAAGGTTGGGGACCACTGATATAAATCATCTTTTTTTTCTAAAATGACTTCTTAGCATTTCAAATGAACTACAGAAAAGAAAAGGACGTTAAGAGGAAGGTTCGAAGTAGGAAGAGTCTATTACACTAACAGATACAGTAACAGAGAAGGCCAGGTGGGGCTCATGGATTAAAGAGCCCCAAGAAGAAAGAATGAAAAGGGCAACTTCTAAAAGGGGTGCTTAAAGAGCTCATGAAACTAATACACATGCCTCCACATAATCCTCATCTCGATGGTAGACTCTCATAGCAATTTACAGCTATTTCCAAGACTTTACTTTCTGCTTTTGTATAAAGAGTCCTAATCCTCTGGTCATATCCACCAGCTACTCTAACTTTAACCCTAATTTTTCAATGCCATCTATCAAACTCACAACAAGGACTTTAGCATTTGGGTCATGGTCTTCTTCTTCATGTGTGCCGCCATCCTGCAGGTCCACTTACATGTGGATATTTTTCAATAAATATGTACTACAGTACTATATGACCCGTGGGTGGTTGAATCCAAGGATGCAGAACCACGGATACAGAGGACCAACTATAAAGCTATACTGGAATTTTTGACTCCACAGAGAGTCAGAGCCCCTAACCCCTGTGTAATTCAAGGGTCAACCATATTCTATACTGGTCTTCTATAGTAACAGTATACTATTGCTTCCCAGAAAACACTGGCTATACAACATTGCTCTGATTATGACCATTGTTCTTAAATGTTTCTTCTGCACATAATACTTATGATAGCCACATTCCATGTGTTCATATAAACTTCATTTAAATATCCCACTAACCTCCACACATGTTTAACAAAGTAAGCAAGACTGATGGCACACACTGGTGGAAAACAAAGTAAAAAACAAATAGATGCTCTGATCTCAGCCTAATCTATTCAAACACCTGGTTTATTTGAACCAATTTTATGAGCTAGCATGGAGAAAATATGGAGTCCCTCTCTCTATCAGGAAAGATATACTTGCCTTTTTCACAGCCCATATTTTTTCACATCTCTGAAAACAGGACATATCTTACAATTGATGATATAGCATATTTTAATTGGCAGAGGTCTCTCAAATCCAGTGGTACATAAAATAAGGGAATGGTCTTATAATTAATAGCATCTTATTTGGTAAAACAAGGTACACAAAACATGGTTCTGGGTGAACAAGGGAGTCCTCTGATAACATTATGAAACTTCATTATTTAAAGCTGCAGAACAAGATATAGCTGGTCCCCAACTTATGATGGTTCTACTTACTTTTCAACTTTATGATGGTCTGAAAGTGATACACATTCACTAGAAACTGTACTTCGAATTTTGAATTCTGAGCTTTTCCCAGGTTAGTAAAATATGGTACGATACTCCCTGGTGATGCTGGCAGTGGCAGCTAGCCACAGCTCTTAGTCAGCCAAGTCATCATGAGGGTAAACAACTTATACACGTAGAACTCTTATGTACCCACACAACCATTCTGTTTTTCACTTTTGAAACAGTACTCAATAAATTACATAAGCTATTCAACACTTTATTACAAAGTAGGCTTTGTGTTGGATGATTCTGTCCAATTGCAAGCTAATGTAAATGTTCTGAGCACATTTAAGGTTGGCTAAGCTAAGCTATGATGCCGTAACCCTGTCACAAGTCAAGGAAGATATCCATGCACCAGAATCACACCTATGATTTACAATTTTTTCTCATGTATTTGTCTTCAGAATCTTAAGCCTTATTAGCAAGCATACTGGAACTGATGAGTTTAAGGCTTCTCTCAAGTGACTTCTGAAAGTATTTGTAAAACCACACCCAATTAATTAGATTGACAGGATTATGTCACATATTAGGATTAGTTAATCTGTGACCCTACAATCCAATCAAGTTCTTCAGTGCTTCACTTGCACCCTGTGAGGTCATCATCACAGACTAAATTTCTATGACTAAACATTATACAATATATATTCAAATATATTTACTACTGCCATAAGTAGTAAAGCAAATAAAATAAGGAGCCCCAAGTTTATTTTCCTAGAAATTTTATAAATTATTTTAAAATTTTATTGCAATCCTTCAACAATGACACATTCTTTTTATATTTTACTTTTGGTAAGACTGGCTCTATTTGGGGTATAAAAATGACTAGATGTGTGTTCGATAACCAAGAAATACAATCTAACTAAAAAATGTATGTCCCTGGTCTTCCTAATCCACTCAAAAGATTACATTTTCACAACCATGTCTCAAAGTCCATTCTAATTTATAATCATCTTTTCAGTTCTTGGGGGAGAACTGAAACACAAATTGCAGGTTTCAAGAAAGCCTGAAATTGTTAATTATCTATACTCTTCAAGCAATGTGATGAGGGCAGTGAATTTTTTTTCTTTAGAAAAAAAAAAGATGTACTATAAAAGTTACTTGTGCTGCAACTAAGTACCCTCCATCATTTCAACAATGATCAATAGAAGGCTCACTTAATTTTCTATGCAACTAGAAAGGGCAAAAGCTATTATTTAACTTCAATCTTTCATTTTAAAATTCTAATAAAACTACTAGGTCAGACATTAATACCAAAATATTGGCTCACACTGATGAGAGTTATACACTTTAAAAAAAAAAGTGTTCAGTTGAAATTGAAGACACTTGTGTGATAAGTCAACCTGTAGTAAATTCACAACCACAGTTGATTAGAATAATTAATCTATCAGATTTTTTTAGAAAAGAAACTGCCTCCTAATCACTTTAGAGGCCAATAATTATTTTTTCTTCTGAATCTACTAATACCTATCTCCTGGATGTTAATTGTAAAAAAATTTTTGAGCTCTTATACTGAGCAAACATACAGAAATTTCCCCATATAACAATTGTGAGTCCATAGAAATGTTTAAAATATATTTGGCCCCAGATATAATGATTTCTTCATGTTTCAGTGAACAAGATTTACTACCCCAAAAGAAGTTTCCTGGGACAATAAATCTTGAGGCTCACTATACCAAAGCAATTAAGAATTCTCTTTATTATGCAATATGGTGATTTTCTTAAATTCTCCTCTGAAATGGTAAATGAATGAGATTGAAAGGATCCATCAGGCCATATTCAATTTCAATGATGAATGACATATTAATAGGCTAGACAATACAAAAATAAACACTAGAAATATGAGAATATATAAAGTTAGCCTCATTTCATCTTGTGTCTGCCTTTAAACCAAAATAATTTCACCATTATATCTATAATTACATAAAAAAATTAGGCATAATCATTGAGAACCTCTATGTGTGAAGAACAGTTCTTCACATTTAGGCAAGTTTCTTTTCTTCTCTTCAACCACAGTTATACTAACAAACTCTCAAACCTACTTTTTCTTTTACTGTGATACAAACAATACAACACTGATAACGTCATATAACGTTTATATATATAAATAACACACTTTATGGCTAGATTTTCTTTATGAACTACTAGTTTTAGACAAACAAGAACCATAAATTTATATTTCAGGATAAACTAAGAAAAGACAGAAAAGGCAATACCTAGAAAGTAAATCTGAATGCCAGATGAAATACCTACATACATAAAACCTAAACTTCCTACCTAGCATAGTATGCAAGAAAATAATAGATGAATATTTATAAAATCCTTATTAAACTAGATGAGTACATGGCCTTGAAATTAAATGTACTAAAAAAAAACACAGCTTTTGTAATTCTCTGCTTAATCCTCTCAACAGTTATTAGAGAGGAGATCTTCACATTTATTACTCTTTCATCCTACATAGCAAATATTTTACTTTCAAAACAGTAATAAATAAATCATTGTAAAAATATTTTCCACAGAATTTTAATAAAGCAGTCAAACTGGACATGAAAAAGTGAAATGACTCCAATTTCTCCAAGCAGAGAAAAGCAATAAATTCACTGCTAGAAACTATTAAGAGATTATTAGGTCTTTTGTTTTTCCTTTCCTTTTCCTTTTTTTTTTTCTTTTTAATTTGAGTGTGTGAGATGAAAGAGGAGGATGGAGTCTTGCTTATTTTTTTCAATAAAGCATAATTTCCTAAAACCATTCAAGATCGACTCCTTGCATGGTATTCCACTACAATCTAACTACATACAACCCTGCAGGGGACATAACTAACTACCCCTAAGGGAAAGGTGTGGAGAAGTGGACAGAGGCAGACAAGCAGGAAATGAAGAAAGACAACTTAGTAGAAATAACTTAGCAGAAACAGAACTTTGCAAATGGGAAATTATCCCAGTTCAGGCTTAGTCACATTAAAGAAAAAATGTGGACTTTACCAAAGAAGACGGCTATGCATGTGTGGTGGCTAGAGGCAGATGAGAAGTCTCTGTACCTTCCTTTCAATGTTGTTGTGAACCTAAAACTGCTCCAAAAATAAAGTCTTTTCAAAAAGTAAATTAATAATAATATATTAAGACTAAGTAGGGCTTATCCCAGGAACAAAAGAAAGCTTCAGTGTTAGGATATATTTCCATTTAATACATAAAATAAACAAATCTAAGCAGGAAAAAAGAAAAACAGTATTCTATCTATAGTAGATAAAAAGCAATTGGAAAACACTGAATACCTATTCTTGATTAAAAGTAAAATGACTCAGTAAAATAGAACCAAACACACACTTGCTGAATCTGATAAAATAGATTTCAGACTCAAAGACAGCATATGATAATTTAAAGAAACACTAGAAACATTCCCACTCAAATCAGGAACAAGACAAGGATCTCTATAACTATTACTACAATTTAAAATTGTACTTGTGTGTAACTGAATTAGACACGAGAAAAGTTAATGTATAAAAAAACTAAAGAGATAGCTTCAAGATGGCGGAAGAGTAAGACGTGGAGATCACCTTCCTCCCCACAAATACATCAGAAATACAGCTACATGTGGAAAAACTCCTACAGAACACCTACTGAACGCTGGTAGAAGACCTCAGACTTCCCAAAAGGCAAGAAAACTCCCCACGTACCTGGGTAGGGCAAAAGAAAAAGAAAAAATGGAGACAAAGAATAGGGACGGGACCTGCATCTCTGGGAGGGAGCTGTGAAGAAGGAAGTTTCCACACACTAGGAAGCCCCTTCGCGGGCGGAGACGGCGGGTGGCGGCGGGGGAAGCTCTGGAGCCATGGAGGAGAGAGCAGCAACAGGGGTGCAGAGGGCAGAGCGGAGAGATTCCTGCACAGAGGATCGGTGCCGACCAGCAGTCACCAGCCCGATAGGCTTGTCTGCTCGCCCGCCGGGGCGGGTGGGGGCTGGGAGCTGAGGCTCGGGCTTCGGATGTCAGATCCCAGGGAGAGTACTGGGGTTGGCTGCGTGAACACAGCCTGAAGGGGGCTAGTGCACCACAGCTAGCCGGGAGGGAGTCCGGGAAAAGGTCTGGAGCTGCCGAAGAGTCAAGAGACCACTGTTTTGGGGTGCGCGAGGAAGGGGATTCAGAGCACCACCTAAACAAGCTCCAGAGACGGGCGTGAGCCATGGCTATCAGTGTGGACACCAGAGATGGGCATGAAACACTAAGGCTGCTGCTTCAGCCACCAAGAAGCCTGTGTGCAAGCACAGGTCACTATCCACACCTCACCTCCCAGGAGCCGGTGCAGCCCGCCATTGCCAGGGTCCCGTGATCCAGGGACAAGTTCTCCGGAAGAACGCACAGCGCGCCTCAGGCTGCTGCAATGTCACGCTGGCCTCTGCCGCCACAGGCTGGCCCCCCATCCGTACCCCTCCCTCCCCCCGGCCTGAGTGAGCCAGAGCCCCCGAAGCAGCTGCTCCTTTAACCCCGTCCTGTCTGAGCGAAGAACAGACGCCCTCAGGCGACCTACACGCAGAGGTGGGTCCAAACCCAAAGCTGAACCCCGGGAGCTGTGCAAACAAACAAGAGAAAGGGAAAACTCTCCCAGCAGCCTCAAGAGCAGCGGATTAAATCCCCACAATCAACTTGATGTACCCTGCATCTGTGGAATACCTGAATACACAACGAATCATACCACAATTGAAGCGGTGGACTTTGGGATCAAATGTAGACTTGGGGTTTGCTTTCTGCATCTATTTGTTTCTGGCTTTATATTTATCTTCGTTTAGTATATACAGCTTATTATCACTGGTAGATTTCTTTATTGATTGGGTTTCCCTCTTCCTTTTTTTTATATATATATATATTTTTTTTCCTTTTTCTCCTTTTATGAGTGTGTATGTGTATGCTTCTTTGTGTGATCTTGTCTGTATAGCTTTGCTTTTACCATGTGTTCTAGGGTTCTGTCTGTCCTTTTTTTTTTTTTTTTTTTTTAGTATAGCTTTTAGTGCTTGTTATCAGTGGTGGATGTTTTTTAGTTTGGTTGCTCTTTCTTTTTTTTTTAATTACTTTTTTATTTTTTTATTTTTAATAATATTTTTTTATTTTAATAACTTTATTTTATTTTTCATTCTTTTTTTTTTTTTCCTCACCTTTCTTCTAAGCTGGGTGGCTGACAGCCTTGGTGCTTCAGCCAGGTGTCAGGCCTGAGCCTCTGAGGTGGGAGAGCCATGTTCAGGACATTGATCCACCAGAGACCTCCTGGCCCCATGTAATATCAAACAGCAAAAGCTCTCCCAGAGATCTCCATCTCAACGCTAAGACCCACCTTCACTCAACGACCAGCAAACTAGAGTGCTGGACACCCTATGCCAAACAACTGGCAAGACAGGAACACAACCCCACCCATTAGCAGAGAGGCTGCCTAAAATCATAATAAGTTCACAGACACCCCAAAACACACCACTGGATGTGGTCCTGCCCACCAAAAAGACAAGATCCATCCTCATCAACCAGAACACAGGTACCAGTCCCCTCCACCAGGAAGTCTACACAACCCACTGAACCAACCTTAGCCACTGGGGGCAGACACCAAAAAAAATGGGAACTACGAACTTGCAGCCTGAGAAAAGGAGACCCCAAACACAGTAAGTTAAGCAAAATGAGAAGACAGAGAAATACAAAGCAGATGAAGGAGCAAGGTAAAAACCCACCAGACCAAACAAATGAAGAGGAAATAGGCAGTCTACCTGAAAAAGAATTCAGAGTAATAACAGTAAAGATGATCCAAAATCTTGGAAATAGAATGGAGAAAATACAAGAAACGTTTAACAAGGACCTAGACGAACTAAAGAGCAAACAAACAATGATGAACAACATGATAAATGAAATTAAAATTTCTCTACAAGGAATCAATAGCAGAATAACTGAAGCATAAGAACGGATATGTGACTTGGAAGATAAAATACTGGAAATAACTACTGCAGAGCAGAATAAAGAAAAAAGAGTATATTTTTCTTTCGTATATTTTCTTTTCGTATATTAACTCATGTATATGGAACCTAGAAAAATGGTACAGATGAGCCGGTTTGCAGGGCAGAAGTTGAGACACAGATGTAGAGAACAGACATGTGGACACCAAGGGGGGAAAACTGCGGTGGGGCGGGGATGGTGGTGTGCTGAATTGGGCGATTAGGATTGACATGTATACACTGATGTGTATAAAACTGATGCCTAATAAGAACCTGCAGTATAAAAAAACAAACAAACAAAACAACTAATACTAAACTTTCATTGGGTTATTTGTATGGAAATATGTTAATATAAATGTTTCAGACATTACATGAAATTTCTAAAATTCTTATATGTTCTGGTATAATGTTATAAGTCATAATCCTAGTTATTACCTTAAAATGTGTATCTCAGAAATAACTAATTTTCTTGTCAACTGCATTATTATGAACTTTCATCAAATCTTTAACTGTGGTCATTTTCAAGTCTTTTGTCATTTACAGACAGTTCTGGGTGTACTCTGATGCTTTTGCAAATATGTTCCTATAAAAGGGTTTCATCTTTAAGAAATTCATGGAAAAGACTCTGACAAGTACAGGTTTCTGGTAACTGACTGTACTGCTGAACTGAATGAATAAGCATTTTCAGAACTCTAATGAAAAACTGATGAACTCATAAAAGTGCTAACAAAAGATCAAGATGAAAAAAAAAATTAATTACATGGGACTGAGTGAACTGATGAGGATGAGTATAATTTTTGTGACTTTCTGTCTGAATTAAAAAAAAAAAAATCCCACAAGGATCAGAGGCAAAGAATATACAAATCAATTTTCACTGCAAAGTAAAGGAGCTGTTACAGTGGAGGATTACTGGACTGAATGTCAATATTATGACATAGTTTGAGTGTGTTTCATGTTTGGTAATTGCAATCATTGTTGCTTTTGTTGTGGTCATCCATGTACAATGCTTGGTGTCAGTCTATTTATCTCTTGTAAAAATAAAATACAGTGTGTGTGTGTGAAAAAAAAAAGTGACACTGAGATGCGTGTGCACAGACACACACAAATAAAATAAAATAAAAAAAAAAGAATTGAGGACAGTCTCAGAGACCTCTGGTAAAACATTAAACGCACCAACATTCGAATTATAGCGGTCCCAGAAGAAGAGAAAAAGAAAGGGACTGAGAAAATATTTGAAGAGATTATACTTGAAAACTACCCTAATATGAGAAAGGAAATAGTCAATCATGTACAGGAAGCACACAGAGTGCCAGACAGGATAAATCCAAGGAGAAACATGTCAAGACAAATATTAATCAAACTATCAAAAATTAAATACAAAGAAAAAATATTATAAGCAGCAAGGGAAAAACAACAAATAACATACAAGGGAATCCCCATAAGCTTAACAGCTGATCTGTCAGCAGAAACTCTGCAAGCCAGAAGGGAGTGGCAGGACAAATTTTAAGTGATGACAAAGAAAAACCTACAACCAAGATTACTCTACCCGGCAAGGATCTCATTCAGATTCGACGGAGAAATTAAAACCTTTACAGACAAAATAAAGCTAAGAGAATTCCGCACCACCAAACCAGCTTTACAACAAATCCTGAAGGAACTTCTCTAGGCAGGAAACATGAGACAAGGAAAAGACCTACAATAACAAACCCAAAACAATTAAAAACTGGTAATAGGAACACACATATCGATAACTGCCCTAAATGTAAATGGATTAAATGCTCCAACCAAAGACATACACATAGACAAGACCCATATATATGCTGTCTACAAGAGATCCACTTCAGAACTAGGGACACATACAGACTGAAAGTGAGGGGATGGAAAAAGATATTCCATGCAAATGGAAATCAAAAGAAAGCTGGAGTAGCAATTCTCATATCAGACATAACAGACTTTAAAACAAAGACTATTACAAGAGACAAAGAAGGACACTACATAATGATCAAGGGATCAATCCAAGAAGAAGATATAACAATTGTAAATATTTATGCACCCAACATAGGAGCACCTCAATACTTAAGGCAAATGCTAACAGCCATAAAAGAGGAAATACACAGTAACACAATCATAGTAGGGGACTTTAACACCTCCCTTTCACCAATGGACAGATCAACCAAAATGAAAATAAATAAGGAAACACAAGCTTTAAATGATACATTAGGGCTTCCCTGGTGGCGCAGTGGTTGAGAATCTGCCTGCTAATGCAGGGGACACAGTTTCGAGCCCTGGTCTGGGAAGATTCCACATGCCGCGGAGCAACTGGGCCCGTGAGCCACAGCTACTGAGCCTGCGTGTCTGGAGCTTGTGCTCTGCAGCAAGAGAGGCCGTGACAGTGAGGGGCCCGCGCACCGCGATGAAGAGTGGCCACCTCTCGCCGCAACTAGAGAAAGACCTCGCACAGAAACGAAGACCCAACACAGCCAAAAATAAATAAATTAATTAATTAATAAAAACTACAGGGAGAACAATGATTAAATTGATTTGGGCTGAGTGTGCTTTGCGTATCCGTTTAAAAAAAATGATACATTAAACAAGATGGACTTAAATGATATTTATAGGACATTCCATCCAAAAACAACAGAATACACTTTCTTCTCAAGTGGTCATGGAACATTCTCCAGGATACACCATATCTTGGGTCACAAATCAAGCCTTGGTAAATTTTAAATAACTGAAATTGTAACAAGTATCTTTTCCAACCACAACACTATGAAACTAGATATCAATTAGAGGAAAAACTCTGTAAAAACTACTAACACATGGAGGCTAAACAATACACTACTAAATAACCAAGAGATCACTGAAGAAATCAAAGAGGAAATCAAAAACTACCTAGAAACAAATGACAGTGAAAACACAACGACCCAAAACCTATAGGATACAGCAAAAGCAGTTCTAAGACAGAAGTTTATAGCAATATAATCCTACCTCAAGAAACAAGAAACATCTCAAATAAACAACCTAATATTACACCTAAAGCAATTAAAGAAACAAGAACAAAAAACCCCCAAAGCTAGCAGAAGAAAAGAAATCATAAAGATCAGATCAGAAATAAATGTAAAAGAAATGAAGGAAACAATAGATAAGATCAATAAAACTAAAAGCTGGTTCATTGAGAAGATAAACAAAATTGATAAACCACTAGCCAGACTCATCAAGAAAAAGAGGGAGAAGACTCAAATCAATAGAATTAGAAATGAAAAAGGAGAAGTAACAACTGACACTGCAGAAATACAAAGGATCATGAGAGATTACTACAAGCAACTATATGCCAATAAAATGGACAACTTGGAAGAAATGGACAAATTCTTAGAAATGCACAACCTCCCGAGACTGAAACAGGAAGAAATAGAAAATATAAACAGAATAATCACAAGCACTGAATTTGAAACTGTGATTAAAAATCTTCCAACAAACAAAAGCCCAGGACCAGATGGCTTCACAGGTGAATTCTATCACACATTTAGAGAACAGCTAACACCCATCCTTCTCAAACTCTTCCAAAACATTGCAGAGGAAGGAACACTCCCAAACTCATTCTATGAGGCCACCATCACCCTGACACCAAAACCAGACAAAGACACTACAAAAAGAGAAAATTACAGACCAGTATCACTGATGAATATAGATGCAAAAATCCTCAACAAAATACTAGCAAACAGAATCCAGGAACACATTAAAAGGATCATACACTGTGATCAAGTGGGGTTTATCCCAGGAATGCAAGGATTCTTCATTATACACAAATCAATCAATGTGATAAACCATATTAACCAACTGAAGGAGGAAAACCATATAATCATCTCAGTAGATGCAGAAAAACCTTTTGCCAAAATTCAACACCTATTTATGATAAAAACTCTCCAGAAAGTGGGCATAGAGGGAACCTACCTCAACATAATAAAGGCCATATACGACAAACCCACAGCAAACATCATTCTCAATGGTGAAAAACTGAAAGCATTTCCTCTAAGATCAGGAACAAGACAAGGATGTCCACTCTCACCACTATTATTCAACATAGTTTTGGTAGTCCTAGCCACAGCAATCAGAGAAGAAAAAGAAATAAAAGGAATCCAAATTGGAAAAGAAGAAGTGAAGCTGTCACTGTTTGCAGATGACATGATACTATACATAGAGAATCCTAAAGATGCTACCAGAAAACTACTAGAGCTAATCAATGAATTTGGTAAAAAAGTAGCAGGATACAAAATTAATGCACAGAAATCTCTTGCATTCCTATACACTAATGATGAAAAATCTGAAAGAGAAATTAAGGAAAGACTCCCATTTACCACTGCAACAAAAAGAATAAAATACCTAGGAATAAACCTACCTAAGGAGAAAAAAGACCTGTATGCAGAAAACTACAAGACACTGATGAAAGAAATTGAACAGGATACAAACAGATGGAGAGATATACCATGTTTTTGGATTGGAAGAATCAACATTGTGAAAATGACTATACCACCCAAAGCAATCTACAGATTCCATGTAATCCCTATCAAACTACCAATGGCATTTTTTACAGAACTAGAACAAAAAATTTCACAATTTGTATGGAAACACAAAAGACCCTGAATAGCCAAAGCAATCTTGAGAAAGAAAAACAGAGCTGGAGGAATCAGGCTCCCTGACTTCAGACTATACTACAAAGCTACAGTTATCAAGACAGTATGGTACTGGCACAAAAACAGAAATATAGATCAATGGAACAGGATAGAAAGCCCAGAGATCAACCCACACACATATGGTCACCTTATCTTTGGTAATGGAGACAAGAGTATACAATGGAGAAAAGACAGCCTCTTCAATAAGTGGTGCTGGGAAAACTGGACAGCTACATGTAAAAGAATGAAATTAGAACACTCCCTAACACCATACACAAAAATAAACTCAAAACGGATTAAAGACCTAAATGTAAGGCCAGACACTGAAACTCTAAGAGGAAAACATAAGCAGAAGAGTCTATGACATAAATCACAGCAAGATCCTTTTGACCCACCTCCTAGAGAAATGGAAATAAAAACAGAAATAAACAAATGGGACCTAATGAAACTTCAAAGCTTTTGCACAGCAGAGGAAACCATAAACAACACAAAAAGACAACCCTCAGAATGGGAGAAAATATTTGCAAATGAAGCAACTGACAAAGGATTAATCTCCAAAATTTACAAGCAGCTCATGCAGCTCAATATGAAAAAAACAAACAACCCAATCTGAAAATGGGCAGAAGATCTAAATAGACATTACTCCAAAGAAGATATACAGATTGCCAACAAACACATGAAACACATTAGCTCAACATCACTAATCATTAGAGAAATGCAAATCAAACTACAATGAGGTTATCACCTCACACCAGTCAGAATGGCCATCATTAAAAAATCTACAAGCAATAAATGCTGGAGAAGGTGTGGAGAAAAGGGAACCCCTTGCACTGTTAGTGGGAATGTAAATTGATACAGCCACTATGGAGAACAGTATGGAGATTCCTTAAGAAACTAAAAATAGAACTACCATTCGACCCAGCAATCCCACTACTGGGCATATACTCTGAGAAAACCATAATTCAAAAAGAGTCATGTACCACAGTGTTCATTACAGCACTATTTACAATAGCCAGGACATGGAAGCAACCTCAGTGTCCATCAACAGATGAATGGATAAAGAAGATGTGGCACATACACACAATGGAATATTACTCAGCCATAAAAAGAAATGAAATGGAGTTATTTGTAGTGAGGTGGATGGACCTAGAGTCTGTCATACAGAGTGAAGTAAGTCAGAAAGAGAAAAATAAATATCATATACTAACACATATATATGGAATCGAAAAAAAAAAAAAAAAAGAAAAGGTTCTGAAGAATCTAGGGGCAGGAAAGGAATAAAGACGCAGACATAGAGAATGGACTTGAGGACACGGGGAGGGGGAAGGGCAAGCTGGGACAAAGTGAGAGAGTGGCATGGACATATATACACTACCAAATGTAAAACAGCTAGTGGGAAGCAGCCACATAGCACAGGGAGATCAGCTCGGTGCTTTGTGTCCACGTAGAGGGGTGGGATGGGGAGGGTGGGAGGGAGACGCAAGAGGGAGGGGATATGGGGATATATGTTTATGTATAGCTGATTCACTTTGCTATACAGCAGAAACTAACACACCATTGTAAAACAATTATACTCCAATAAAGATGTTGAAAGAAAAGGAAGGAAGGAAGGAAGGAAGGAAGGAAGAGTAAAACTATGTCAATTTACATCTAATATGACTGGATACTCAGAAAATCCAAGAGGATCAACTGAAAAATAATTATAAACAAGAATCAGATGGAACAAGAGAATTCAATGAAAACACAAAGGCCTAGAAGAGGCAAAACAACTTCAAAAAAGAAGTAGGAAGCTGGAAGATCAAGTCTGTCTGATTTCAATCTTTATTATAAACAGAAGTAATCAAGACAGTACTACCACAAAGACAGATAAAACAGATCAAGGGCATAGAACAGAACATGTAGCAATAGTCCCATACATACATGACAACTTATTTTTTATAAAGATGCAAAAGAAATTCAATGAAAAAAGGACCATCTCTTCAATACTTGGTGCAGAAACAACTGGATATCCATATGCAAATCAAACAAACAAAAACCTATCAACAGGGCTTCCCTGGTGGCACAGTGGTTGAGAATCTGCCTGCCAATGCAGGGGGCACGGGTTCGAGCCCTGGTCTGGGAGGATCCCACATGCCGCGGAGCAACTGGGCCCGTGAGCCACAACTACTGAGCCTGTGCGTCTGGAGCCTGTGCTCCGCAACAAGAGAGGCCACGGCAGTGAGAGGCCCACGCAGTGCGATGAAGAGTGGCCCCCGCTCGCCACAACTAGAGAAAGCCCTCGCACAGAAACGAAGACCCAACACAGCCATAAAATAAAAATAAATAAATAAGCAAATATGGTTAAGAAAAATATTTAAAAAAAAAAAAACCTATCAACAGGCTAAAAACAACCCAAATGTCTATGACTATGGATTAGTTAATTAAATTATGGTACACTGATAAGATGGAAATCTGTGCATCTATTAAAAAAAAAAGATTGAAGGAGATCTCCATGTACCAAAACTGGGGCAAGGGGACTCAAAATAAATTAAGTAAAAAAAAGTAAGTACAGAAAAGGGCATTAAGAATCATCTCTCGGGTAAGGGTGGTAAGAATATAAATAAATGTATTGCTTGCACATGGATAAAGAAATTCTGATGGATACAATAAATGCTAATAGCAATGGTTACTCTTCTGAGATGATGATAAATAGAAACTATCTGCTGTCTGTCTGACTTTTAAAATTTTGTTAACCACATTTAATCTATTCAAATAATTCTTTTTTAATTGGCCTTCAAACTGGAAATGCAAATAAAGTTGTAATTTAAGAAACTGCTACTTCTTATTACTATTTAGGATGCTGTATTCTAACACCCATGTATGTATATTAAGTTAAAAATTAAACAACTCATTATCCCTTCACTAGTTTGACGGATCAAATTCAACAAAATGGAGAGGTTGTTTATAGAGCTATGTTAATAAACTCCTAGAATCAAAGTTATCTTCAAGTTTTTATAGACAGAAATGAAATTCTACTGTTTTCTACCCAAAAGTATGCATTTTTCAAGTTGTAAATTTTGTTAAAAACCACATAAAAACTAGCCTTTCTCATAAAAATGGTACATACTTCCCTGACAAATGCTGCATCATTCATAACACCACTGTTTTACAATTCCCATTAGCAAAGATAAAAATAATAAGCAACTCTAGAGCAATAACCTGTCAATCGTAGCTACTATTCTATAACTGGTGTTACTACAGTCTTACCCTTTAAGACCAACTCTGCTGCAAAATATGCTTTCCCTCTGTATTCTACAACTTTACATTTTGGTAAGAGAAATTGAGGACAAAAAATAACAGTAAAAACTGAAAAGGAGGGAAGAGGAGACTTATATTTAAAATTCCAAATATTAGAACTGCTTAAAAAATAGAATTTCCTATGATGATTTCAAAGGGTGGTTATATAAGCTAAGTAGAAAGGAAAAAAATTAGAGCATCATTTTTTCTAGTGAAAAACTACATGAAAAGTTGTTCGACATAACTATATACCTCAGATCCCTAAAGAACAATTTTCTAAGCATTTCTAAGCAGCACTGATTCTGACTAATAAAACTACACTACGACACATTTTCTTAAATGCTGAACTTTGAATTATGACAGCACAAGCTGTCAAAATACTTTTTTTTAAAAACGAATGCAAACTGAAACAATTTGGCTTCTGACCAACTTTTACACTGTATTAAAAATTTAGAAAGGTGTGACCCATGTTCAGTGTTAACATTATCCTTACCCTACTGACTGGGCAGGGCACAAAATTGTATGGCTCTTTTAGGCACCCCTATAATATTCCTGCTGCCAAAACGGACACAAAAGGCGAGCAGTGAACTGTGGGAAGGCCATGGCACCAGAAGTCAACCAACAGTCCCATGCCAAGCAGGCATTATGCAAAATAAATGAAAGTAGAATGATAACTTTGTATTTGTTGAGAAGAAGAGATAGGCATTCAACAGTGCTGAAATTACTGCTAATATTACATCCAAGGGCTAATACCAAATTGAGTGGACTTGAGAAGAAGTTAAAATACAACAAAAACTTACATCATCTAACTTGTGAGATTATATTAGAAAAAAGTTTAAAACATTTAATTGCTTACATTGCTATATTTCCTATATTATTCTATCATAACCACCCTTCTTCCAAAACATAATAACTCCATGGTGCATCTTTACTGTCAAATACTATGTGGCAGTTATAAATCTCTTTACATGACATGGAAATATTTCCAAGTTGTGTTGTTAAGTGAAATAAGTCTCGGGTTTTCAGTGTCAAAAAAAAATAAATAACAAAAGAAAACCTTCCATGTGTATGTATATATCTATGTAAATTAATTTTTAAAATAAGACTACGTAGTAACACTGTTCACCTCCAGAAGGCTTAACAGGTGATTTTCACTCTATATAATTCTATCCTGTTTACAGCTTTTTAAAAAACATAATATGAACCAATAGCCATGAATCAAAAACTATTATAAGAAACAAGGGGGACTTGCCTGGTGGTCCAGGGGTTAAGACTCCGTGCTCCCAACACAGGGGTCCCAGGTTCAATCCCTAGTCAGGGAACTAGATCCCACATGCCCCAACTAAGAGCCCACATGCCACAAGTAAAGATCCGGAACACCACAACGAAGACCCTGCACGCAGCAACAAAGATCCTGCGTTCCACAACTAAGACCTGGCGCGGCCAAATAAATAAATAAATAAATATTTTTTTAAAAAAAAAGAAAAAAGAAAAGAAAGGAAAACAAGGAAGTAACCTAACTTAAGTTTCTGTCACTAAGAATCTTACTAAAATAAAATAGGTAAACAACAAGGATCTACAGTATAGCACAGGGCACTATACTCAATACCATGTAATAAGCTATAATGGAAAAGAATCTGAAAAAGAAAAAAAAAAAATATATATATATATATGAACTACTTTGCTGTACACCAGAAACTAACACAACATTGTAAATCAACTATACTTCAATTTAAAAAAAAAAAAAAGGATCTTGCTAAAGAGCAGACTTTGGAATTATACATGTTTGTCCAATATAGTGCTATATTCAATTCAAGTAATTTCTGGAAAAATCAAGACAAGTGGGCCTCAAAATGTCATTCATATTCCTTTTGCAAGCTGAATTTTGTTACACTGCAAGTATTAATTAGAAAACTTTACCTTTCTTGAAGCATGGATGTCAAAAAATGGCTTATTTCTGACACGAAATGGTTCCTGTGTTTTGTCAATGAGCCCCGTCTTCATTTTTTCATGTCGAGGATTTATTATTTCTCGTTCTATACACTGCAGACGAATATTAAAATCACAATCTCCAACTGGCTGTGCCTGAATTAAACAAGACAATTGTTTAAATTTCAACACTAAAAACTATTTTATCAGCATAATTATTGGGCTGATACACTATACATAGCAGTCTATATAAACAGCATCCTTTGGAGTTGCCCAGTGTATAGCATGAACAACCGTACATGCCAGCCCTGATAATTAATTTGACTAATGACAGAAGCATACCTAAACATGCAAAAGCACACACATACACAGTTACTTATTTTAATTATAAATATATAAAAGAGTATGGGGAAGTGGTATAAATCTCCTCAAATATAAATTGATCCAAAGCTTTCACATCTGAGTTAAAGTATTAATATACTCACTAATCATTTTTATTATTTACATGAATTAGTAAAACCTGTGTAAAAACTAAAATCCACATAGTCAGGAGAGTACAAGCAAACAACACACCAAAATAAGCAAAAAAGTCACCTATAATGTTTTTTGTTCTTTAAAGTGCTAACACTTTACAGCCTTCAAGAAGTAGAAGATATTTATTAAACAAATACATTCTCAACTCTGAAAACTAACATAGAAAAGGTTTATATGATATATTCAAAAACAAAAGTTTTCTTCTTCCCCCACATGTATATATACAGTATATATATTATGGTATATATATATGGTTTGAACCATGAAATAAAAAGCACATGTATACTTTTGTATGAGCTGAGGGTAGGGGCTTGTCCTCTCCTAATGGTATATACAAATACAGCTATAACATATCACCTGGGTGACAGCAGTGGTCCGGATTAGCAGCATCACCTCAATGGTATATCAAGTACCCTTTTCTTTATTCTGCAATTGGACACACTTCTATGCATTTTTCCCATCTTTTCTGCCTTCTTCCTCTTCTCTAATCTATATAACTCAACCTAACATTTTACCCAATCTACTGTTTACAAAGGGGTGGCAACACTTGCTTAATCTGTGAACATTAAATATGCCTCAAGGATGACTTTTTCTCAACTTTGGAAGGATGACAATTTTGATACTCGGCAAAGAATCAGGAGCAAGACAAGTGAGCAAGAGCTAGGTATAAGGTAGAGTATGTTCCCTTTACATAAAGGCATACAACTGTTTGTAAAGGGTATTTACTGAAGAAATGTTAGTAAATAACCACACAGTCCATGTGCAAACTTTTCCATGTCACCTATGTCATCAACAAGGTTGAAAAACCTAAAATGTTAGGCTTATTTATTAGATGAATTGAGACCCCTATAAAATTAAAGTGAAACAAGCAAGTCCTCTTTTTAAGAAATAAAATTAAAACTCTAAAAATTGTTTTAAAAAAATTGTAAGTAGTCTAAATTCCCTCCTAGATACTCTTCACTTTAAAATTCACCAAAACAACTTGAAAATCAACAACTTGAAATCAAGTTCACCTTCAAATCTGTGTTGCCTATCATAAAGGAAGCTCCTGATAGATAGGTGTTGAATCGTTGAAAATAGACTACAGGAAGTGCTCAGTAACTATTGACTAACTGGCCTCCCTGTTTTGAGTTCTTTCTCACTTCAAAACACTATCCACGCTGCCAGTGGAGTTATCCTTCAAAACAATAAAAATATGATCATATCATTACCATAACTAAAACCCTTCAGTAGTGTCCTATTATATACAGAACAAAGAACTAAGCTAAAATGCCTTATTCAAGTAACCTGGGCTCCTACCCACTAATCCATTCTCATTTCCTGCTATGTCTCACATCTCACCATACATCAAGTACACTAAAAACCATCTAATGCTCCTGACTTCTAAGGCTCACTCCTTCAAAATTAATCTGTATCACTTTTCTCTGTCTACAAGTCCACACTTCAAATAACTCAAGTATACCCAGGGTAAGCTGGAATATTCTCACCTCTCTGGTACCTCTCATATATTTCTATATCTTTGACATTATACTTATGATACTATTATAATATTTCTTTACATTTACATCCCCATTCATAAGACCACTGGTCTGCAAATTTCTTTTTTTTTTGTTTCTTTTGACCGTACAGCATGCGGGATCTTAGTTCGCCGACCGGGGATCAAACCCATGCCCCCTGTAGTGGAAGCATGGAGTCCTAACCACTGGACCGCCAGGGAAGTCCCTGCAAATTTCTTTTGATTTTGTATCCAATCTAAACACATATCCGAACAATTGTGTATAATATATGCATATTAATTTTTAATAAATTGCATACATGCACAACTGTATAATATGTTATAAAACAGACAAAAATTGAATAATAGATTAAGAATAAACAGGAGTTCTCCAATTTTCTTTCCAAATTCCAATGAACTGTTGTGGAAGTAGCCTCCTTTGGAGGTCACGGCACTAAATTATAAACTCCCTGGAAGGCAAGAAATTATGTACTATTCTTCTGGGCATACTCAATACCTAGACTAATACTTGACATATAAAAAATTATCAATGAAATTCTTGCTGTACAAAATAATAAACTAAGGAACTGAAAAGTTTTAAACAATTATTTCAAAAAAATTTTTTCTAATAGTGACCTTGATTTGATGATTCAAAATAAACAAAGTGGTTAACCATCAATGAAAGCTCCACGGTAAATTAAAGAATTAAATATATAACACTTTCAATTATAAATATATCTTATTATCAGAAATGTGAAAAACTGTGACTTAAAAAACCAATGAAATAGTTACTCCCTCTTGCGAGAGCACCGGAATCACAATTAACTGCTGAACAATCATCAACAGGAAGACACTGGAACTCACCAAAAAAGATATCTCACATCCAAAGACAAAGGAGAAGCCACAATGAGATGGTAGGAGGGGCGCAATCACAATAAAATCAAATTCCATAACTGCTGGGTGGGTAACTCACAAACTGGAGAACACTTATACCACAGTAGTCCACCCACTGGAGTGAAGGTTCTGAGCCCCACGTCAGGCTTCCCAACCTGGGGGTCTGGCAACAGGAGGAGGAATTCCTAGAGAATCAGACTTTGAAGGCTAGTGGGATTTGATTGCAGGACTTCGACAAGAATGTGAGAAACAGAGACTCCACTCTTGGAGGGCACACACAAAATAGTGTGCGCATCAGGACCCAGGGGAAGGAACAGTGACCCCATAGGAGACTGAACCAGACCTACCTGCTAGTATTGGAGGGTCTCTTGCAGAGGCAGGGGGTAGCTGGGGCTCAATGTGGGGACAAGGACACTGGCAGCAGAAGTTCAGGGAAGTACTCCTTGGTGCGAGCCCTCCCAGAGTCCAACATTAGCCCCACCAAAGAGCTGGGTAGGCTCCAGCGTTGGGTCACCTCAGGCAAAACAAGCAACAGGGAGGGAACCCAGCCCCAACCATCAGCAGTCAAGTGGATAAAAGTTTTACTGAGCTCTACCCACCAGAGCAACACCCAGCTCTACCCACCACCAGTCCCTCCCATTAGGAAACCTGCACAAGCCTCTTAGAGAGCCTCATCCACCAGAGGGCGGACAGTAGCAAGAACTACAATCCTGCAGCCTGTGGAACAAAAACCACATTCACAGAAAGACAGACAAGATGAAAAGGCAGAGGGTTATGTACCAGATGAAGGAACAAGATAAAACGCCAGAAAAACAACTAAATGAAGTAGAGATAGGCAACCTTCCAGAAAAAGAATTCAGAATAATGATAGTGAAGATGATCCAGGACCTCGGAATAAGAATGTAGGCAAAGACCGAGAAGATGTAAAAAATGTTTAACAAAGACCTAGAAGAATTAGAGAACAAACACCTAGAAGAATTAAAAAACGAACAAAGAGAGATGAACAAAACAATAACTGAAATGAAAAATACACTAGAAGGAATCAATAGCAGAGTAACTGAGGCAGAAGAACGGATAAGTGACCTGAAAGACAGAATGGTGGAATTCACTGCTGCGGAACACAATAAAGAAAAATGATTGAAAAGAAATGAAGACAGCCTAAGAGACCTCTGGGACAACATTAAACACAACAACTTTCGCGTTATAGGGGTCCCAGAAGGAGAGAGAAAGGACCCGAGAAAATACATGAAGAGATTACAGTTGAAAACTTAACCAACATGGGAAAGGAAATAGCCACCCAAGTCCAGGAAGCCCAGAGAGTCCCAAGCAGGATAAACCCAAGGAGAAACACGCCGAGACACATAGCAATGAAATTCGCAGAAATTAAAGGCAAAGAAAAAATACTGAAAGCAGCATGGGAAAAACAACAAATAACATACAAGGAAACTCCCATAAGGTTAACAGCTGATTTCTCAGCAGAAACTCTACAAGGAAGAAGGGAGTGGCATGATATGTTTAAAGTGATGAAAGGGAAGAAACTACAACCAAGATTACTCTACCCAGCAAGGATCTCATTCAGATTAGACAGAGAAATCAGAAGATTTACAGACAAGCAAAAGCTAAGAGAATTCAGCACCACCAAACCAGCTCTACAACAAATGCTAAAGAAACTTCTCTAAGTGGGAAACACAAGAGAAGAAAAGGACCTACAAAAACAAACCCAGGGTTTCCCTGGCAGCGCAGTGGTTGAGAGTCTGCCTGCCAATGCAGGGGACACGGGTTCGAGCCCTGGTCCGGGAAGATCCCACATGCCGCGGAGCAACTAGGCCCGTGAGCCACAACTACTGAGCCTGCGTGCCTGGAGCTTGTGCTCCACAGCAAGAGAGGCCGCGACAGTGAGGCCCGCGCACCACGATGAAGAGTGGCCCCCACTCGCCACAACTAGAGAAAGCCCTCGCACAGAAACGAAGACCCAACACAGCTAAAAATAATTAAAAAAAAAAAAAACCAACAACCCAAAACAATTAAGAAAATGGTCATAGGAACATACATATCAATAATTACCTTAAACGTGAATGGATTAAATGCTCCAACCAAAAGACACAGGCTTGTTGAGTGGATACAAAAACAAGACCATAGATATGCTGTCTACAAGACACCCACTTCACACCTAGGGACACATATGGACTGAAAGTGAGGGGATGGAAAAAGATATTCCATGCAAATGGAAATCAAAAGAAAGCTGGAGTAGCAATACTCATATCAGATAAAATAGACTTTAAAATAAAGAATGTTACAAGAGACAAGGAAGGACACTACATAATAATCAAGGGATCAATCCAACAAGAAGATATAACAATTATGAATATATATGCCCCAACACAGGAGCACCTCAATACATAAGGCAATTGCTAACAGCTATAAAAGAGGAAATCGACAGTAACACAATAATAGTGGGGGACTTTAACACCTCACTTACACCAATGGACAGATCATCCAAACAGAAAATTAATAAGGAAACACAAGCTTTAAATGACACAATAGACCAGATAGATTTAATTGATATTTATAGGACCTTCCATCCAAAAACAGATTACACTTTCTTCTCAAGTGCACACGGAACATTCTCCAGGATGGATCACATATTGGGTCACAAATCAAGCCTCAGTAAATTTAAGAAAATTGAAATCATATCAAGCATCTTTTCTGACCACAACGCTATGAGATTAGAAATCAATTACACGGAAAAAACATAAAAAACACAAACACATGGAGGCTAAACAATACGTTACTAAATAACCAAGAGATCACTGAAGAAATCAAAGAGGAAATGAAAAAACACCTAGAGACAAATGACAAAGAAAATATGACAACCCAAAACCTATAGGATGCAGCAAAAGCAGTTCTAAGAGGGAAGTTTATAGCTATACACGCCTACCTCAAAAAACAAGAAAAATCTCAAATAAACAATCTAACCTTACACCTAAAGGAACTAGAGAAAGAAGAACATACAAAACCCAAAGTTAGTAGAAGGAAAAAAATCATAAAGATCAGAGTAGAAATAAATGAAATAGAAACAAAGAAAACAATAGCAAAGATCAATAAAACTAAAAGCTAGTTCTTTCAGAAGATAAACAAAACTGATAAACCATTAGCCAGACTCATCAAGAAAAACAGGGAGAGACTCAAATCAATAAAATTAGAAATGAAAAAGGAGAAGTTGCAACAGACACTGCAGAAATACAAAGCATCCTAAGACACTACTACAAGCAACCCTATGCCAATAAAATCGACAACCTGGAAGAAATGGACAAATTCTTAGAAAGGTATAACCTACCAAGACTGAACCAGGAAGAAACAGAAAATATGAACAGACCAATCACAAGTAATGAAGTTGAAACTGTGATTAAAAATCTTACAACAAACAAAAGTCCAGGACCAGATGGCTTCACAGGTGAATTCTATCACACATTTAGAGAAGAGCTAACACCTATCTTCCTCAAACTCTACCAAAATATATCAGAGGGAGGAACGCTACCTAATTCATTCTATGAGGCCACCATCACCCTGATACCAAAACCAGACAAAGATACTACAAAAAAAGAAAATTAAGAGACCAATATCACTGATGAATATAGATGCAAAAATCCTCAACAAAATACTAGCAAACAGAATCCAGCAGAACATTAAAAGGATCATACACCATGATCAAGTGGGATTTATCCCAGGGATGCAAGGATTCTTCAATATACGCAAATCAATCAATATGATACACCATATTAACAAATTGAAGAAGAAAAACCATATGATCATCTCATTAGATGCAGAAAAAGCTTTTGACAAAATTCAACACCTATTTATGATAAAAACTCTCCAGAAAGTGGTCATAGAGGGAACCTACCTCAACATAATAAAGGCCATATATGACAAACCCACAGCAAACATCATTCTCAATGGTGAAAAACTGAAAGCATTTCCTCTAAGATCAGGAACAAGAGAATGATGTCCGCTCTCACCGCTATTATTCAACATAGTTTTGAAAGTCTTAGCCACGGCAATCAGAGAAGAAAAAGAAATAAAAGGAATCCAAATGGGAAAAGAAGAAGTAAAACTGTCACTGTTTGCAGACGACATGATACTATACACAGAGAATCCTAAAGATGCCACCAGAAAACTACTAGAGCTAATCAATGAATTTGGTAAAGTAGCAGGATACAAAATTAATGCACAGAAATCTCTTACATTCCTACACACTAATGATGAAAAATCTGAAAGAGAAATTAAGGAAACACTCTCATTTACCACTGCAACAAAAAGAATAAAATACCCAGGAATAAACCTACCTAGGGAGAGAAAAGACCTGTATGCAGAAAACTATAAGACACTGATGAAAGAAATTAAAGATGATACAAACAGATGGAGAGATATACCATGTTCTTGGATTGGAAGAATCAATATTGTGAAAATGACTATACTACCCAAAGCAATCTACAGATTCAATGCAATCCCTATCAAATTACCAATGGCATTTTTTACAGAACTAGAACAAACAATTTCACAATTTGTATGAAGACACAAAGACCCTGAATAGCCAAAGCAGTCTTGAGAAAGAAAAACGGAGCTGGAGGAATCAGACTCCCTGACTTCAGACTATACTACAAAGCTACTGTAATCAAGACAGTATGGTATTGGCACAAAAACAGACATATAGATCAATGGAACAGGATAGAAAGCCCAGAGATAAACCCACGCACCTACGGTCAACTACTCTATGACAAAGGAGGCAAGGCTCTACAATGGAGAAAAGACAGTCTCGTCAATAAGTGGTGCTGGGAAAACTGGACAGCTACATGTAAAAGAATGAAATTAGAACACTCCCTAACACCATACACAAAAATAAACTCAAAATGGATTAGATACCTAAATGTAAGACCGGACACTATAAAACTCTTAGAGGAAAACATAGGAAGAACACTCTTTGACATAAATCACAGCAAGATCTTTTGTGATCCACCTCCTAGAGTAATGGAAATAAAAACAAAAATGAACAAATGGGACCTAATGCAACTTAAAAGTTTTGCACAGCAAAGGAAACCATAAACAAGATGAAAGACAACCCTCAGAATGGGAGAAAATATTTGCCAACGAATCAACGGACAAAGGATTAATCTCCAAAATATATAAACAGCTCATGCAGCTCAATATCAAAAAAACAAACAACCCAATCCAAAAATGGGCAGAAGACCTAAATAGACATTTCTCCAAAGAGGACATACAGACGGCCAAGAAGCACATGAAAAGCTGCTCAACATCACTAATTATTAGAGAAATGCAAATCAAAACTACAATGAGGTACCACCTCACACCAGTTAGAATGGGCGTCATCAGAAAATCTACAAACAACAAATGCTGGAGAGGGTGTGGAGAAAAGAGAACCCTCTTGCACTGTTGGTGGGAACGTAAATTGATACAGCCCCTATGGAGAACAGTATGGAGGTTCCTTAAAAAACTAAAAATAAAATTACCATATGATCCAGCAATCCCACTACTGGGCATATACCCAGAGAAATCCATAATTCAAAAAGACACATGCACCCCACTGCTCATTGCAGGTCATGGAAGCAACCTAAATGCCCATCGACAGACAAATGGATAAAGAAGATGTGGTACATATATACAATGGAATATTACTCAGCCATTAAAAGGAACGAAATTGGGTCATTTGTTGAGACATGGATGGATCTAGAGACTGTCATACAGAGTGAAGTAAGTCAGAAAGAGAAAAACAAATATCACATATTAACGCACATATGTGGAACCTAGAAAAATGGTACAGATGAACCGGTTTGCAGGGCAGAAATAGAGACACAGATGTAAAGAACAAACATATGGACACCAAGAGGGGAAAGTGGCAGGGGGCCGTGGTGGCGGTGTGATGAATTGGGAGATTGGGATTGACATGTATACACTAATATGTATAAAATGGATAACTAATAAGAACCTGCTGTATAAAAAAATGAATAAAATAAAATTCAAAAATGCAGGAAAAAAATTAAAATTTTAAAAATCAATGAAATCTAGCAACAGGTACTCAATAAATCCTTACTGAATGAATGATTATAGACCAAGAGATGAAAAGCATGAATTAATCATTTTTACAGGAAAATATGGTTGAATCTCCTAAACAAGACACAAAAGCACAAACTTTGAGATCTAGTGAGCTGGATTTCATTAAAATGAAAAACTTCTGTGAATCAATAGATATTAATATGGAAAACATATTGTTTGCCACACATACAACTAAGAAAGGATTAGAATCCGTAAAAGATAGCTATTAGAAGATTATTCAAACTTGCAATTAAATCACAAAAGAAAAATTCAAACAAGTAAAAATAAACATGAAATATGCTTAACTTCATTAGTAACCGGAAAGCAAACTAAAACAATCCAATTGGCAAAGATCTTAAAGTCTGATAATACCAACTGTGGTAAAGTGGTACAACTACTTCTGAGGGGAATTCAGCAACACAACAAAAAAGCTGAAGTCGCCAATTTAATCAGAATCTCCACGACGTAGGGATGAGGGATTGGCATTTTAAAACGCTTCCTAGGTGACTGTATCCCAAGAATGAGAACTATCCTAGAGAAACCTGGACGTACACACACAATAAAAAGTATATAAAACTGTTCCATGCAATAGTAGTATAACAGCAAAATATGGAAACCCAAATGTCCATCAAATGGAAAAAAGATAAATTCTGTTTATTTATACAATGTAATAAAATACTAATTAAAGTGAGTGAACTAAACCTGTGTGTATTAACACAAATAAATCTCAACAACAACAACAAAAAAATTTCAACAAAATAAGGTGGCTCAAATGTTGGGTACCATAGTACAGTAGTACAATGACATTTATATAACACTAGAAACCCGGCAAAAGAATACACCACATATATCTTATAGATCTACACATAGGTAGTAAAGGTATTAAAAACATTCATGGGAATAATAAACATCAAATTCAGGGTGGAAGCTGCTTCTGGATAAGACGGTCAAGAATGGAATGAGAGAGGTGTGCACAAGAAACTCCCACTAAATCTGTAATGATTTATTCCTTACTGAAAAGAAAGTGGAGTAAAAATGACAATGTTAAACTTCAACAAACCTGGAGGTCAGTACATGAGTATGCCTTACATTATATTTGTGCATGCTGAAATTTTTCATATTTTTTAAAAGAATTAGAAGGCTGTTGTCTCAGGCAAAGCTCCCAGACTAAGAAGTGAACCTGCACTGAACAATATTAAAGTGGAGTTCATTATCAAGAGGCAAAGGAGACAGTGTACCCCCATTCACAAAGAAACAAGGCCAACTCCATCCTTTACATCTTGTTACGGGCCAATGAACATTAGTCCAATATCTGTAATGAGAATAAATCAATTCTGGAACACCTTACTTTTGAGGAATATAGTGGTCACAGAAAGAACAAAAATAAAACTTGATTTCTGACTGAGTTTCTTAAATTTGAAACTCTGAAATATAGAAATTCAACAAAAAAATGAGATACATACATTGAACATTTCCAGGAAAAAATAATCTGGATAAATGCAATCCTGAATCTTAATACTGCAATTTAAAATGTATACCCCTAAAAAAGAACTTTTTAAAAGCCTTGTTATAAATCTTCAAAACCTTATAACTTAACACTTTTAATTCCAGAAATCTTAATTGCTTTCAGTCTGCTTTGAATACTAAGTGATTATGCAATTTGAATAACACGTCTAGAGGAATGATTATACCTTTTCATGGATATACACTACTGAAAGAACTTCTTGCATTTACAGAAGTCATCTTGTACTGCCTAAATAATTCAGTCATTCATACTATAATTAAACATTAACAGGTAAACAGATTCTTGATGAGTCTAACATTGTAGGAAATGGGTAGAGAATATAATTCCTATTTTTTAAATCTATTTACAACAGGCAATTTTATATTTTGTTTTTAAGTTTCCTGCATGTACTCATGAATAACATATTTGCGCCTCCATGTTACACAGTTAACACTCATAGTCAGTTTCTCTCTTTTTTTTGTTTTTTTTTAAGTGACAGACTAATAAAATTTGAAGACTTGTTAATCAAGTACAGGATAACTAAAATTGAGAATTTTCCATTTTACAAAATGCTGTCTTATTTTATCACAATTAAACATTTTTCCTTACTCACTTGAAATTCCTAAAGAATCCAAAGACAAAGAAATGTGCTAAATATTAGGCAACAAAGAGAAAGAAAAGGAGATGTAAAAGTATTAATAAGGTATCAAATGGGTAATTTGAAAGAGTCATCATTGTGCTTTCCTACTATCTCTAAGGCAGTAGCACTTTTTATTTGTTAAAAACTAATTATTGGGCTTCCCTGGTGGCGCAGTGGTTGGGAGTCTGCCTGCCAATGCAGGGGACACGGGTTCGAGCCCTGGTCTGGGAAGATCCCACATGCCGCGGAGCGGCTGGGCCCGTGAGCCACAATTGCTGAGCCTGCGCGTCTGGAGCCTGTGCTCCACAACAAGAGAGGCCGCGATAGTGAGAGGCCCGCGTGCCGTGATGAAGAGTGGCCCCCGCTTGCCACAACTAGAGAAAGCCCTTGCACAGAAACGAAGACCCAACACAGCCATAAAATAAAAAATAAATTAATTAATAAAAAAAAAACTAATTATTATCTCAGCGACATTTTTATTTTATAAATTATAAAAGGTACTTACATTGAATTTAATTATGTCGTATATCAAGTATCTAGGAACAGCCTGTCCATTTACTCTGTCAATAATCATTTCCTTTAAAGAGAAAAGAAGGTAAGTTTATTCACACTTTAAGAGCAATTTCTTTAGTTTGATTAAAATATAACATTCACACAGAAAGTACATAAATCATAAATATACAACTTGATGAAATTTCAAAGTGAACACACTTCTACACGGATCAAATCAATAGACTGTCAGCACCACAAAAAACCCCACCATGAATTTATTCTGTATTGCAATAAAATCATATGACAATATCGCCTCATTTTTTATATTTGAATTACTATTCTACATTTTATGTTTGAATTACTAAGCAACTATTAGGATAAAGAAACTACAAATTTTAAATTCTAAATATCAGCAACATTTAAAAAATTAATTTTGCTAAATCATTATTGCTTTAAATTCTGTTGTATGCCAATTGCTTTAATCATAAAATCTATAGGTATAAATGGTGCCCTTATTATAGATAAAATCTCCATGTGACACACACAGTCCTTCTTGGTTCTGTATCCCTCTACTATGATCAAAGGGAACAGGGCAAGAGAATATGATATCACATATCACAGCCATTAAGGGAAACGAACTTAAAATCTGCACTCTGACAGAAAAAAGAAAAAGGATACTAAAGGATGATTACAGGCATATAATGCAGGATTTTTTTAAATTTTTAATTCTTTTTTTTTTTCTGCCATGTCATGAAGCTTGCAGGATCTTAGTCATTCCCTAAAATATTAATTCTTAATAATAGGTTTTAACCTAAAATTAATATTCTTTCCTCATATTCTTCCTAGGAAACTAAGCAGTCTTTTTATTATCTAATTTCATGACAGAATATCCACACACAACCATCTAAAATTACAAGGAACACACCGATCGAGGACAAATATATTTTCTAGTTTTAAGCAACTATCACCAATTGATTTCTTTCTCAAATATGTAGTAGTTAAGCTATAGACATTTATTTATGGTTATCATCTTGAACCCAACACTTGACATAAATCACTTTCATTACTTTAAATTTGTTTACTGAAATATTTTTAAGTACTTGTATCTGAGAATTTTATGAGCCAACAAGGTAGTACCAATAACAGGTTTCAACTAATCTTTTCAAAAATGTGTGGATGGAAATTAAGTGGACTTCAGGTTCAGAGAGCAGACATCACAGAATTTCCCTCCCAAATTACCTGATGAAATGAGTAAATACATATCTTCTTCAAACATTAAAAATAACAAAAAAGAAAGTTTATTATCAGCAAACTAAACAAGTAAAAAGGAATAAACAAACCAGTAAGCTTTAAAAACTGATAGCCATGGAAACTACCAAAATTCTGGTAAAACAAAAAGGGTTCACCTCCAAGCCCACTAAATCCCCAAAAGCCCTACTTGTAAAATGACAAATCATTGATAACCGTCACTATTACATTCAAATATAGAGAAGGAAACTCAGTGGTTGTTCCTGTCTTTTTTCCCTCTTCCGATTAAAGAGTAATTAAAATAGCAGAACACTCCTCCTGCCTGAAATAAAGGCTACGGGACTGCGTGCTGAATTGGAGAAACAATCTGAGCATTATTGGAATAAAATATGGCTCCCAACTAGCTGAAGAAAACATTCACCCATAGTTTTTAAAAGAGAAGAGAACCCAGGGATTCTAACAAAGACCTAGGCTGTGTGGTGGACAAAATATATGAAGTAATGATCTTCAAGGCACTGGACATCCAGCAACAAAGTACAGTAACTCCTAGGAAACAGTAAATAACTATATGAGCCCTACAACTGTCCCAGCTTATTGGTCGAAGAGAGTTTCCAGGCTTCAATGCAGGCAGGGGGAGCCCAGGAGAGCCCAGCAGTCTCCCTGAATTGAGAAAATAGAGCAGGTTGTCTAGGGAGACCAATGAGGCTAGAGTTTTCACAGCAGAGGATAGGGTGGGAAGAGGGACGTCTGCAGATAGACCCCCATGAATATTCAGCAAAGCATGCATGTGAGGAAACTACTCAAGGTCAGGCAAAGAAGCACCCAAAAATCTTAGAGAGAACCATACATGGCACTCAGCAAGGTTGGTAATAACGCCTGTTCCCACCAGCCAGATTAGAAAGTCTCATAACTCACAGGGCATTGAGTACTCAGAAGGATCTTGTCTCAGTAGTGGAGGATAATTATCCCTAGACTTAAGACTCCTCACCTAACAAATCTTAAAAACAAGACTCAAAGGTACAAACTAGTTCCAAGTAAATTAACTGCATCTCAGAACAAAGCTCAAGAATATTTATAGGAATACAAAAATACTGAGCCCGCAACAAGGTAAAATTCAAAACGTCTGGCAGCCAATCAAAAATTACCAGGTATGCAAAGAGACAAAAATATACAACTCATAAAGAGGAGAAAGAAAATCCATCAAAATAGGCCTAAAACTGTGAGAGACGTTAGAGCTAGCAGGCAAAAATATTCTAACAGTATTCCATATATTCAAAAAGGTAAGTAGAGACACAGAAGACTTAAAAAAGACTCAAATTCAATTTCCAGAGGTGAAAACTACAATGTCTGAGGTGAAAAATACTGTGGTTGGAATGAACAGCGGTTTAGATGCTGGAGAAGGAGAGATTCATGAACTTGAAGACAAATCAATACAAACTATCCAAAATGAAACACAAAAAGAAAAGTTTGTTGTTGTTGTTTTAATGAAAGAACATTAGTAATTAAATCTTCAACAGGTGGAAGGGTAAAAATGCACAAAAACGTTCTACTTTTGATGAAAATTGTAAACCCACAGAAAAAAGATGCTGAATTCTTTATTACGGGCCCTACCAAAAAAACCACAAAATCTGCATGTTTGACTTTCCTAACCTCTGTACTTTTCCATATTCCATTGCCTTTAGTTGAAGTTCCCAGGCATCCACTCTTCTGCCTACCCATTTAATATTTCCTGAGCCCACACTATATGCTATGCTCTAAGTGCTGGAGAAGTTAAGCACACAGTCCCTAGCTTCAAGGGGCTCAGAGTCATAGAAAGAGAGGAAAATATAAAAGTGCCTAGGTCCAAGGAAGAGCTACAGTTTTAATGATAGATGGTCATACAGATAGACTGACCATGTAGCTATCTGTCTAAACCAAGATACTTTTGAGAGTGAAAGAGATGGCTATTAATAACTATACTAAGATAACAAGTATTCATCTTTACTATTCCAGTCAAATAAGGGCATACTGTATAAACATAAGGAGAAGGAGTAGTTATTTCTACTTGAAAGAGTAAGACAAAGGTTTGATAATAAGGTGAGAAACCCATTAGCTGAATCCTGAAAGAGGTGGTGGATATCTTCTAGCAGGATGGTGGACAGGCCAAATGGTATTTAAAAGGCATGGAAAAGGTGGTAAACTATCCAAAGCTCAGTAATAGGTGGGACTTATGCTTTCAAGGGCTCACAGTCAAAGATGATGCTAAAGGCTTAGGCGTGGCCCAGATAAAAGGAATATTACATTGCGCACTTTGGCTTTCATGCTTTCAGCAATGGAGAACCACTGAAGGGGTGTTTTGGGTTTTTTTTAAATAAATTTATTTGTTTTATTTATTTATTTATTTTTGGCTGCGTTGGGTCTTCGTTGCTGCGCACGGGCTTTCTCTAGCTGCGGTGAGCGGGGGCTTCTCTTGTTGCAGAGCATGGGCTCTAGGCACGCAGGCTTCAGTAGTTGTGGCGCACGGGCTTAGTAGTTGTGGCTCGCGGGCTCTAGAGCACAGGCTCAGTAGTTGTGGCGCACGGGCTTAGTTGCTCCGCGGCATATGGGATCTTCCCAGACCAGGGCTCGAACCCATGTCCCCTGCACTGGCAGGCAGATTCTCAACCACTGCGCCGCCAGGAAGCCCCCACTGAAGGGTTTTAATGAAAGGAAGTAATTAACTGTGGAAAACCTGTGGGCTTTCAAAGCTCATCCTCAAAGGTAACCCATTCCTTGAAATCCTTCCAGATAAGGCCCACTTGGTTCTAATTATCATAGTTAAGTGATGAAATGTTCCTGAATTAGATAGCAGTGGTTGCATAATCTTGCGAATATTAAAAACCACTGACTTATATACCTTAGAATGGTAAATTATATTTCAACTTTTTCAATAAAGTTAAATTTTAAAAAGAAAACGAAATCCTAAAATCAGTTCTTCAGAGTGAAGGAAAATGATGGAACCCCAGATACACAGCATATATTAAACGTCAGCTATGTACGTGTTGATTACACACGTTCTATAAATACAGGCACAACAAAATGACTAAAAGGAAATACATCAAAATGTTAAAATTTAATCTCTTCTTGATAGTTGAGTTCTATTTTATAACATACAGACTTCCTAAAATTTTAACAATGAGCATGCATATTCCTTTATAAAAAATTAACAGATGAAAAGACATGCCATTTTCCCAAGACTTTTGTATTAACTTTAATGATTAACTGCTATATCCTCCTCTTATCCTCAGTATAAAATTGATTGAACTTCACTGATTTGTTTCAAGTGAACTACTGCCGTATTTCTAAACTCCTATTTTCCACATTCTGTGGGTCAAAGAACATAATCTAGAGAGCAAAACAAAAGCTTCAATGCTCACATCTGACAGCCAGACAATTAGGCAGTTTGAGTTATTCTCGGATTTGGAACTTTACAAAAACAATTTGCAAATGAAAATGTAGAAGAAACAGGAAACTACAGAGGACTGTTTTAATTAACTAAGTGGAAAAACAGATATGGCAACTATAATTCTGGTCCAAGTAAACCGACATCATGAATCATATTGCTATTTTAAAACCTCACAAGAGTCTATTATGTTGCTCTCAGTTATCCAAGTTTGGGGCGAAAATAAATAGTACTAAGTTAAATCTGCAGGTGGTTAAGCATCTAATTTTTAAGCAGTATTTCCTACCTGGAATGCCCTTGGCCCATGTCCAACAAAAATCTCTTTCTATAGAAATCTTCCCATATCTAATGCCAACTCCGCTATAAACCATCTTTAGTTCCTAACTAGATGTAATTCATTTCTCCTCTAAACCACCAAAGGACTTGTTTTAAATGCCAATCTTCCGGTTATCGTTTTATTCATTACCTATCATTCTCCGTCCCGACCCAATGAAGTAAGATGTCTCCAGGGTGAGGCCTTCTCCTCAACCTTCTAAGCAATGCCTGCACTCCTGGTGTGGTACGTGATAGGAATGAAAAACTACACTAAACTTTTGCAAATCCTATAACTTGAGAGTCTTTTTCTTCCTTTTATTTTATGAATTACAATGTTAAAAAACTATCTTAAATAAAATGAAAGGAACAAAAATCAAAATAAATATTCTTGCTGTTCCCATGAACCAATTACCAGAGCTGCTGTATTGGCAATGCAGATTATGGACAGCACAACTCCAGGGGTAGCCGTCACATCAACTACGATAAGAACGGAACACCTTAGAGATGCACAGTAGCAGTACTTCCAACCTTATGCAGTGGCTCTGTCAACCACAAGGGGGTGTGTGTGTGCACGTGCAGCATACGTGCGCACACACGCACAAATGTGTTAAAAAATTTACGTATATATGTCAAAATATTTTACCACACACACCGTCACTGATATGAAAATTTATAATACTAGTAGCCTCACAGAGTGCACAGTATAGACAATTCTGTTACTCTATAGTTACTCTTTGTTCAGTCTCCGTTTGCCACTCAGTCTCAATCAACTATACTACCTTCTTTCCTTCTTTCTAATCTTTATATCCAGCTCAGTCAACCTCTCCCTGGACTCCTGTCATCACTCTTTAGGACCCATCTAAAATTTTCCTTGATCTCATGTCCACTGCTCTTCACACAACCTCAAACTCTCACTCTCTCTAGGTCACCTCCTGAACCTTCTCATCACCCAGAACTATACCTCAGAAGTGGCTGATTCAAACATCTCATTCTCCAATCACAGTCTTCCATCTTCTGGCTTGCACACTCCAATATTTACCTGGTAAATTTTTAAAAAAGCAATGGGATGGGGGCAACAAGCATTCAGGTCACTTGGAAAATGGTACTCCCTCTGTTAAACAAATAAATACATATTTTATGCATGTGGCTTTCATTAGGGTAATTCTATCATTGAGAGTTTAAATGAACATTCACAAGCTACTCACTATTTTCCCAATATCACTGGTATAAATCTGAAACAGAGAAGCAAATTTCATCTTAAGACAGGAAGCATTCTCATACAAATTCCAGAGACTATTAGCCAGATATAGTTCAATCTGCCTTGTGAAAAAGGTTCAATACTGAAAAAGTGAAGAAATATTAAAGAACATGAGTAGCATCCCTGTAGAAAAGAAACTTACAGTTGTGGGAAGTCATAAGAAAGATGTAGAGTCCCTTTTCCCTCAAAAGAAAAATAGTGAAGGTGTGGCAAAGAGATAAACCACACAACCAAACACAGCAAACAGAAAGGTAAATGGTCTGCAGATAAGCCTACCAGAGATCATTCTGCAGAGAAAAATACAAGCTTCTTGTTGTACAGATTTGCACATGAAGTGTAACATACTAATTCAGCCTAACTTCCCAAACAGCCTTGTTCACCCGAAAGCTAAATAAAGAGAGCAAAATCTAAGTGACAAATTTCAGAATAGCCAAGAGATTGGATATCCTTGCACTATCAGACATTAAATTGTATGCTAAAGTTACAGCATGTAAGTCAACCTAAAACTACCACAGGAAGACCAAAATATTAATGGAATGGGAAAGCGAATCAAGAAACAAACAACAATATAAGGGAATCCCATGTACGATAAAAATGATGTATCTAATTAAAAAGGAAAATACATTACATTAGCAGACTGGTGCTGAGGCAACAGTTTAGACATTTGGAAATAAATAAAACTGTATCCCTATCTTACTCCTTTTACCAAAATGTATCGTGGATAGATCAAATATTTAAATATGTAAATGAAACCATAAAAGTATTAGAAGGAAAAACAGGGGACTATTATAATAATTCTGAAGTAAAAACATCTCTTTCTTAAAATGACACAAAAGCCAAATATTAAAAACCAAGGTGTTTAACTACTATATATAAAATAGATAACTAATAAGGACATACTGTATAGCACAGGGAACTCTACTCAGTACTCTGTAATAACCTATATGGAAAAGAATCTAAAGAAGAGTGAATATATGTATTATGTATAACTGATTCACTTTGCTGTACATCTAAAACTAACACAACATTGTAAATCAACTATACTCCAATAAATATATATTTTTTAAAAACCAAGGTGTTTATAATTTACCTACATAAATTTAAACTTGTGCCACGGAAAACACCAGAAAAAATAATATTTTTTCAAAATATGGGTCATAAGGTAATACCCCAATAGACAAAAACTTCTCATAAATCAGTAAGAAAAACATGAACACCCAACAGAAAAATGTATGAAAGATCCGAATGGGCAACTCACAGAAGAAATATAGTAACTCTGTACTGTACTAAATACAGTAAAAAAGAAGTGAAAAAATATTAAACCTCCTTAACAATTCACATAAATTAAGAGGTAAACATTTATTTCACTATGTGCCAGACACTATTATCAGCACTTTATATAAACTATCCAACTTAATCTTCACAACAGCACCAAGACCTAAGTACTGTGATTAGCCTAACTTCACTACGGATGAGGAAACTGAGTAAATGATATTAGGGCCCTCATACAATAACTCATGGAGCCAATAAGACACCATCAGTTAGAGTCAGGCTCTTAACCACTATGCTATACTGTCTCCTAAAATGAAAAAGTCATTTAAAATTAGAAGGTTTTAAATTTTCAAAACCCAGTGTTTAAGTCAGTGCATAGATCCTTTACAAATGGATGGCTGAACTGTACATGTGTTCAAACTTCCTGGAAAGAAGGGTGGCAATTATACATGTCAATGTTTAAAATGGGTAACGCCCTCAAATCCAGCATAGTGAACACAGTACAGTGTATCAGGTTACTGTCCCTGCCTTAGGAGGACCACTCCTCTTGTACTCCAAGTGGTACTGCCACCAATGAGTTCCTGGCCTCCACTGTCACTCTTCCTTGGATATATATATAACTCCGGCAAGGCCCTCTGGAATCTTCCCTGGGATTGATATATAGATATTGGGAGAAAAAAGTTCCCTTTCTGCTTGGGTTTCAAGGCAACTTGCCTCCCACGTGGAAAGAGCCTTCATGCAGAGTGAGAACAGACAGACAAGTAAGCAAAGAAAGAGACAGAAAGACAGCATGCCCAATATCACTTGAGTCCCCAGATCCAGCCTGAAGCAAGCCAAGCTGAAACCTAATTATTTGTGCCAATTTACTTCTTTTTTCCTCAGTTACTTTAAGTAGAATCTCACTTCTAAGAATCTTAATTATAAAACTGCACAACTGTGAAAGAAAAAGGTATAAGGATATGCATACAAGTGCGTCTTATAGTACAAAAAACTACAAAAAATCCAAATGTCCACCAAAAGAGGGCTGGCTAAATTAATTACAGAATTGTCTGTCAAACTTGCCTAATTAAAATCACTTGGGCACTTATTAAAAATAAAGATAACTTGACCCCTGGGAGAGTCTAATTCACTAGGTCTAGGATAGGCTACTGGGATAGGCCATATTTTTAACAAGCACCACCTATAATTTTCGTAAGCAAAATAGTCTGGAAACCCCAAATTACAGTGTTTACATATACAGTGGTCTATCATTCAGACTTTTATGTGAAAAAGGTCCAAAACACATTGCTGAGTGAAAACAACACAAATTACAAAACAGATTAACATTTAAACCTTTTCATGCAAAATTATGTAACTATCCACGTGGGTACATATTTGACCAAAGTATTCATTTTCAGCCAGGGCAGAGGTACCTGTACTCAGAATCTTACTGGGACTGGAAAGGGTCCCAACTCCCCAAAAGATTCTGATAGACATTCTGTTTAAGAATCTATTCTCTGAGTTACTGTTACTAATATGAATGTGAATCCTTCAGGAGCAGATGTTAAGATTGAATGTTCTGGCACAGAGAAAAGTCTGGAATAATGTTCATCAAAATGATAACAGAAGTTACTCCAATGGTAGGAGTTCATGTGATTTTTACCAGCTTTTTTGTAACGTTCTGTATTATTTTAATTTTTATTTACAATGAACCAATACATTTAGAATTGGGGAGAAGAAAGCTGTCTGCACAGGAGAAAGTTAAAATATTTTTAATCAAGTAATTTTGTGATTATTAAATATAGATTTTCTGAATGGGAAAATTCTTATCAGCTTTCAAAATTCAAATGTAAAAGTACAAGTGGCTGCTTTCAAAGGCACGATCCTCTTTCAACAAGAACTATTAGTCCATATAGCTAAAGAACCAAGGAAAAATGTGATATGTCATATCACTCAATTAAAATTCGACTGACAAGTAAAACAATAAAATGAGTTTTTCAATAAGAATTTTTTTCAATCACAAAGAACAAAAAAATTAAGATTTAATTTTGTTCACTTATTCTGTATCTAAGACAATGATCAAGTGACAGTAAGTGCAGGTAAGAGATAAATGGAATTTAACATCTTAACAAAAACTAGATTCAATTGTTTAACTGTCAATTATACGCCAATAAAAAAAACTTTTTAAAAAAACTGGATCTGATTCTAAATTTCCTGTTTAATTATTAAAAATACACATTTACTTGCACAAGAAAGAAAAACAGCAATGTTTGATTTTTTTAAAAAAAAGATAAAATATGACTTACCCCATCTAGGAGAGTATTTGATAAATGCATGCGGAGATCTTTACGAAATGGAAATTCCAGATTTGAAACATGAAACACTGAATTATCTCTATCAATCATAAAAACTTCATTTGTGCCATCAATCAACATCATATACCTTAAATGAAACATTAAAAAGATAATATTAACAGTAAAATTCAAGAATAGAGTCGTAAGAAATAACAGTTGAATTGTTTTTCCTTAGACTTACAATAGCTGCCTGGAATAATGTTCACCAGAGTCCCCACCTCCACCATCATTCAGATTAAAGTACCACAAATAACAAATTCTTTTTTAAAGAAGTTTTTGTTTCCTATAAAAAACATAGGGTATAGAGAAATCAAAGCTCTTTATGGAAACAATGTGATGTTCAAGAGCAACCTTATAACCCATCTTAGGAGAGAACGGTTGTCTAACTTTTATTAGATCTTAAACATCAAAGTTTACAAAACACACAAACACACATATATGTAATTATGTAATTTTATTGGCCCAACAACTATACAAATTAGGGGTTACTCTCTCCACTTTGCAGTAAAAAAAGAAAGTGATTTGCAAATGGCCAGACATCAAAGTACCTAATGTTCCTTCTACCACACAACAGTGAGCAGAACAGCTAACCCCTCTCTTTGAATTAATGTGATGATATAACCAGATACCACCATTTCAGGTACAATGCTCATTCATTACTATAAAATTAAAATATTTTTTAACACAAGCTCATGAGAATTTTTATTAGCCAATCAATATATGGGGGAATTTATATACTTTAAAATGTGTCATCCTTCAAATGGCCGAGTTACTATCACTGATTCCCAATTAGTTGATCGTCAAGAACAGAGCTCTACTGCACACCATATATAAAAATAAAGTCCAGATGAATTCAAGTCAAAGAAATTACAGACCAACAGGCTATACTACCAAACAGATAATAGCAAGATTTGGGATGAAAATGGAGACCAGACCCAGGTACCAAACTCTTCAAAGAATGAGAGAAATCTGACAGCAACAAATTAGAAAGTTAAAAGTCATGAGCCTCAAAGGAACAGAAGAATCACTGTGCAGTTTTGTTTGTTGTTAAATGAAACACTGGAAGACTAACAGTCTGGATGTACCACTGAGAAAGGAGGAGAATGCGGACCATCTGCCTAATTTCCTACCCATGAGGTAGGTCAGAAAAAAAAAGCAGCAACTCAAAGATGGAGCTAAATCAAGTTAAGGCTGGGGGACAGAAGAAACGTTCAACAAAGAGACGGAAGCAAACGTAGTACATGGCGGCTAATATAGAGGACAACTTGTTTCCCACAAACAAGTGCTCTAAAAAACAGAGAGACGTGTTCAGGACAGACGAGGAGAAATGGGAGGGCTGATTAAGGTAACAGAAGTGTGTGACAACAGGCCGAAGAGCAGCAAGGTAGACCAAAGGGGCTGACTTCTGGGGACTGGATTGGAAGCATGCTGTTACTAGTGTTTTCAAAATAATTAGTCGTAGCAGGCCCCTGGAGAGGAGGTGAAGGACTTGGGCCCTTGCTATGTATTGAAAGGGCTGTATCCTTAGGAGATGGGGATTGTGAAGACTCAGGTTGCACTTGGAAAAAGAAAATCAGCCTCATTCTGGACTGACTGTGCATCTGAGAAAGTCAGACCAACTGCCGGGCCAGCAGGCTGGCAGACAACAGGAATACTTAGTTCCCAAAGCTCTCCTGCACATGCTTTCCAAAAGCAGCAAATCCTGGTAGATAGGGAGAATCTAGTCTTCTTGAAGAAGTCAACCTTGCCCTGTGTGGTGTTTCAAAGAGAATTTAAATCAACATAAGAATAGGGCAAATAAGGACTTCCTTGGCAGTCCAGTGGTTGAGACTCTGAACTTCTACTGCAGGGGACATGGGTTCGATCCCCGGTTGGGGAACTAAGATCCTGCATGCCGCGCTGAGTGGCCAAAAATAAAAAAAGAATAGGGCAAATAAAAAGCCTTGTGATACCTTCTGCAAAAATGGTACTGAAGACACAATCCATCATGTTGTTTAAGGACCTAGGTCAGCATTTTGCAAACCTTATTATTTACTTTTAGGATTTCATGGCAAAATAAATTAGGGAAACACTATATCTTTCTCTGGGAAAGTCAAGATGACATATCAGGAACATTTAAGGTTGTAAGAAAACATGTAAGGAGTAACTCAGTTTTCCTGGGTCTCTCCCATGTATATAGGAGGTATACATGTTATTAAACTTTTTCTCCAGTTTAAAAAAAAAGAAGACATACATAAGTCTGTTTATCTTATTTAGCCCATTATTTCCTAAACTTAATCCTGATATCTGTTAATATCTGGCAGAATTAGTATTCTTTTCTCTTTTTTTTTTTATTTAATTTTTTTTTTTTTTTAATTTTTCGCTGCGTTGGGTCTTCGTTGCTGTGCGCAGGCTTTCTCTAGTTGCGGTGATCGGGGGCTACTCTTCGTTGCAGTGCACAGGCTTCTCATTGCAGTGGCTTCTCTTGTCGCGGAGCATGGGCTCTAGGCACGCGGGCTTCCATAGTTGTGGCACACAGGCTCAGCAGTCGTGGCTCGCGGGCTCTAGAGTGCAGGCTCAGTAGTTGTGGCACATGGGCTTAGTTGCTCCACGGCATGTGGGATCTTCCCGGACCAGGGCTCGAACCCGTGTCCCCTGCATTGGCAGGCAGATTCTTAACCACTGCGCTACCAGGGAAGTCCAGAATTAGTATTCTTTATTCACAGTTTGAGAAAAGCTGGCTTATGCTAACAAATTTCAGAATTCAGAAAAAAGAAACAGGACTTCCCTGGTGGCACAGTGGTTAAGAATCCGCCTGCCAATGCAGGGGACCCGGCTTCTATCCCTGGTCTGGGAAGATCCCACATGCCACGGAGCAACTAAGCTTGTGCACCACAACTACTGAGCCTGAGCTCTGGAGCCTGCGAGCCACAACTACTGAGCCTGCGCACCACAACTACTGAAGCCCACGCACCTGGAGCCCACGCTCCACAACAAGAGAAGCCACCACAATGACAAGCCCGCGCACCGCAATGAAGAGTAGCCCCCGCTCACCACAACTAGAGAAAACCCACGTGCAGCAATGAAGACCCAACACAGCCAAAAATAAAAAATAAAAAATAAAAAATAAAATAAGAAAGAAAGAAAGAAATGGTTTCCCTCTTCTGATCATAAGATGACAACAGAAATTATATTTCCCTTTTCACTGGCTGCCCAGAAGCTCAAAATTAAATATTATGTTCAAATAGAATAAGTATTAAACCCCAGGGTGCTGGTACATTTTGCTTTTTCTGTCATAATTATTCTCTATTCATTTTTTAACACACTTATTTGAGATATATATATATATATATATATGAATGCATACATATCTTACTATCAGACTTTTCTTTTTACTTCAAGTGGAATATCAATTAAAAGAAAATACTATCTATGTATACTTATGCATAAACAGATTTAAAAGACCAAGGAAGGAAAGGCATTAGAAGATGGAATTCACTATAAAGGATTGCTCATGGGAAACTCAGCTTGCATCTGCAGAGATATCAGAGAAATTATTTAGCAGTTGGTATTCAGGGATTCTTCTGCACATATAAATTTTCAGGCTTTGGAACAGAAGTTTCTGGAATGTGATTTTTGGTTTGAACTCCAGTCATTCCGAATCACATGTACTTTTGTTACGTGATACCCATGAAAAATAAGAAGCTATTTCCTGTTAGGGAAGAAAGGTAAGGAATGTGGATATAACCTCAATTGCAAATTTAATATACAGAATTACTAAATTATTTGTATTATATCCATTCTCATTAAAGACAAAAATACAGAAGTTTCACTGAATTAGAAAGCATTGATTCACTCTTTATATTGAAGTATATACACCAAACCATATAAATAACAGAAAAGCCAAATTTATAAACTGCTTTTATTTATTTAATTGTTTATTTATTTATTTATCGCTGCGCTGCGCGGCTTGCGGGATCTCAGCTCCCCGAACCCTAGGCCCTCGGCAGTGAAAGCGCAGAGTCCTAACCACTGGACCGCCAGGGAATTCCCGTATAAACTGTTTTACTTTAAATACTGGTTTTCCAGCTTGACTAGAAACTATCCTTTGCAGCAGTCACTGAGATGTGAGATAGCTAATCAAGTAAAACCACCAATTATACATTAATACAATTCAGGAAGTACATAATTAAAGAGGAAAACTGATTAAAAACAAAATATTGGTAACTAATACCACCTTAGAGTTTTAACTCACATTCCTAATAGTAGTCTGAGGGTAAAATAATCTTTAAACATCTTATAATTTAAATTTAGCACCAATATTCATTAATATGGAAAGAGATCCACAATATATTAAATGAAGAAAAAGCAAGTTAAAAATCAGACTGTATGACTATGAGGGGTAGGGAGATAAAACTCTGTATGAATAGTAAAATAGACAGGAAAGCCTACACCAGAGAATTATCATCTCTATGCGGAATTATCAATAATATTTGCTTTCCTCATTATACTTTTTTGTACTTTTAAGAAATTATAGAAATAAGCACAAATTGCTTTTACAAGCCAGGAGGAAAAATATTAAAGCTACAGAAAAAACAAAAAATAGAAATACAGTCTAATCAGAGTCTGAGAAATGGTTTTTCCTTTGGCAATAAAATAAGATGGGATGTTAAACCTCGATGGTCATATACCACAGCAGCTTCAACATTAGAAGGTATTTCTCCTCTCTTATTATAAAGCATTCATAGTGGGTAATAAAAACAGAAAAGTTGATCATTTAAATTGATTCATTTCACCACCATCTCTTGTACCAATTCCTATCAAACTCACTATGGTTTTTTGTTTTAAATGATTAACCAGTTAATTTTTTAAAATATTTACTAAAGGGCCAACAAGTTATCAGGCACAGATGCTAGAAATATAACAATGAACAGCACAGGTTCTTCACCTAACTTCATATAATTTGTACCCTTAGCAAGAAAACAAGACATTAAACAAATAATCCCAAACATAATAAGTATTGACAAGGTGAAGTACTAGGCACTACAGGAGCATACAAAAGGCAGAACCTGTCAGAGTTTAGATATCAGGAAAGGCATCCCAGAGGGATTCTCATGTAGCTGATAATAACAGCAGGTTATGATCACTTAGTGAGCAATGGCTACGCAGGGAGCAGTGTTCAAAGCCCTTTCTATTAACTCAATTAAGCCTTACAACAATCTTACCATGTAGAGAAAATTATTGTCCCCATATTCCAGATGAGGAAACTGAAACCACAGTAAGTAACCTGCCCAAGGCCATAAAGCTGGCAAAATAGCAAAGGTGTTATTAAAATCTAGACAATAATCTATCTCGACAGCCTCTACAGTATCCTGCCTCTACCTGCATTGTGCAGAAGTTAACCGAGCAACTTCTGTGGGGGGTGGAGGGAAAAGGGAAGGGGAGATGGGGTGTGTGGTGAGAACCAGTGCTTGGTACAGTCTACCAGTTGCAATATCCTTGAGACAAAAACAGAAGGTGCGTGTTTTGGCAACAAAAAATTCAGAATACAGAAGAATGGAGAGAAAGACGGAAATGGCATGGCTTGAGTCTAGAGAAGTAGTCAAGGACTTAGTGATTCATGAAAACTCTTTTTCACTTTATTCTAGAAAGTGGAAAACCACTTGCATGAGACAAACAGAAACCATAATGGGTAATTCAAACCCAAGAGATGTAATACAGGAAACTGGTTACAAAGATATTGGAAAGCTGAAAAGGTTAACAAGGGAAGATGAAGATAACAAGAGATGAGTAACTGCAAGAAGCACTACCACCCAAAGGGCTGCGGGAACAAAACAGAAGAGGCGTGTTATCAGAGGCCAGGAGCTTGGAGGATGGGTGTTGCTGAGCCTGGAAGAGGGTGGGGAGGTCCACGGAGCTCAGGGCTCAAACCTCTAAGGAGGTGGCACCAAATGGCTAAGACCTGGACCTCTAAGGAGAGGAGCACAGCACCTCAAGTTTCAGTCTCTACAGAGGAAGCACAGAAGGGAGGATACTCAAACAGCCTAGTGGGTGAGGAAATGCAAGTGGCACTCATTTGCCTAAGATGCACCCTCCAGAAGCTGGCACCTCTGAGAGGGAGCAGTGCGCTTGGTGCTGGGAGTGCCAAAAGAAGCTGGGAACGAAGTAAGAGTTGTCGCTGGCGGCTGGAGGGGTAAAGAAAGTAGAAACAAGAGAAGTCCCTTCTCTCACCTTCCTAATTCCTCCGTGCTCCCCATGGTAAAACCCAACAGAAGGCGAGCTGGCAAGGGAGTCAGAGAAATGCAGTTTTCGGAGTCCCTCATCACAGTTTAAAAGGGTGGAACGGGAGCTGAGAAATAGCAGGTAGAGAAACACAGACCACTGAAAGGCTTTTAGCAAACTAACAGCACAATCTGACCTGCACTTTTCAAAGTTCACCTCCAGGTAATGTATACTCCTATAGGACAGGAACCGATCTGTAGACCAGAGAAATTAGGAGGCTTTTATGGTACTCCAACTGGGACTACAGTGGCAATGATAACTTAGAGGTAAGCGGATAAATTCAAAACGTGTAAGAGGCAGACTGACGGGATAGTGTGCCCTTGACTGGCTGTGGGGCTGAGGGGCAGAAGAAGTCGAGGAGGACTCCCAAGCTTCTGGCAGGAGGAATGAGTGCACTTTATTTGCTGAGCCGTGGAGCACTGGAGGAGGAAGCAGTCGCTGTTCAGTTTCGTTGGGGAGAAGTGACAGACAGGATACGGACATGGATCTTTTCATTTTTACATCGGAAACCAAAAGGCCCAGATTTTCTCTATCCCTGTCTCTAGCAGGTTGGAAGTAGGGTCTAAGTCAGACAACCAAATGCTCCCTTCCCAGAACTTTTAACTTGAGTGACAGTGAGGCACAGGAATAGATGAAAAATGATTCAGAGCGACAGCAGAGGCACCATCACCAAGTGCCTACGGGTGGCTTCCTATTCCAAGTGTTCCTGTGCCTGACCTTGGCTCTGGTCCTTGCTGCCTGGCTTCCCTTGATTCCTATCCATTTTCTGAGACTGGTTCTCCTGAGAGCCAGCCTTCCAATATATTCCTTTGTTTACATTAGCCAAAGTTGATTTCTACTGCTTACAGTCGATGCAATGCTAATGCATATGCTGTTTGGTGGTTGTTGTTTTTTTCCCATTTTGCCCACTATATACTGCTGAATTCAAGTAAGTTATATATGCCCGTGACAGAACCACACTGTAATGTCCCCCAACCTATCCTCAACACCAATGGTTATGTGATACCAGCTCTTTACACAATAACTTCATGCCAAGAGATATGCCATCTATTTCCTGTCCTTCAACAGAGATAAGTGTACAATGTTAAGCCCAGAGTCTACCTTCCCTTTGTATCTTTTCCCTCATAAGAATTCACTGCCAAACCTCTACTGTTTCTATACCAGCTACATTTCCTCTCATTTCTATTCCCAGTAGAACTGGCATACAGCCTCTGAAACCTAATTCTCAAGATTGTAGAGAAATAGTTATATTAAAATCTCTTGTAAAGAAATTCACAATTTAGAGCCACTTCCCCAGATACAATCATAAACCTTCCTGACATAAGAGCAGTTGGTCAGACTCTGGCCCTGACCCACCAACACCTGTCAGACATTATTCCAGAAATGATGCAAGAACTGCTGACTTGCTGAACCCCAGCTTTCTTCCTTCCCCATGGGGGTTTAGGCACACTTTGCCTTTTTCTCTCACTAGCTCACTGCTCAGTAAAATTGATCTCTGGTAATCTCTTTTGCAAAGTATATCCACATCCTCTTTAACCCATTTTCCCCCCATTTCTTTCAACTCTTAAACCAAAGAGAAATTTTTGTTATGTATATTTTACAATTTTTAAAAATGAAAAACCATTTTCCTCCTTCTCACCTTGTTCACTTAGTTCCATTAATGAGCCTAAGAGAGCTCTAATAGAGGCTAGTGACACACCTGTATCAAGCAAAATTAAAAGTCGTGAGTTTTTGATCCACCTAGACAAAATAATCAGCGTCACAAAGTCCCCTCACAGTCTCCATCATGCTCTCAATCTAGCTCCTCCTCATCTTATAAAACTCAAATTCGTTTTCCCCAACAGAGTTTTCATAAACTTCTTTATTTGTTGCAATATAGTTTGTTTGGTTACCTGTATTGAAACAGTACATATTGCCACTTTTCACAGCAGACAAACACAGCAAATGATTTAGCTACCTTAGGAATTAAGCAAGCTTTATAGGCTAGGTTGGGAACCTAACCACCATTTAGACTACAATTCTATGGAAACACAACCTAAAGTCTACCAACATAAATTAAGGAATCTCAGAAAAAGACTTCAGATAACTTGAAACCATCACCGTTTACACTGCTTCCACAAAAAGACCAATATTTGATGATAAAACAATGTAATCCCTACACACAGCTTTACTTTCAAACATAATGCTATCTGTAATCTGTTTATCTGACACAAATAACATTTCAACCTTTGAAAACAAAAACTACTTGAAGTACAGCTTTACCTTATTTTATCTTCCCAGAAACTCAAAGAACTCATATTAAGGTCATTCTTATTTTCACATTAACAAATTAAAGAGAACATAGACACAAACAGTAACACTACCGCCACCTAACCTTTTTTAAATTTTTTATTTCTGCTATTAACAATCACTGAAATGAAGACACAGTCCTAACATATTCTTCACATAACTGTGAAGACAGTTCTCTTCATCAAAAACTATCAAAATTTTCATTCAACATTATAAAAGATTCCAACCTAACAGGTATTTTTATCTTGATTTACTGATTCTATAGCAGCGTAGACTTCTTCAAAAGGATTAGCTCCTTTTTAATCTTCATATCACATCAATTTAAAGTTATAAAACAGATGTGATTAAAGTTTTATAGTCTTAAATTCACTTTAAGACCACAACTTCATTCTATTATGTGACCACTTGTATACATACAACAGTAATTAAACAGACAACGTGTATTATTTAATTTTAAACTGCAAAGCCCATTCACTTCCCCACCAATTTAATTGTCAAACTTGTCTAACCAGCCTCTGATCTTAGAATGTTAATTGTATGTTAAATGGCAGGTCAAAAGCATGCCACTGAACATCTGAACAGTTTGCCAACATTTAAATGTATCCTACTTAAGCATAGTCATCTTTATTTTATATGTTGTTTATACAGCAAATTTTCCACTATGTTATGTTCATCTGAGTTTTAAGTTTGGTACTTGGTAAACTTTGTCTATGGAAAAATCATCAGTCAAAAGACTTTTATTTCACCTTGGGTAATTCATCGCAAATAAATCTTGAAGACCTAGGGGTATCTACCATTTAAAAAAAAAAAAAAAATCCCAAATCCTCCAAGCCTTCTCATTAAAATATCATGTATGCCTATTTCTATTAATAGAGAGTAAAAATTTTTAAAGCACAGATGTTTCTGTTTCAAGAAACCCCCTTCAACCAGCAAGATTTAGTCTGTGCAAGCTTAAAAATCAACGCTCTAAAAGAATCTGGCAGGTGTAGGGCCCAGTATCAGCTTCTAGAGGCCTCCCTCCCATTCCACAGAATTAATGATACATAATACCAATAATCAAGTATATAATAAGATTTAGAGTAAATTTCTTCCAAACCACTCAACAATTTAAAAATTTAATTTTCTTACTTTGTTTTCATGAAGTATGAATGGTACCAGTGCTATCATTATGGGCATTGGGAAGAAAATTCCAGTTCCAGAGTCTGTAACACCAGATTCAATCTGCTTGCCATCTAGACCACTAAAAATAGGCAGGCATCCGTAACCAAAAATCTCATCAAATATTATAAAATGATTCTAACTGCCCAACTCCTAAGTATATGCTTTTTTTTTTTTTAATAAATTTATTTATTTATTTATTTATTTATTTATTGGCTGGGTTGGGTCTTCGTTGCTGCAGGCAGGCTTTCTCTAGTTGCGTTGAGCAGGGACTACTCTTCATCACAGTGCGTGGGCTGCTCACTGAGGTGACTTCTCTTTGTTGCAGAGCACGGGCTCTAGGCGCAAGAGCTTCAGTAGTTGTGGCACGCAGGGTTAGTTGCTCCGCAGCATGTGGGATCTTCCCAGACCAGGGCTCGAACCCGTGTCCCCTGCATTGGCAGGCGGATTCTTAACCACTGCACCACCAGGGAAGTCCCTAGGTATATGCTTTAACTTCAGAAGTGCAACTGTCTTATCCCTTTCTCATTTTGCCATCCTCCACTGCTCAGAAATATGTACATGCCTACTGCTAAGCCTATGTATGTGTAAAACTATACCTTGTCCTAAAATAATTACCTTCAAACTCTTACTCAAAACTCCCTTTCATGAAATCTCTTATACTCTAAACAACAGGTCCTATTCAAATCACTCTATCACTCTAAGTTTTCTAAAAATTATAAATCTAATATGTACAAAAAAGAATTGCCTCTGATAGAAGAGAAGCATACGGGGAGCAAGCGGGAGCCTTAAAGTCCACTTCAAGGAATTTTAACTTTACTTTTAACTGAGCTGAATTACAACTAAAATGCAACACGTTAAAAGATAAAATAATATACTATATGTTGTTCATTAGTGAACATTAGTTATAGAGGTATTTTATTACATACCATTAATTATATATTAATATATAGTAAATAGGGGGGAAGATATCTATAGGCAAAACAGAAGGCACCAACATAGAAAGATATGTGGGAGTCCACTGTGGAGGTTAAGACATTCATCCCAGACAGGCTCTTCCTAGCTGTGTGATTTTGCACAAATCGCTTGACTACTCTAAGATGCAGTTTCCTCATCCAAAGTCTCCACCTCCTAAGCTGGTTGCAAGAATTAAACGAGTTAGTACCCTCAGGTTCAAAGCAGCATTATCCATGACAGCAACAGTGTAGAAGCAACCCAAGTGCCCACTGACAGACAAATGGATAAGTAAAATGTGGTATATATATTAAATGGAATATTATTCAGCCCTAAAAAAGGAGGGAAATTCTGAAGTATGCTACAATACAAATGAACCTTGAGGACATTATGCTAAGTGAAATAAGTCAGTTACAAAAAGACAACTACTGTATGATTCCACCTATACAAGGTACCTAGAGTAGTGAGAAATCAGAGAGACCAAAAGTAGAATGGATGGTTACCAGGGGCTGGGAGAACTGGGGAATGGGGAATTATCATTTAAAGGGTATAGAGGGCTTCCCTGGTGGCACAGTGGTTAAGAATCTGCCTGCCAATGCAGGGGACACGGGTTCGAGCCCTGGTCTGGGAAGATCCCACATGACGCGGAGCGACTAAGCCCGTGCGCCACAACCACTGAGCCTGCACGTCTGGAGCCTGTGCTCTGCAAAGAGAGAGGCCGCGACGGTGAGAGGCCCGCGCACCGCGATGAAGAGTGGCCCCCGCTCGCCGCAACTGGAGAAAGCCCTCGCAAAGAAACGAAGACCCAACACAGCCAAATATAAATATAAATAAATAAATAAATTTATTTAAAAAAAATAAATAAATAAAGGGTATAGAGTTTTAGTTTTGCAAGATGAAAAGAGTTCTGGACATGAATGGCAGTGATGTTTGCACACATTATGAATGTATTTAATACCACTGAACTAGATACTTAAAAATAGTTAAGATGGTAAATTTTATGTTATGGGTATTTTACCACCATACAAAAAAATGAAAAAGAAAAAGAATTAAATGAATTAATATATGAAGAATAAAGAACAGTACCTGGCACATGGTAATAAAATGTAAGCTATTGTTATTATACTATGTCCAGGGCACATAGTAAGTACTTAATTAAGGTTGGATATCATTATTATTAATACTATGACTACTACTTTACACAATCCAAAAAAGAGTCAAGGTCATTAATAAACAAAGTCTGGATAAGACAGAAAGGATTCATTTCCTATAGGCAGGGAAGAAGAGGACATCTCTTCTGAACAGAGAGGAAAAAGATGAGTGAACCAAAAATTTTGAAGTGCAGAAAAGTAACCCACAGGTAATTCTCTGTGAAGGTTACCCACAGCCCACAAACTCAAGCTTATATGCATCTTTACATAAAGGCAGGCAAGAACTACAGTAAGTAGTTCCTTATTTCTTTTTTCTATGAAGAGCTGTAACCCAAGAAAATTTTGTAAAATCAGAAGCTGCACTACCTGAGTGAGCAATAACTCAAAAGAGCTCAAATCAAAGAACCTGAATCAGGTGGATCTCTCAATCTGTCTAGGAAACTGTTTCCTAAACACTAAAATGATAAAAACAAACCTGAGCCTAAAATATTCCAATGCACTAAAACAGCTTCTTAAGATTTACTAACAATAATAGTATATATAAATAAATACAATGACTCCAAAAGGTATTGTACATAATGGAAAATTACCATGTTTTTGTCCCACAATCTAGCTCATTACATAAAAATTAGTAAAAGGATAATTTAAATAAAATTATAATTAAGGGAATTCCCTGGTGGTTCAGTGGTTAGGACTCCTCACTTTCACTGCTGAGGGCGCGGGTTCATTCCCTGGCGGGGAACTAAGATTCCACAAGCCGCACAGTACGGCCAAACTTAAAGTGTGTGTGTGTGTGTATGTATATATATACACACACACACACACACATATATATATATATATATATATATAAAATATACTAAATCTACATGGGCTCATATTTCCCTTAGCAGCTTAAAAGAAACATAAGAATTATCATAACAGTAAGAGTAGCTGATCAAGTCCCTTTCTATGTACAAGTTTATAAGATCAACCAATTAACAGAGTTTAGGGAAATGCAAGAAGTAGAATATAAAAGCATACCTTTCAACTAGTGAAAAGAACTGTCAAATCAGGACTGAATTATTTGCTACCAGCAATATGCATCTTGCTAAGTGCCACTTCTGTGGGCTAGAGTATGTTCCCTCCTCCTTTCCACCAATCTACAAAGAATTAGAGAATTATGGACTCTTAAAGGGTTGGAAGGGTTCTTACAATGCAGTGCCACTTCACCCAAGTAGTAGGTACACACACAGGCGCACACACACACATATATCCCACCTCCAGCCCTGCGACAATCCCAAACAGCACTTAAGGCACAAGAAAAACCAGGCTAGATTCAAATGCAAGTGAGAACAAAAAGTATTCATACAGGCACTACCAAAGACACAAAACTATCTGGTTATATTACCTTCACCAGTTTGTAACTGTCTGAAAATAAAGTATAGGTTAATAGTCAACTTACATAAATAAAAACATAACGATTTACCTTCCTATAGCAAGAAGCTTCTACCTCAAAGACGAGGTTTGAATACAACATAGATATTTTTTAATATCTTCTAAGTTCATTTAAATGTTTTTCTTAATGGTCACCTAAAGTCCAAAATCCAAGAACTCTAAAACCATAACTGAATACGGACACAGTTGGATAAATCAATCTCTTCAAATCCTCAAAAGTGATAAGGTTAGCAAGAGAAAAATCTTAAGATACATCTTAAAGATTCAAACTGAATAACATTGGCTAAATGAGTTCCATCTAATTAGGGGGACAGGAGGATTTCTCTTGGTTTGTAACTATTTCCTTATGCTCAGAAATATGGCTTTTCGTCACATTAAAAAGTACAAGGGACTACCATGGCGGTCCAGTGGTTAATACTCCGCGCTTCCACTGCGCGGGGTGCGGACTCGATCCCTGGTCAGGAACTAAGATCCCACATGCCGAGTGCCATGGCCCAAAAAAAAAAACAAAAACAAAAACTCAAGCCCACAACTGTTAATTAGGTATAGGCCACTGAGCAAACATGGTCTCTCTGGTATCCTCATCCTGAGAAACTGGAATAGATTCTTGCTACTTAAAGTGTGGCCCTTGGACCAGCAGCACTGGCATCACCTGGGAACTTGTTAAAAATGCAGAATCTTGGGCCCCATCCCAGACTCACTGAATCAGACTTACATTTTAACAAGATCCCCAGGCGATTCATATGCACATTAAATTGAAAAGCACTGGATTAAATAACCTCTAACCATCCTTAATACTCAAATTGCAAAGGAAAAGAGAAAAGCCAAAATAAGCAAAAATAAATTAAAATTTTTAGAAACATATGAAAAAAAAGAGCTTCCACTAAAATGCCTGTTCAAAAGTTATAGTCCGTAGATTTTCCCTCTCTTCTTAGTTATAGAAATATTGTTTTGATACTGACTAGGGTAAAAGGAGCAGAGGATTAAAAAGAGAAGAGAAAGAAGAGTAAGCAAGATCACAAGTTAGTTCTAATCCCAGTCTTCTAGTTTTCACATTTTACATTTTGCAACTTTTGAAACTCACTGTTGCCTACACTAGCTGAATGCCAATATAACCTACTTTCAATAAAAGCTTTCACAAAGGTCCCCAAAAAGGTTCACTTAATCGTCCTTGAGTATAAGTGAAAATGAGAATAAAAGTGTTGCTATAGGGGCTTCCCTGGTAGTGCAGTGGTTAAGAATCCGCCTGCCAATGCAGGGGACACGGGTTCAAGCCCTGGTCTGGGAAGATCCCACATGCCGCGGAGCGACTAAGCCCGTGCACCACAACTACTGAGCCTGTGCTCTAGAGCCTGTGTGCCACAACTACTGAACCCATGTGCCACAACTACTGAAGCCCTTGCGCCTAGAGCCCACGCTCAGCAACAAGAGAAGCCACCGCAATGAGAAGCCCGCACGCTGCAACGAAGAGTAGCCCCTGCTCGCCACAACTAAAAAGAAAGCCCACGCTCAGCAACGAAGACCCAACGCAGCCAAAAATAAATTAATTAATTAAAAAAAAACCAAAAACACCCCTTTAAAAAAAAAGAAGTGTTGCTATAGGGGCTTCCTGTGCCTCCTGTCAGAAAACCCCCTGGAGGAATCTCGGTTGGCTGGCTCTCTGTGACATTACCTCTTTCTTCCTCCAGTCACAGAAGTAAGTTGGCGGCTTCCCCTTCCGCAGCAACTACTCCTCAAGTGTTCACTTCCCTGCCTTCTGTATTGCTATGAAAGACACTCTCTTGCCATACTCTGTATTCCAAAAAACAGCTCTTCTAAGTACCTCAAAGGCCACTGGGCTAACCTACTGATGCAGCAGTCCCAAGCGGCCTTCAACTTCAAGATGATTGAGGTAAAGGATCTCCCACCTTACAACTTCCTAACAACAACCCAAGAAGAAGTAGGAGTTGGTGTAACCGTCAAAATTTAAATAAAAAACTCATGGCTCAGAAATCCTTAACACTCTTGACATGTGTAAAAATATACACTAACAGTTTCACCAGCCACCAGTATAATAATTGTCTTCTTTTAATCTAAGCACCTTACTGCCCAGTGGCTAGAACTTAACAGAGATTCTGGATTTACAGCAATTATTAGGTCAGTCTAGCTCAGACAGGCTGTTTCCGCTTCATGACTTCGTGTTGCTCCTCTTGCCCATGTTACTCACTCTCCACTAGTCATCTTCCTCCCAAGAATGCCTACGTTCCAGAGTCTATGTCACATCATTTATAGGAAATTATATTTCATATTGTTCTCTCATGTATTCCTATTTTAATATCGCAATTAGATTTACACCCATTTAAGGGCATGAACCATGTCTTAAATTTTCTTTTTTAACATAGGCTCAAATTTTAAAAATAGAACTTTACCATGACTATGGAATTTCTCTTTAGAAAGTTAGAGTTCGGTTTATTTTATTTTAATGAATCTATTAATTTGGTAGAAGGTGTAACTATTCACAACACTTACCAAGCACATGTTAAGCATTATTCTAAGTGATTTAGATGAAATTACTTAATCCCATAACATCTAGGAGGTAGTTATTATTGTAATCCCTATTTTTCAGATGGGCAGGTTGGGAGTTACAGGGGTTATATAACTTTCCTAAGGTCACATGACTAGTAAGTATGGGAACTTCAGGATTTAAACCCAGGTAGTCTAGTTTCAATACCCAAGCTCTTAACCACTACACTATACTGCTTCTCAAAAACAGACCTGTTTTACAAGCTAATATACTTAAGTATTTTTGTTTTTTAGAATTTTATTACATGATTACCTTTATATGTCCATGATTCTACTGACTATGCAGAATACCTAACACAGGCTCACAATCCCTCTTATCTGAAAACTCTGGAGTTAGATATACTTCCAAATTTCAAAAAAAAAAAAAAAAATTAGACAATCTTAAAATATACTAAAAATAAAATAAAATAGGTACAAACTAATTTTCCTTTCAAAACTTTGCCATTGAAATTGACCGTAAAAAAAAAAAAAAGAAAAAGAAAAAAAGAAATTGACCATACACTAAGATAGTTAATTTGGTGGCTCCAAGTACATCGTCAGAACAGCTACCATTTAAAACTTGTCAAAACTTAGAAATTTTATAAAACAAGCAACATCTTTTATGTGTATCTTAATTCTACTATATAACAATGAATCTTTTTCTCAATTATTTTACTGAAAGGGAAAGACCTAATCTACAAGAAATTTGAAATAATTTTACGTTTAACACAGATATTATACTTTACCACACATATTTTACTATAAAAATCCCATTATTTATTTTAAATGTATAAACAGACTAATAGCACCGCTAGGTTATATTTAAGAAAGATAATTAAAAACGCATGTAGAAGATGCATAACACAAAGATGCTTGATTTTATTTAATATTGCTTTATGCACATAGGGAAATACAAGTACATAAAATTATATCTAAGTGCACCAAATGTTTTAAATGACTTAATTTCCCAATTTATTAGTACGAAATGTTTAATGAATCACACTATTAGAAATTAACTGGTTTCCACTGGTCTTTGTTCATGTTCACATAAAATTACCGGGAAAAAGTCTAGATGCAAGAATGTCAACAGCTAAATACTAAATACAGTAGCTAACCACTGAGATTACAAAATTAAATATAATATGGACTCGTCGTATTAAGGCAACTACCAAGGCCAGATCACAGAGTCGATTCAATGTGCAGTTGCTTAAAGTTTACAATTTAAGGAGCAATTTTATTTGTTCTCATTATATACTGTATTCTGTACCTCTAGCTACATTTACATTTTATCAGGATAATATAACACTTAAAAGGCTTAAAAGCCATTTTAAATAATTCATTGGGAGACAATTTAGTTCTCTGCCCCAGCAAAAATATTTTAAAAATTAAATTTTCTAAAGTCTAAGATGTTACGAAAATAAAATTTGTCCAGAAAGGCTCACCTGCCCGCAAAAACAGCAGCAACAGCAGAGCTGGGCTGAAAGCCAGGAACATACTGTTCTAAGATGGGCTGCATATAAAATCTTCAAACCAGATCTCACAATTTAAAAAAGAGCTGTCAGAATTACTCATTTTCAATTTCTTTACCTAGTTCACAGATACTAATGCCTTTTGGGAATCAGATTACCATAAACATGCAAACACTGAATATAGTTCCTAAAGAAAGTAAAGATACTATATGATGTATAATTTTAAAAAACAAAAGCATATGGTTATAGAAATTTCTTTCCCAAAATATAATTGGAGCATATATATCAAAATCGCTATTCTTCATATACCATGTACAAGTCCAACGACTGTTCTACCCTTACGAACAAAATTTCACTATCTAAAACAGAAGAGTTACATTCCAACACAAAGTTTTTCTATAGACTCCTTTGCTCCCAACATGAACAACTGAGAGCAAAACCCACATGAGATAAAAGAGAATCTTCAAATCATTCTTTCATTTTCTGAGATTCCAACATAAGAACATCAGTTTCCTGAAGCAAACAAAACACTTTCAGAGACTTTAATGTGGCAAAATCGTTTTTACAAAACTAGGTCCAAAATGACACACTACACAGTCATCTACAAATATAATTCATATGCAATGCACAAAAGAACATGGCAACATTATCAAAACTGCTATGCTTTCAGTACTGTTGTATACATGATCCCACTAATCCTCACTAAATTCTTAATAATCCCAAACTAGTATTTTGGGATGTATTAGATGTACAATGCATTGGGTAACAGAATTCTACTGCATCACAAAAGCAGCCTGAATTAAAGCTGGTCCTCTGCTGCCATCTAGTGCAGTCATAAAACGCCAAAACTAAACCAAAAGTGACTGGAAAAAAACTTTTTGGTGATGAATCTGTTTAATAATTATTAAAAATACTAGTTCAAAACATGGTCCTTAAATATCACTGCAGAAAACGCTACAAAAATATTTAATAATTTACTTTAAAATACGTGAGTGTTGGGCTTCCCTGGTGGCGCAGTGGTTGAGAATCTGCCTGCCAATGCAGGGAACGCGGGTTCGAGCCCTGGTCTGGGAAGATCCCACATGCCGCGGAGCAACTGGGCCCATGAGCCACAACTACTGAGCCTGCGCGTCTGGAGCCTGTGCCCCGCAACGGGAGGCCGCGATAGTGAGAGGCCCGCGCACCGCGATGAAGAGTGGCCCCCGCTCGCCGCAACTGGAGAAAGCCCTCGCACAGAAACGAAGACCCAACACAGCCTTAAATAAATAAATAAATAAATAAATTTATTTATTTAAAAAAAAAAAAAAAAACTTGTCTCCCGATACCTCTATCCTTTAAAAAAAAAAAAAAAAAAAAATGTGAGTGTATTCCCACAAATGCATTCTAGAGCATATAGAATAGAGCAATAAGTGGTTATAATGAACTATCAGGTAATAATTACTCATATGAAAAAAGTTACCTAGAATAATATTATCACAGTACTGTTTGTTATAAAAGCAAAAATTTCAAAACAATTTAAATTTTCAACCACACAGGATTTCTCAAATAAATTATGGTGCATTCATACAATGGAATATAATGATCCAGTATGGCTCCTTTTCCTCCCAAGACACTATCAAAATGATAACAAAGTTAGATTTTTTTTTTTAAGTATAAAGCCATCTGGTGGTTTTCAAAATATGGTCACAAGTCCTCAAACTCTTTGATACTCTTCCTTTTAAGAGGTGGAGCTAAATTTCCCTCCCCTTGAGTGTGCGCTGGATTTGTATCTCACTCCCAACAAACAGAATATGGCAGAAGTGATTGTAAATAACTTTTGAGATTAGCTTAGATTATAAAAAGACTACTACTTCCATCCTGGATATCCTGAAATATCTTGGATCACTTGCTCTGGGGGAAGCTGGCTGCCATGTAGTAAGGACATTCAGGCAGCTGTGAAGAACCACATGGAACCCCAGAGTTAGTATGAAGATTGCTTTAAGCTGAAGACGTTTGAGATTCAAGAGATGCAGAAAGAAGCGTTCCCAGAGCTTCCCTTGTTTGACTAAAAGCAGAAACTTCTGGGAATGAGGCCACCATAAATCACCTCTTTGGAGCAGCTTCACTCCCAGGAAGGAGACTGAGAGTGAAACTATCTTAAAACCCCTCTCTGGGGGAATTTTACAGCCATGAAGAAGATGGAAAAGATCAATCACACCAGCATAACAAAGATTATCATAAACTTTCTTCTCTCCTGTTGTTATCCTAAAAACAGGTTCTCCTAAAGAAACCCATTTGTTCTTCCCACAGAAGCCTGTTGTCTCCATTCCCTTTCCCCTATTAAGTTAGGTATATATATATATATATATATGCATGCCCCTAACTTTAGTCATTTAGCACATCACTTCTTTTGTGCACTCCCACAGGCATATGAATAAACTTTTTTTCTCTTCTTTCCTCAGTTTAATCTGCAAACTCCCAAACACTAAACATAGTGGGTACAAGTTTTTCCTCCCCACCCAGCCTATGGACAGGCCTGCAAGGCAAGGAATGGAGGCCTCAGGCCAACAATCAGCAAAGAACTGAGGCCTGCCATCAACCACAAGAGTAAGCCTGGAAGTGGAGCCTCGAGGTGACAGCAGCCCTGGCCGACAGCTTGACAGCGACCTCATGAGAGTCACTGAGCCAGAACGACCCAACTAAACTGTTCCCCAGAACCATGAGATCATAAATGTTTGTTGTTTTATGCTGCTAAATTTGAGGGGGTAATCTTGAGGTAATTTGTTAGGTAGGAATAGATAACTAACACAACACACAACAATGAAGATAATGAAGGAAAGGGAGGAAGACCATCACCAGATGAACTATTGCAATAAATTTCTGCTAGACAAGAAATAGATGGAGAAGTGCTGAGAAGCATTGCACAAAGGTAGCAACATCCACAAGTGGAGCTGCCTATTTTGCAAAATCCCAAAGAAGATCCAGACCCAGAAACATCAACTAACGAGAGTGACAACAGGGACTGAAAAAGAGAAATTGGTTATTTTTAACTAATGTACAACAATTAAATCCCCACAACTCACAGACAAGACATACAGGTTAACCAACTCCTAAGCAATCAATCAATGAAACTGGAGGGCCCTTCTCTAAAGAAACTGAACCAAACCGTGAGGTAAAGCAGCTACATGGATAATGGTGCCCGGAAGTAAAGACCTCTCCAGGTAGTAGGACTGAAGGTCCTCCAGCCAAACTGCTTATCATAAAGCAAAGGTCTCAAGCTGACAAACCCGGTCCACATTCACAGAATTTCTTCCAAGCAGTTTTTCTGCCTCATTTTTAAATGCAAACAGCCAACCAAGGAGCATTGTACATTTAAGGAAAACCAGAAACATGAAGAAGAAAGATGATTCAAGAAAGAGAAAGTAACTCTATACCCTTCAGTTAGTATTCTTATAAGAGATTCAAAACTCTATCATGTCCATAAATTAAGAACAGGTTGGCATAAAAAGGTATAAGCAGAGAGTAAAAATGCATAGGTACTCTTGAAATTTAAAAGCATAATTACTGAAATTAGTAATTTATTAGAAATATAGAAAGAAAATGAGAAAATCTCCCAGAAAGCTGAAAAGGAGACCAGGAGATGAAAAGTATGACAGAAAAGATAAGAGAAGAAAAAGAATCTAAGAATCTAGGTGGTGTAACAACCAACAGTAGGTCTAGAAGGAGAAAATAGAAAAAAAAAAAAAAAAAGAGAGGAAATAAAATATCAGAGATAAGATAAAATTACCCTGAATGGAAGAACCCAGGTTTTCAGATTCAAAGAGATCACCAAGTACCAATGAATGGGAAGGTTGGGGGGCGGCGGCCACCCACATAATTAGACATCACTGGGAAATTTTAGGACAAGAATAAAGAGAAAATTCTAAAAGTTTCCAGGTGCGAACCACTTACAAGGTACTAGAATCAGAATAATATCACACCTTTTATCAGTGGCAGAGGTTAATAGAAGAAATTGAAGTAAGGTTTTTAATATTCTTAGGGAAAACCATTTCTAATCTAAAATTTTATACACAAGCAAACTACTAAATTCAGGACAAGAGCAACAGCATTTTCATACACCTAAGCATGCTTATGGGTTACTTCCTACACATACTTTCTTAGGAAGTGATTTAAGGAGGTATCCCTGAAAAGTGAGAGAAAAGAAAGGAAGGAAGGAAGGAAGGAAAGGAGGGATGGGGAGAGGGTGGGAGGGAGGGAAGGAGGGAGGGAAGGAGGGAGGGGGGAGGGAGGGAGGAAGGAAGGAAGGAAGGAAAGAAGGAAGGGAGGGAGGAAGGAAGGGAGGAAGGAAGGGAGGAAGGAAGGAGAGGGGAGGAAAGAAAAACATGGAATCCAGAAAGCTACATCCAACCAGGATAAAGTTGGGACCAGAGCTTTATACACAGGCTAGAAATCATAGAAGGCTCTAAAAGAGACGTCTTTGGGATAACAAAAAATAATTGAAAGAAGAAACAGAATGACTAAAACCTTGAAAAAACTTGATTATAGGGTAAAGGCAATTATTCGAGTAAAAAAGAACCTATTTAAACTCAACAAAAGAAACATTCTACTTGATGTGGCAGAGAAGGCATGACTTTGAACTCTGGGCAAGCTGGCTGTCTTTGGTGGTCAGCTCCATCCCTGCAGCTGTGTGCTCAGTGGATCTTGGTTTGGGAAGTAAGCAAATAACCCTTCCCAGACTCCCTTGCCAGCTCTCTGGAAGGAGATTAGAAAAGAAGAGGAAGGGAAAAACCTATTGATCTGCTTCTGGCAGCATCTGGGGCAGCACTGAAGGCAGCAGCCACGGATGAGGGCACGGCTCCTCAGGGGAGAGCCCCCTGGGAGTGGCTGCTGTGCAGCAGTGCTGAGTGGTCCCAGGGCAGCAGCCAGACAGGCAGTACAGTGCCTCCTCCAGCACCTGGGCAGCAAGTGCTCACCAGGCTCCAACCAGAGGCAGCAGCAGCCTGCTGAACTCCAGGTGACCCTTTGGCTTCTCCATCCTCTCAATGCCTTTGTAACCAATTCTATGTATTAAATTCCTGTGTGTTTGAAGTATCACAGTAATTTCTCTTCATGCCATGAAAAAAGAAATCTATTCCTTTCCACTAATCTAAACGATAGTTCCAGTGAGAAAAAAAAATTTTAAGTATTTGTCACCATTTAAATCAACCATACACTTACAGAAAACAAAAACCCTATGTTTAACAAACAGCATGTAAATGTAAACAGAGTTGACAATATTAAAGTTAGAGCTGACATAACAGAAGTAGATGGAAGACAGAGAACTCTAAAGTCCACATCTTACAAGAGTTAAGAAACACTACATTAGGGTTATTAGGATAAAGGGAAGATTAAATATACAGGCAAGATCGATGAAGAACTAACAATAATAGTTTACCTATGATGAGAAACTAGAAGAAAAGACAGGTGGGAACAGAGGTACTGGTGAGCCACATCCTCATGACCACATTAGGAACTCACCTAAAGTTAATAAACAGCAACATAAACATATTATTTAGAGATTTGAGGATAACCATAAAATAAGTTTAAAAAAAGGTTAGAACTAAGTGCTGAACAATCATCGACAGGAAGACACTGGAACTCACCAAAAAAGATACCTCACATCCAAAGACAAAGGAGAAGCCACAATGAGATGGTAGGAGAGGCGCAATCACAATAAAATCAAATCCCATAACTGCTGGGTGGGTGACTCACAAACTGGAGAACACTTATACCACAGAAGTCCACCCACTGGAGTGAAGGTTCTGAGCCCCACGTCAGGCTTCCCAACCAGGGGGTCCGGCAATGGGAGGGGGAATTCCTAGAGAATCAGACTGTGAATGCTAGCAGGATCTGATTGCAGGACTTCGACAGGACTGGGGGAAACACAGACTCCACTCTCGGAGGGCACACACAAAGTAGTGTGTGCATCGGGACCCAGGGGAAGGAGCAGTGACCCCAACACTGAACCAGACCTACCTGCCAGTGTTGAGGGTCTCCTGCAGAGGCAGGGATGTGGGTGTGGCTCACCGTGAGGACAAGGACACTGGCAGCAGAAGTTCTGGGAAGTACTCCTTGGTGTGAGCCCTCCCAGACTCCACCATTTGCCCCACTGAAGAGCCTGGGTAGGCTCCAGTGCTGGGTCGCCTCAGGACAAACACCAACAGAGAGGGAAACCAGCCCCACCCATCAGCAGACAAGTAGATTAAAGTTTTACTGAGCTCTGCCCACCAGAGTAACACCCAGCTCTACCCAACACCAGTCCCTCCCATCAGGAAACTTGCACAAGCCTCTTAGATAGCCTCATCCACCAGAGAACAAACAGCAGAAGCAAGAAATACAATTCTGCAGCCTGTGGGAAAAAAAACACATTCACAGAAAGACAGACAAAATGAAAAGGCAGAGGACTTTGCACCAGAAGAAGGAACAAGATAAAACCCCAGAAAAACAACTAAATGAAGTGAAGACAGGCAACCTTCCAGAAAAAGAATTCAGAATAATGATAGTGAAGATGATCCAGGACCTCAGATAAAGAATGGAGGCAAAGATTGAGAAGATGCAAGAAATGTTTAACAAAGACCTAGAAGAATTAAAGAACAAACAAACAGAGATGAACAATACAATAACTGAAATGAAAAATACACTAGAAGGAATCAATAGCAGAATAACTGAGGCGGAAGAATGGATAAGTGACCTGGAAGACAGAATGGTGGAATTCACTGCTGTGGAACAAAATAAAGAAACAAGAATGAAAAGAAATGAAGACAGCCTAAGAGACCTCTGGGACAACATTAAACGTAACAACATTCGCATTATAGGGGTCCCAGAAGGAGAAGAGAGAGAGAAAGGACCCGAGAAAATATCTGAAGAGATTATAGTCAAAAACTTCCCAAACATGGGAAAGGAAACAGCCACCCAAGTCCAGGAAGCGCAGACAGTCCCAGGCAGGATAAACCCAAGGAGAAACACGCCGAGACACATAGTAATGAAACTGGCAAAAATTAAAGGCAAAGAAAACTTACTGAATGCAGCAAGGGAAAAACGACAAATAACATACAAGGGAACTCTCATAAGGTTAACAGCTGATTTCTCAGCAGAAACTCTACAAGCCAGAAGACAGTGACATGATAAATTTAAAGTGATGAAAGGCAAGAACCTACAACCAAGATTACTCTACCCGGGAAGGATCTCAGTCAGATTCGACGGAGAAATCGAAAGCTTTACAGACAAGCAAAAGCTACGAGAATTCAGCATCACCAAACCAGCTCTACAACAAATGCTAAAGGAACTTCTCTAAGTGGGAAACACAAGAGAAGAAAAGGACCTACAAAAACAAACCCATAACAATTAAGAAAATGGTAATAGGAACATACATGTCGATAATTACCTTAAAAAGACACAGGCTCGCCGCATGGATACAAAAACAAGACCCATATATATGCTGTCTACAAGAGACCCACTTCAGACCTACGGACACATACAGACTGAAAGTGAGGAGATGGAAAAAGATATTCCATGCAAATGGAAATCAAAAGAAAGCTGGAGTAGCAATACTCATATCAGATAAAATAGACTTTAAAATAAAGAATGTTACAAAGGACAAGGAAGGACACTATATAATGATCAAGGGATCAATCCAAGAAGAAGATAAAACAATTATAAATATATATGCACCCAGCACAGGAGCACCTCCATACATAAGGCAACTGCTAACAGCTATAAAAGAGGAAATCGACAGTATCAAAGTAATAGTGGGGGACATTAACACCTCACACCAATGGACAGATCATCCAAACAGAAATTTAATAAGGAAACACAAGCTTTAAATGACACAACAGACCAGATAGATTTAATTGATATTTATAGGACATTCCATCCCAAAGCAGATTACACTTTCTTCTCAAGTGCGCACAGAACATTCTCCAGGATAGATCACATCTTGGGTCACAAATCAAGCCTCGGTAAATTTAAGAAAATTGAAATCATATCAAGCATCTTTTCTGACCACAACACTATGAGATTAGAAATCAATTACAGGGGGAAAAAAACACAAACAGATGGAGGCTAAACAATACGTTACTAAATAACCAAGAGATCACTGAAGAAATCAAAGAGGAAATCAAAAAATACCTAGAGACAAATGACAACGAAAACACAACGATCCAAAACCTATGGGATGCAGCAAAAGCAGTTCTAAGAGGGAAGTTTATAGCAATACAATCCTAACTCAAGAAACAAGAAACATCTCAAATAAACAACCTAACCTTACACCTAAAGGAACTAGAGAAAGAACAAACAAAACCCAAAGTTAGTAGAAGGAAAGAAATTATAAAGATCAGAGCAGAAATAAATGGAATAGAAACAAAGAAAACAATAGCAAAGATCAATAAAACTAAAAGCTTGTTCTTTCAGAAGATAAACAAAATTGATAAACCATTAGCCAGACTCATCAAGAAAAAGAGGGAGAGGACTCAAATCAATAAAATTAGAAATGAAAAAGGAGCAGTTACAACAGACACCGCAGAAATACAAAACACCCTAAGAGACTACTACAAGCAACTCTATGCCAATAAAATGGACAACCTGGAAGAAATGGACAAATTCTTAGAAAGGTATAACCTTCCAAGACTGAACCAGGAAGAAATAAATAATATGAACAGACCAATCACAAGTAATGAAATTGAAACTGTGATTAAAAATCTTCCAACAAACAAAAGTCCAGGACCAGATGGCTTCACAGGTGAATTCTATCACACATTTAGAGAAGAGCTAACACCCATCCTTCTAAAACTCTTCCAAAACATTGCAGAGGAAGGAACACTCCCAAACTCATTCTACGAGGCCACCATCACCCTGATACCAAAACCAGGGGAAGATACTACAAACAAAGAAAATTACAGACCAATATCACTGATGAATATAGATGCAAAAATCCTCAACAAAATACTAGCAAACAGAATCCAGGAACACATTAAAAGGATCATACACCATGATCAAGTGGGATTTATCCCAGGAATGCAAGGATTCTTCAATATATGCAAATCAATCAATGTGATACACCATATTAACAAATTGAAGAAGAAAAACCATATGATCATCTCAACAGATGCAGAAACGGCTTCTGACAAAATTCAACACCTATTTATGATAAAAACTCTCCAGAAAGTGGTCATAAAGGGAACCTACCTCAACGTAATAATGGCCATATACGACAAACCCACAGCAAACATCATTCTCAATGGTGAAAAACTGAAAGCACCCAATATATATGCTCAACCTATGTTTTTTCCCTTTTAGGCTTTGTAGTACATAATTTCTTTTTCTTTTTAACATTTTTTTAAACATCTTTATTGGAGTATAATTCCTTTACAGTGGTACATTAGTTTCTGTTTTATAACAAAGTGAATCAGCTATACATATACATATATCCCCATATCTCCTCCCTCTTGAATCTCCCTCCCACCCTCCCTACGCCACCCCTCTAGGTGGTCACAAAGCACCGAGCTGACTTCCTTGTGCTATGCGGCTGCTTCCCACTATCTATTTTACATTTGGTAGTATATATAAGTCCATGCCACTTTCTCACTTCATCCCAGCTTATCTTTTAAAGTATGTTCTAAAAACGGAAAATGCTCATGTTAAGATAAAAAAATAAAAATAATCATATTAAACAGGTTAGTTCTAATTGCCTGCTAAGTCCAGCAAAACCTCTGGCATATGGTAGATGTTCAGTAAATATTTGCTGACTGTATGAATAAATATTATTCTTCTCATATATCTGGGTCCTGTAGCCTAGCTCTATTTAAAAAATATGTATTTAGAAATATTAACAAAAAAGGATTTTTTTTTAATGTTTCTAAGTTCCAGATGCTTGCTACCCCTAGAATATGGGCAACCCCAAATTCTAATCAGGGATTGCACCAATGTTTCCAACAGAGGTTTTACCTATATCCGTTTAGCTCTAAGAGTTCTCTAGCCAGATTTGGTAATGAATTCAGTTGATTTTTGTCCTTAAGTACCATTTCAGAGACAGTACCTCTATTAAAAAGTAGTAACTCTCACATTGATAAGTAGCTTAATTAAAGAAACTAATATTTAAAGGAACTTTTTATCCTTTAGTAAATCCTAAAGATGTGACTAGCTGACATCTATCTCTAAAGTTTGATTTTAAAATATTAGATTGTTTTTGTCCTATACCTACTTTTCTTCTTGTACAATAACTAACTCACACCCTAAGAGAATTCTGAATGTATTCTGAGAAACCAAATGTTGGTTACCATGTAAAAATGATTTTCCAAGGAGTCAAACTATGACACCAATAACTAACATTTATTGAATGCCATAATAACAAACATTTTACATGAATCTTCTTTAATCAATTAATGGACAAATTCTCAGCTGTATCCTTAACTCAGTGGCTGGCTAGACACTGCTCTGGTTTAGGTCACTGATTTTTAAACTGTGTTCAAGCGGGCACTAAGGGCCATCATGGCTCCTGAACCTGGCTGGAAATCAGAATCAGCTAGGGTTGCTTTCAAAAACACAAATTCTCAAAGCCTACTAAGGTCTACTGAATTTGGATCTCTGAATTTTTTTTTTTTAAATGCAAGCTTAATATGATGGTAATACAGTCATGATGATAACGTAACCCAAACATCCAAAGGTGTTTGGGACTTCCTGCCTTAAAAAAGTTCCATGGTGACCTTAGAGACCACCCAGAGTGCAACCCCACATGCTGCCCCAAAATGTTCACCAACCAAAGCATCCCCATTTTTGTCTGTTTTATATAATGGGGGTCCAAGTAAGATTTGGGCTTGGAGAAGGAGTAAGAGTAAAATGAGTTCTGCTACTTTCTCTTTTTAACCAGTTTACTACCAGATTATCATCCGCTATAGCTTTAGATCAGTAAACAGTGCTTCTGATTGACTTTTAATCACTCCTTGTTTGTCTCCCTTCTCCATGATAAAAAAAGGAACACAGGAGTTATGGCTTTACTGTGTTCCTCTCAGATGCAAGAAAAACTGGCCTGGAGCCCTCATAGTAGTTCTAATGAAACTACCATCAAAAAACAGGGCTGGAGGGACTTCCCTGGTGGCCCAGGGGTTGGGAATCCGCCTGCCAATGCAGGGGACACGGGTTTGAGCCCTGGTCGGGGAGGATCCCACATGCCGCGGAGCAACTAGGCCCGTGTGCCACAACTACTGAGCCTGTGCTCTAGAGCCCACGAGCCACAACTGCTGAGCCTGCGTGCCACAACTACTGAAGGCTACGCGCCTGGAGCCTGTGCTCCGCAACAAGAGAAGCCACTGCAATGAGAAGCCCGTGTACCACAACGAAGACCCAACACAGCCAAAAATAAGTAAATAAAATAAATTTAAAAAAAAAAAAACAGGGCTGGAGTCTCCAAATGATGTAATCTGGTTTTTGATTATCATCAGAGGTATGATGCTAAACTTTCAGTAAATCCCTAAATTAGCTGACTACATAATGAAGAAAAACTACCTTAAACCATATTTTAGAAGCCCAAATTCTAGAATACAGAACAGTGAAGAGAAAAAAAAAAAAAAGCTAGAGAACAAAAGACCAGGGTTATAATGATGATTTTGCCACTATCTAGTTACATGATTAAAGCAAATATTTTATTTTATGGATTCTGCCCCCTCGAACACATCCACAAAATCGCTAAGTCTCCCTAGAATAGTTCAAAAATTAAAAATCCTTTTCCGGTATAACTTTATTTACTATTGAGTTTCTAAATATTAGATATAATGTTATGGCTCTAATTAATACTTATGAGGAAATAAAATAGGAGATAATTTCTTATCTAATAGCAATATTCAGTCAAAGTTCTTATATTATGTATCATAAAAAACTACTTACTTTGCAGTCAAAAGAAAATTAGGGCTAAACAGAAATTTATACTTGCTCTGATCTCGTCACTCAAGTGGAAATGAAAAATAGCTAAGTGAACAAATCTAAATTATAGCAGTATAACATCACTTAATTGCTCATAATTTGATTTACTCATTCTGTTTCTAAATAGCATAAAACATTGCTTGTTTGTAGTTCACTGAAAATTATTCCAGAGACATCTAAAACCTCTTTAATATTCCTCTCAGTATACAAAACTTTTCTGGCATGGCGTCTCATTACCTTGTCCACGCTATTTATTCCTGTCTGAACATTCAGCTCCACTCGTTAGAATAAACATCTGCTACAAACATTATTAATGAGATACATAGCAAAGGATCCAAGCAAGTTACTAACTACCTGGGGTAATTACACTGTTCCATATAAAATCCATTAGAGCAGTAAATACAGAAGCTCCCTAAACATATTATAAATAGCTTATCCATACAACAGCTATTTCTACAAGTCACCAAGTACATTTGTCAGGACATATAGAGCATGACCATACGTCGAGCACTCAGTTATAACAAAGGCATAGGACATGATTTTTTATAAGGAAAAAAAAAAGACTTAATTTACCTTTCAAATGTATACATTTAGTGAACTGCTTACATAAAAAATCCTATCAAAGTACCAGGCACTAAGCAATAACTTACAATGAATGAGAAGAAAAATTTATTTCAACTTTTATAATTTACTGAAGTAAATTTTAAAACAAAAATATCTTTATATTAAACTTATGTATCCCTACCTTAAGTTCACTTTTACACTTTCTTATAAAGAAAGGAAAGATCATTTGAAATGTTAAGATAGTCTTTTTTAAGGAGAATGTATTCAATAACAGGTTGGCAAAAGGGCCAAATCTGCCGACCACCTGTTTTTGTAAACAAAGTTTTATTGGAACACAGTTCTGCTCACTTGTTCTGCTCGTTTGTTTATGTGAGAGCAGCATGAGATAGCTGCTTTTGCACTACAATGGCAGAGTTGAGTAACTGAGTCAGTAAAAATATTTACTATCTGGCCCTAATGGAGAACATTTGCTGAACCATGAATTAGATGAAAAACTTAAAGATAGGGGTTCTATCTTAAGCATTCCTGATCCATTCAGCAGTTGACACAGAGCCCTGGAGGTAACGAGCTTTCAGTATAATTTCTGAATGAATGAAAGAAGGGAATTCCCAGACCAGGGTTCAGGAAGAATGAATCTGTCTATAATTTCCTCCAAGGAGCATTATACAAGTGTATCTCGCTTACTTAAATAGATGTGTTATAAAAAGCTGACTATAAATTACATTTCCATAAATGCCTAAGTGGCTTTTTTTTTTTAATTCCTGCAATAATTTTCCTTGTAAGCCAAGTACCACATTTACCTTGTATATTCAGTTTTCCTTAAAGCAGGGATGCTTGTATATGTGTGGGGAATATATATATACATACACACATATACATATATACATACATACATAGATATACATAAAAAAATATATAAAATACACAAGTCAGAAGATAAGTATATGCATGTGTAAATCAGTAGCTATCTTTTACTGAGTGTCTACTGTATGCTAATTGTTTTAAATTACTTTATTTAATCCTTTCACAAACAACTCTATGGGGGTAATGGATCACCCTTACCTTACATAAATCCAAACAAAAGTTCTTTCTTAGGGCCATCTAGCTTTATTCTGCCCTAGTGTATCATTTTCCTTGAACTATGCTTTTTTTTTTTTGGCTAAATGGTTTACATTTTTGTTTGGAAATTAAATGGGACAAAGAGTTGTGATCTTTTAAAATCTCAAAAATTTCACAACCACCATTAGTGTTTCCCTATCTTTCATGTGAAGACATTGGCAGCTTTTCAATTGGACTAATTCATCCAATAAACATTTACTGAATGCCTACCATGTGCCAGGCACTATTCTAGGCACTGGGGACACAGTGATTAAAAAGACAAAAGTCCCAGTCCTCATGAGGTTTGCTTTCATTATGATCATCAATTCACTACAAGGCTTTTGCTTGTCTATTACAAATTATTCCCATAGCATTACTTTTTTCTTATGGCAAACCTACTCTGAGTTATTTTCTTTTACTTTATTATTGCATTACAATAGTAGCTACAGAAATATTAATATTAATATTAAAATCAAGTTGTATCTGCCCCACTCCATGTCTCTTTATGTATCTTTTAAGGTCACCACAAGTTAAATGTAGATGAAGACAGCATGATACAAAAGGTATGATTATCACTTTGACATTCAAAAACCTCTCATAAAAATTAAATGTAACCTATATCATCTTCAAAACACCTTTAAAAATTAAAATGTGAAAAGCGGATCTTGAAGAGATACATCTTCTTTCCCATTTTCACTGCAACATTATTCACAATAGCCAAGATATGAAAACAACCTAAGTATCCACCAAGAAATGAATAAATAGATGAATAGATAAAGAAGATGTGGTATGTATATTTATGTATATATAGATATATATACACAATGGAATATTATTCAGCCATGAGAAAGAAGGAAATCCTGTCATTTGTGACAAGATAGAACTTGAGGGCATTATGCCAGGTGGAATAAGTCAGACAGAAAGACAGATACTGTATGATATCACTTATATGCGGAATCTAAAAAGCTCATAGAAACCGAGACTAGAATGGTGGTTACCAGGGGCTTAAGGGGTGGGGAAAATGGGGAGGTACTGGTCAAAGGGTACAAACTGCCAGTTATAAGACAAATAAGTTCTGAGGATCTAATGCACAACATGGTAATTATAGTTAAAAATACTGTATTACATACTTGAAAATTGCTAAAACAGATCTTAAATGTTCTCACCACAAAAAAGAAATGGTAATTATGAGAAGTGAAAGAGGTGCAGCTAACACTACAGCAGTAACCACTTCGCAATATATAAGTGCATCAAATCAACAAGTTGTACACCTTAAACTTACATAATGTCATGTCAAATTATATCTCAATAGATCTGGAAAAAAAACTAAAGTATACATATGTGTGTGCATGTGCGTATAAATATACATGCACTCCTCATTATTCTAATTATACGTGTGTGTTTGTATATATAATACATAGACTCCTAATTATTCTAAAACATTTTCTTCACTATGAAAAAGTTAATAGGACTTCTATATTAATAGCTATATATGTACATATATGTGCATATATGTATATATATATACATGCAATGTATACATTCCTAATAATAATTAGGAATGTATGTATACATTGCATGTATATATATATACATATATGCATGTACTATACATACATACATGCATATATATACAGGCACTCCTAATTATTCTAAAACATTTTCTTCATTACGAAAAAGTTAATAAGAGTTCTATATTAATCTGTTAAAATAGTTATTTCAATTATTATAACATTTGCTGAATGAATAAATAATATAGCAAAGCTATAAAAAATGGATTACAAAAGAGAAAGAAAAAGTTTAATGTTACTGAGGAAGCAACTTTATGCTTTAATACTAATAAATATTTTTCAATGTAGGAATATGAAATTTGAAGCTAAGCTTTGTTGTAAGAATACAACAACCTTAAGAGTGTATAAAATTACAAAAAGTATTAGCAAGGATTAAGAGAAAAAGAAAACTATCGAAGGAACAAAATACAGAGTGAATCAGGGAGACTTGGTAATTTTTAGATTATAAACTGATAATACATCTGTTAATTTTAGAAGTGTCCAACACCATTAAAGACAAGGTGGCAGGCAGCAAACATACCAAAAAGCACAATATTATTAAGAAAAAATACTTCCAGATTTAAATTTGGTATAGATTCATGTCAAACTAACATAACTCTGAAACCAAAAATTTAGCAGAATGAGAGTTATAATTGTAGTACACAGCTAAGAATACTAGCAAAACAAAAACTATACGATATATGAAACATGCTTATTTTGCTGCTCAAGTCACTCCCAGGAGTACAAACCTTCTCTAACAACAAAGCAATATTCTTCAAGCATTTGGGTTATTAGTGTAACTTTTTTAAGAAATCTAACTTACCGCGTACCATCTGCTTTCCAGCTTACTTTATATGGCTTCTGCTCCAGAAGTTTAATATTTTGCTTGTCCATGGAGATAGGCTGTGCTCCAGGGAATCCAGACCTTAAAGAAGAACACTGTATTACTATTGTGGCTGGTGTCCATACAAAGCAATACATGTCTTAAACCAAGCTCACCTGAGCCACACATTTAGCACAATGTTTTCCCTATCATGAGATTAATGTCAATTGGAATAATATCAGCTTTCACAAAAATGCTAACAAAAGGTTATCATTTTCTTGACATTTTAGAACTCAAGTTAACAGGATCGTAATTGCCACTGCAAACTATGACTATTGGGCTAGTTTTTAAATATTAATACACATGACCTAAACAGTAAAGCACATACTGTTTACAAGTCTTTGTGTATCTACAAGTCTTTTACTTCAGGAAGAAGTTTAAATCTTGCCTCGACTACCTTACATTGCTCTAGACCCCATATTCCTCCATCATGACACTGCCAACTTGGCATAACTTTGCAGGGTTGGCAAGTTTCTCCTCAAAAGATGCCCAGAAGTGACAAAACAGGAGAAATTCAAGTCTAGATTAAAGTACACTGGCAAGGGCTTAACAGAACACTAAAACTGATATCACTTCATCATCATTTACATTTTTTAGTTAAAATTATTTCTAGTTTATTGATCTGTATGTATACCAGTCCAAAAGTTCTTCATATCAGGAATTTTTAACAATAATCCTGTTTCATCATGTTCCAGCTGTATTACAATTTTCTGCCACAGATAGCAATGATGAACAGAAATGACCATAGGCCAAGACCTGAGAGCAACGAGCAGTGAACTCTCTCTTGAATCCCCTCCCATGAAATGTCTGATAAATATCTTCAAGTCATGGTAAGGGGCAAAACATATTTAAAGCTGATTCTCCCAGGTTTCTGATGACAGAAAAACTGGAAAATGAGGCACATTCAAGTTTCACCTCTTCTCTCTTAATAAAATGATAAGGGCAACTAAAACATTTATCAGCAACAGTGGGACTTCCCTGGTGGCGCGGTGGTTAAGAATCCGCCTGCCAACGCAGGGGACATGGGTTCAAGCCCTGATCCGGGAAGATTCCATATACCGCGTAGCAACTAAGCCCGTGCACCACAGCTACTGAGCCTGCGCTCTAGAGCCCACAAGCCACAACTACTGAGCCCGCAGGCCACAACTACTGAAGCCCGTGCTCCGCAACAAGAGAAGCCACGGCAATGAGAAGCCCACACACCACAACGAAGAGCCCCCGCTCGCTGCAAGTAGAGAGAGCCTGCGCACAGCAACAAAGACCCAACGCAGCCAAAAAATAATAATAATAAATTTAAAAAAATAATAATAAAAAAATCAGCAACAGTAGAATCAATCCCACAAAACAAATACCAGAAAGTGACAACAGTAATTTTCTATTCCACTAGGAAGACATGTGAGTCATCTAATTTTGACTCAAAAGTCTGGTTATTACACTGTTTATCTTGAGAAAAATATGATAAACTCTTGCTTGACATCTTTTTAAGAACTCTATGTAAACATAGAAACTTCAAGAAGCAAAGAAGTTATGACACTCTTTGCATTAATGTTAAGTATTGCAGAATAAGAATAAACTTTATTTAAAACTTTAATTAATATTTAAAATGTTTATTACCCTTCCCAGCCACAGAATTGATGACACTTCTGTTGTACCTCTCCTAACTTTGGTTGAGTTGTTACTTGAGTTACGCCTTTAACAGTTACGCCTTCCAAAAAAATAGCACCCTGAAAATAAAAGGAAAAGAAAAATACATTAGAGTTCAAATCCATTTACAAAGACCAGACTGAAAGACACATTTATTTTCAGAAATCTGAGCAAATATATGCAACAAATGGTCTGCTACAGGAGGTTCTACAAACTCCCCTGGGATTGTACACTAGTTTTCCTTAATCCAGCATATGATTTTCAATGTACATATACAGGCCAGTGTCTATATCATGTTGTCAAAGCATCCATGGGTACTACTCAGTAATCATAACAGCAATCATATCTCACCTACCATTTACTCAGAGCCAGGCAAAGTATCTGGCATTTTACAAACAGTTTCTCTAATCCTTATAACAATTCTGAAAAGTAGATGCATTATATTTATTTCACAAATGACTAAATGAGGCATAAAGATTTTATGTAATTTATTCAAGTGGTAAAAACAGAATTTGAACCCAGGTCTATACTATACCATTCAACAATGATTCTCCATTCGCCAATGATTCTCATTTGGGGAAGGGGGTGAGAAGTTGTGTCACTGATGGAGTTTGGATTTTGAGATAAAAACCTACAATACATACCTTTGTAAACTAGAATAAGAGTATAACAGTAGACAAAGCGGCTAAGCTACAGTCATTGGATGTATCAACATAAAAACTAAATATTACTCATCACTGAATTTTTAATCTAAATTCTTTAACTCGGAACTTCATAAAATGTCTTATTGTATTTCACCCATTTCACAGCAAGTATATTTTTAGAATATCACAGAGAAGTGAAGCAGATGGAGAATTTATATATCAAGTAATAAAGAACACCCCTGGAAATTTTAAAGACCAAAAAAATAGTCTAGATTCATTTACAATTACTTTGAGACCCATAAGAGGGTTGGCATCAGTCTCAAGAAAAATCTATAAAACAACTCTAGCTGTTAACGTAATTAGGGAATAAAAAATATGGTCTGCAAGCTACAATGATCAACATTCTGGCAAAGATTTGGCAACCTGAACTACTTGGGAAGGAAAAACAAACAAAAAAAAAGAACACATTATTTAGTCCACATACATCCCTGTCAAATCTAGAAGAGTCCTAAAGTCAACCCAGCAGACTACTTTTTGCCCCTAATTCTGAATCATATTTTATAGTTATCTAAAATGTCATCTACCTTGTTTTCCTTAAAGAGAGGTTCCATGAGCCAAAGGATCAAAGAATACCATTCCTCTCCTATTATACCATAACCTCTCTTTATCAGCCAATGAAATTCCTGTTTTAGAACCATTTCTACCATTAAATATAATAACTAAAGAAAGAAAACTTTCAAAGGAAAGCTTAACCAGGTGGATAAGTTTTTTTAACATATTTAGTAATTGAGATACTCAGAGGACTTCTATATCCTGATAAAATTACATCTTGTATATACTAATTAAAAAAAAAAAGCATTACCTTTATTCTGAAGGTACTAATAGCACAGAATTTTTTTTAAGTTTTACCAATAACCTTCCCTGTAAACTCAACCTTTTTCATGAACACCCTGTACCCCATGTCTTAACTAGAAGCTAGCTCTCCACCAAGAAGACCACTCACTTTTCTCTTAAGTGAAAGCTACTCATTCTCCCACTGCCCAAGTCCCATGCTGGTAGTGTAAACAATTCTCTTATATCCTCACTGCTTTCCCGGCCTCTTTCAAAAGTTCCTCTTCCATTCAGACTCATTCAGCTACATCACTCAGCTAGATGTCAGGTAGAACAAACATCCACTGTGGTTGGTTGCACAACAGCTCTCTTTGTGGATGGGATGCCTTCCCCACCCACAAGCCATGTTACATCACATTAAAGATAACATGCCACTCCAGCCAAAGTTGATGGGAGCATGAGTGAACCCCTAACTCTCTCTGAACCTATCAGGTTCTCTCTTCTGGTAACCTGGAATTTGGACTCAGAAAGTCTCTGCATGTGGTGAAAATTATAACACGTAAGCTTAGACATAGGATATTAAATATCCCTCGTAAACAAGGAATCAGAAATCTCCCAGGTAAACAAGGAATCTGCTATATTCCTGTGCTTGAGCTGTACCCATTTACTCATAATAAATTCCTCTTATTACTTAAGCTAGTTTGAGTTAGTTTCTGTTACTTGCAACCAGATAAAATCTAAATTAATAAAATGCTCTATCCTTCATATATTGACCTCTGGTCACTTCCGCACATTCATCAAAACAATCAGTATTTCTCACCATGCTAACTTCTGTCATTATATTGGTAACATCAACATCCATTGAAACAATCTGACCCATCAAACAACCTAAGCTTCACAGTTCTGTAATTTCTTTTTTAATGATCCTCTCATCTGTGCTTAGCTTGAACAACCTGCTCCATGGCCATATCATCCTCATTCCAGACTGCTCCACCTTTTGATTCATCAACTCAACTTACATTGATTGGGTACCCACAATATTTTAAACCAATATGCTCCTCTGACCTCTTTCATTAAACAGCTTAACTCTTTGACTCTCACTAAGCTCACTTTTCAATTTCACCAAGGCTAACGATCCTTCACTCCTCCCTTTCCAGTCTAACAGCTCCCCCATCCTGACCTTACTTCCTATTCAACCTAGATCCTACCACTGATTACTTCAATGACCCTTCCCCTGATATCCTCCGTACTCTTTACCCTCTGATCCTTCCACCACACCCATACTGAATACAGCAGACCTTGGATCAACCCACCATTAATCTCCACTTCCACACACAGGCAGCTGAAATTTACTGAGGCCAAATCACAATCTCAGGGCTAAGGATGAGAGTTGCCTCCCTTGCTGAAGACCTGTTTCTCTATCTGCTCTTACACTTTCATTTCCTCAGAAATTGCTCTACCGTTAATCCCTCTGTCATTTCATTTGTTTTCAACCTCACTGACCCCACTAGCTCCTTACCCTCAAGGAGCAGACACGCTTGCGTTTATTCCGTACTAAAAAGCCTTCGCGGACTATGTCTGCATCAAGCAATCACCCTTAGTTACCCTTTCTGCTCGTGACCAAACTACTCAAACAGCCTGTACCAGTGTGCAGGTAAGGGTTAACGTAATAGGACTGCTTGCAAGGTTGGCCCCTGGATGGCATCTGGGAACATGACTCCCAGTGTTCTCAGTCAACTGATAAGGCTGGTTCATCATGCCTAAACTATCTGTACAGATAATAGTTTATGCTGAACAAATGTTTTCCTTCTGGGATTCTGGAATATTGATACACGCTAGGAACAAGCTGCCTACATGACCAACCACGCATAAAAACCTTGGGCACTGAGACTCTAACGAGCTTCCCTAGACAGAAACATCACACATGCGCTGATGCATTTCCACTGCTGTGGGAAGAGTGAGCTCTGTACGACCCCTCGTGGGAAGGAGAGAGCATAAGGAAGCCTGCACATGGACTCCTCGAAACTCCACTTGTCTTTTTCCCTTATGATCCAGCAGGATATCCTTAGTACACTGCTGCGTTAAATCTTAGCTGTGAGTACAACTATATGCTGAGTCCTAGGGAATCTCCAAAAGCAGAGGTAGTACTGAGGACCCCTAACACAACTGCCTCCTTTTTCTCACCTCCCATTAGCTGCTTAAAATCACTAGTCTGCCCTGGCCCTGCTGTACAACAGAAAATTATCCTCACACAGACACTTCATATCCTTACTGTATTTGTCCCCTCTATGACTTTTCATACTATTAAATCATCCATATAGATCACTACATAACTCTAAACTATTTTTCATATTTCTTTGTCTTTTTGTGCTACATCCAGGAAGAATTTCTTAGCTAGATCTTCCAGCTTGATAATTTCCTCCACAGCTAACTTCAGGCTGCTATCCAACCCACCTACTGACATTTTTTCTTTATTATTATCATTTCTAAGGTCTCTAACTGGTTCTTCTCCATAATAGCTTGCCATTATTTTATGGATTGATATCCTCTCTTGTCTTCTAAAGAAATGTTCTGTTTGCTTTTTATAAACTGTTCTCTTCAGTGCTAGCTAAAAAGAATGAGGTAGTTCTATATGTACTAGGAAAAGAGAAAACTTCACTTCTTACCCTATATACTTCTAGATGTTCACATTTTTATTTTACAAAGAAAATTGATCTGTATGTCACTTGTGTACACTTTTAAATTAGAGACAGATAGATAGGTAAGTAATTGCAGAGAAATTCTTTTAAGATAACAAAAATGCCAGTGGTAGGGTAAAAGTTGAAGGATTATTTGTTTTCAAATTTTCTTTAATGTCAGTATATTATTTTTATAAATAAAAACATATTTAATAATTTTAGTATCTACTAGTTATGATTTGAAAAGAGGAGAAACCTACCAAAATGCATAATGCTTCAGAATTTTCTTTTTTCATAACTCTACCTTTGGAAGTATAAGCTCAAATATTCTTGAAAATTACCATCGCATTGTCAGTGAGAAATCAAATCTAACTGCTTTCTCCAAAAACAAAGAAGGGAAGCATTCTGCTTTTGGCAATGGCAGACTAGTTTATTTAGACAAATTTTGCAGCCATGAGAAATGCTAGACAAAAATGTTAAAAGCACCTGTTTTAAGATATCAGAGAATTAGAAAGGCAGTAAGGATCTGAAGGGCCAAGAACTCAGAAGGAAGGGAAGCCCTGAGAGGTGAGACAGACATCTGGCATAGCTTTTCTCCTCTAGGATTTTCCTCTAAAGGCACTGTTTCCAAATTGGTAGCTGAGAGGCTACGAAACTGAACAGAACTTTCAGCATTTATCACAAGAATGGGAAAACAAAAATTGGAGTACCAGGTCACCAAGGAGGGGGGTCCTGCTTAATGCTCCAGGCTTTCAGTTAGAATTCCCAAGGGGCCACACTCCAGAATTGGGGTGAACCAAAAACAGACCAGCCCCCCAAAACTAAAGCCTAGCTTCTAAACAGTTCAATTCTTGACTGAGTTAAGATGTTCTACTCCTAACCCCGTGTAGAAGCAAAGGTAAATCTTCTCTGAATGAAGAAAACAGGATGCAGAACCTCAAATTATTTCCACAATTTTTCATACATAATGTCTAGTAAGCAGAAATACCCAGGTATTTAAAAAAAGAAAGAAAAAACCTACAATTGACTAGAAATCAAATGAATACAAGAAGAAAAACTAAAAAAAGGATCCAGAGAGTATCCACATATTAGAGTTATCTGACATAGGCTTTAAAATAGGCTTAATAGGGAGTTCCCTGGCAGTCCAGTGGTTAGGACTTGGCATTTTCACTGCCATGGCCCAGGTTCAATCTCTGGTCAGGGAACTAAGATCCCACAAGCCGCGTGGCCAAAAAATTTAAAAATAAAACAAAATAAAATAAAATAGCCTTAATAAATTCAAAAACCTAAATGACAAGATACAGAATTCCAGCAGAGAACTGAAAGTTACTTTAATACTCAAACTGAAATTCCAGAAGTGAAAGTAAAATAACTGAAATTAAGTACTCAACAGATGAATTTAACAGCAGCTTAGACAAAGCTAAAGAGAGAATTAATACACTGGAAGATAGGTCAGAAAAAAAAATAACCAGACTGAAAAATATGAAACAAAAAAGTGGAGAATATATAAAAGAACATAGGAAACATTTTAAAAAATAATAAAATTTAAAAGTTCTATTGAGTAGAAGGAGAAAGGAGAAAGAATGAATCTAAAACAATATTTGAAGAGATAATGGTCAAGAATTGTCTAAAACGGATTAAAAAATCCAATCATAGATTCAAGAATCACTGTAAGTAGGAAGCAGGAAAAATACAAAGAAAACCACAGGTAGAAACATCATAGTAAAACTGTTGAAAATCAAAACCGAAAAGAAATTATCTTCAAAGAAGTAACTTCTCAACAGAAATGAATTATGGAATAATATCTTCAACATAGCAACCCAGAATTCTAGAATCTGGATTTTGAAGAACAACTGTTCTTTAAAATGATGGGGTATATAAAGACATTTTCACACAAATGCTGTAAGAATGTGTCACAGCAGATCCACATTAAAGAAAATACTGAAGAGAGTGCTTCAGTTAGAAGAAAAACTATGCAAATGAAGCCACAAAAATACACAAAGAAATGAAGAGCACCAGAAAGGATAAATATGTGGGTATAGCTAATGAATATTAACCATATAATGATGATGATGATGATGTATTATGGGATTTAAAGTATAGAGAGAATTAAAATACACAATACCAAAAGGGCAGTAAGAGATCAATGGACTCAAAAGTTCTTGGATTCTTGCATTATCTAAAAAGTGGCAAAAGTACTAACATTTACCAGACTTCAACAGTCAAAGATGCATACTGAAATCTTGGGTAACCACTAAAAAAATAGTAAAGAAATGTATAACAAGCATGGGTTGGGGTGACAGAACGATAAAAATAATTAAGCATAAAGAAGGCAAGAGGACTTCCCTGGTGGTGCAGTGGTTAAGAATCTGCCTGCCGGGCTTCCCTGGTGGCGCAGTGGTTGAGAGTCTGCCTGCCAATGCAGGGGACACGGGTTCCAGCCCTGGTCTGGGAAGATCCCACATGCCACGGAGCAACTGGGCCCATGAGCCACAATTACTGAGCCTGCGCGTCTGGAGCCTGTGCTCCGCAACAAGAGAGGCCGCGATGGTGAGAGGCCCGCGCACCGCGATGAAGAGTGGTCCCCACTTGCCGCAACTAGAGAAAGCCCCCGCACAGAGACGAAGACTCAACACAGTCATAAATAAATAAATAAATAAATAAAAGAACGTGAATTTCTTAAAAAAAAAAAAAAAAAAGAATCTGCCTGCCAATGCAGGGGACACGGGTTCAATCCCTGGTCCAGGAAGATCCCACATGCCGCCGAGCAACTAAGCCCATGAGCCGCAACTACTGAGCCTGCACTCTAGAGCCCGCGAGCCACAACTACTGAAGCTCGCGCGCCTAGAGCCCATGTTCCACAACAAGAGAAGCCACCACAATGAGAGGCCCACGCACAGCAATGAAGACCCAACGATGACGATCCAACACAGCCAAAAATTAATTAATTTTTTTTTTTAAGGCAAGAAAGGAAGATAAAAAGGACCATACCACAAGAGGGATAAACAAAAACAAACAAACAAAAGAAAATAGTGAGATAGTAAGTTTAAATTATATCAGTAAAATAAATGTACATAGACTAAATATTCCAATAAGGCAAAAACTGTTGACTAGGTAAACAAAACCCAGGAACATGATGCTTATAAGAGTCATACCTTAAATAAAGGATTAATAAAGGCTGAAAGTAAAAAGATAGATACAAGGTCTTTCACACAAACACTATCCAAAAGAACACTTGTACTACCATATAAATAACAGACATTTTACAATGCTAAAAGTTAAGACATTGTAAAGATAAAATAATCTTTTATACATATTTGTATAAACCAAATATCACCTCAAAATATATAAAGCAAAATCTGACAGAGCTACAAGGAGAAATAGGTAAATCCACAATCACAGTGGGGAATTTTTAAACACTCCTCTTAGTAACTGACAAAACAAACCAGGGGAAACTAGGTTTAGGATTTTATTTTATATGTCATTTATTCCCCTAAAGATACATGTTCATCTTAGCTAGTTTCCTCTTAATGATGCTGGAGCTCATGTGCAATTATAGGGATTTAATCGTGCTTAAGATTATAAAATAAATGTCATTTTTAAGACACTTTCTGATGGCAAAGAAAAATAAATGCTGCAAACTTGACCCTATTTTGTAAAAATAGTAACTGTTTTAAACTCTTTTACACATTCAAATACTAGATCATAATTCAAAAACACATTAAGCATATGCTCATGATTGTTATTCTTAAAAAATACAGTTGAATTCCCTCACAGAAGTGATAAGAGGGTAATCATCTATATGTCATATTATGCTATTAGACTTTCTTTAGAATGTGATTCTTATTTTTCTAGGTATGTGATTCAGTAATTTCAGATATCTAAGTCCAGAAAATGAGTTAGAGTGAAAAACTAAGTTATTTTTGAAATTATTTCCATGTTTCAAAACAATTTACACTTTCAGTAGCCGCTGAGTCTTGAAGTTTGAAATGTGTAAATACATATTAAAACAATGTTTTTCAAACAAGAGACTTTTTTTTAAGCCCTAAATAACTGTATTTTATTATTTACATAAAACAAGGCATTTTCTTCCTTGCCTGTCAGTCAATGCCTACTAATAAATGAGTTGTGGGATTTACTGCTCAACCATGATATCCCACACACCTTAATTATTAACTTTATTAACAATGAATTACCGCCACACTGTCCCTGACTTTACCCTTTGGCCTACACCATCTACTTGTGTATGTACAAGTACAACCAGCAATCTTCTTCTCAACATCTCTCCTGTCCTCCTGAGAAAAGAAGGTAATGCCTGATGTTTCTTCTTAGGCCTTTTATTTCTAGAAGATTAACAGGAGTTGACTATAGAAGAAATAAGAACCTTCTGAGTTCAACTTTACAGAAAAATATGAAAACACCACCCACGGAAAGGAGCAGAATTTATATGCAAAGTTATTTTAACTATGGGACAATTTTGTAAAGCATCAGTAAAAATTTTCACTCCATATTTAGTTGGAATCTCACAATACTTTGCAAAGAAACAATAAATTCTCAATCTAACATCTAAGAGTTCTTTGGTTTACCTAAGAAACAAAAACAGGATGAATTTATATAACTGAAACTTTTCTTGTAGAAAAGGCAAAGATTCATGGCTATCAAGAGTCTTTGGAAATAAACAGAATGAAATAATCTAACAAATCTAGCTAAACAAACATAGTTAACATTCCATTTGCATAAATCTCAATGAAGCTGTAGAAGAAAAGGTAAAGACTATAACAGTATTTTTAAACATTACCAGTTTTAAACGTTCTTTTCTCCTTTTGCCAAAGGAGGCACTCGACCCAGGTTCTGATTCCTTTTTTCCATCCTCGTCCTCATCTTCGTCTTCATCATCCTCAAAACACCAATCTGGCAATAGAGGTGGGGGTGGTGCTTCCTCTATATCACCATAGCGACGAAAAAGTTCTTTCAAATAATCACCCTTATAAATTCCCGGTGGTCTGGCTTGAGCAAAAGTAGCAACTGCTGCTTCAATACTATGGAAAATAAACACCATGCAATTTCCTCACTACTCTCCATTTATGCAGATTTATCAAAATTCACTTGTTACATTTAAGGCTATTATACAAAGCATAATAGAGGTTTTCTAAAATGGACAAATCACAGTCCCCACGCTCAAGGCATTCAATCTATTAAGAGACAAATTCATTCTGAAACATTTTTAACATAAGTACATGGGAATTTCCTAAACTCTAGAGGTAAACTGCAATGAGTGTATAGACGAGACCGGGTAGAGTCTGTAAGGAATTTAAGTAAACCCTTGAAGTTTGAGGTCTGACTCTCAGCGAAAACATCAAAGAAATGTGAATAGCAATATGAAAAGAAAGTAAAAGCATGCTGGTTTTTCAGGAACTTTCAACACACCCAGGCATTAAGAGTACTGGTCATCAGAGAGAGGCTAAGCATAGGCTGAGTCTGACATAGGAGTCTGTATCGTGTAGCATTACTGTGTAGAGCATCTGAAAGGCCAGAAAGGAAGAGCTAGAAGTGCATGCAGTAGAGAACCCCCAAGGATGAATGAGCAGGAAAATATACAATAACATGTGTACTTCCGCTGATTATATTCAGAGAAGGATCTACTGCGTGAAAGGCTTTGTAAACAAAAGTAAAGACCTTCAAAGTAAATGAGGAAATTCAGTTAGTAATATCCCATTCTCTAATCTCTCAGAATCTAAAAAGACACTTTACAAATAACAGCTGCTCATAAAGACATGCTTATTGGTTTAAACAGAGTAACTCTGTCCCCAAAAATACGTTTTCTGTATAGCATTTAAGTTTTTCCTAGTACTCAATAGGTATTTTTAAAAGGTACTATTAAAAATGAAAAGAAAAACAATAGTAACCTCCAAGGTGAAAACATACACAAAATATTGGGAGAACTTGTCTCTGATAATTCTGTAAAATGTGAAAAAAAATCTGGAAAAGAAAATGCATAGCATACGGGATCCATAAGCACTCAAAGTGCTACTTAGTAGAAAATACCAGGTAATGAATGGTGTTCGAAAGATTAACCAAATCTAAAATGAAAACCACTTGAATCAATCATATTACTCATGACTTCACCAAAAACCTGGCAATATAAAATGCTAAAATTGAAAAATCAATAAAAAATTTTTATCAATTACTAAATATGTCTTCTTCCATTATAACAAGAAACAAATACCTCCAATCCATTTTCTCCACCAAGAAGGCACATATGAGGAAACCAGTGCGATTGAAACCATGGGTACAATGAACACCTAGAAAATAAAACAATTTTGATTTAATAAATCACTTTAGAGGCTACGTTTTACTTTAAAACCCCAACCTGCAATCAAAACATTTCAATCATTTTATAAAATAACTACATTTTTAAAGCTTGGCCTTCTTTTATAACTATTAAACCTGTCAGCTTAAATTGCTTAGAAAATAACTTACAGCACAGCTATAAGTTTAAATATAACATATACTGATTTATTAGTTACAACTGTTTCTAAGGTCTAAAGTTTTATCTTAAAACTAAAAGGTTCCAAGCATTTTAAAAAAGGAGGTATTTCATCAAACACACAACTCTAAAGAACATAGGCACACGCACACACACGCACGCATGCACACATACATGCGGGACACTTCACTGGATACGGAAAATAACAAACTGATGGATACACAGTAAAATAAAAACAAAGTTCTCTAGAAACCAACTGACTGTATCTTTACATTAGCTTGTAATCTTCCAAAATGAACTTTTAGAAGAAAAACCTGCTGAGAAAAAGACATTTATTTTTGCTAAGCTTTTTTTTAGGACATATTCAAGATCAGTGTGGTCCTGCCTCTATATTCTGAAAAGCTGCAAATGAGTTTCATAAATTCTAAAACTGACTGCATTTTCAAGTCATTTTAACTACTTTGAAAAAGTAATAAAAACAGCTTGGTGTACATTATTAAATGATCACGCTGTAGAAAACCCACTTCAATGGCAGCTCAACGTAAAGTAGAGACGGAGCATCAATGAAGCAAGAAAACTAGTAAGGAAGCCACCCCAGTAATTTATATGTGAGATAAGGATCTGAATGACAAGGGTCATGGTGATGGGAATAACAGGGAGAGGTAGGTGGAAGAAACATTTAAGGTAGAATGTGCAATCTGAGGGGTGAATAACTGTCAACACTGAGAGTTTGGTTTCTGACTTGGGTGACTATTTGGGCAATGGCCCCGTTTACCAGGTAAGGAAGTACAGGAGTTTACATCAGTCTTTTGGGCAAGGCAATGAGTACAGCTGGACATGCTGAGTTTAACGTTCTTATGAGACTTACAAATATTTGGAAATAAGGGTAAAGAGCTTCACAGAGAGATCTAGCTGGAGTTGTGGATTCAAGAATAATCAGCATGTAGTCACTACAGAAGCAGTCTGTGGTGTAGGCAAAAATCACTGAGAATGGGTAAGTATCAACAGAACAAGAGAAGATAATTAAGGATGGCATCTGAGGAAAACTAAACTTTCAAGAATAAGTTGGCGGATGGAAGGGCATAAAAAAAGACTAAGAATGAACAATCATGGGGTCAAGAAAACAAAGAGAGCATGAACACTGGGTCATGTTCACCAGGAAAAGAGGAAGTTCCAAGACAGGAGTGTTCAACTGTTTAAATGTCACAAAATGATTAGAACTGAAAGTCACTATTTGTTTAAGACTGCAGAGTGAGGACTCCAGATCGCAGAGATGTGAATGAAAATAAATGGATTCAAGTATCAATCTTTTGGAAAGTTGACTGGGAAGGAGAAGGGGAATATAAAACAGAAAGGTGTGGGGTTTTTTTGGAGGGAGGGGTAATATTTTAATATAAGAGGCTTGGGTATATTTACAGGCTGAGAAGGACCTGGTTAAATCACAGAGACTGAAATAGAGAACAATGATATAACTGAAATGAAGTTTCTGAAAAGAGATAAAAAAATAAAGAGATCAGCCTTGAACAGAAAAAGTTACCCCTTAGAAATAATTGCTATAATCATGAAACTCTATAAATTCATCATCTCCAGTGCTTTGTTAAGAAAACGTGCCTCAAAAGTTACACAAAGATGTCAGCTGTAAATAGACTTTTTTATTCAACATAAATCTTAACCCAACATGTAAATTTCCTTTCTACTTTATATTTGAGACCGATTTAAGCAACAAATACTCTAAAAATGTTTCTCATCTACACCACTATTTTTTTTTTCTTTTTTTTTTTTAATTTATTTTTTGGCTGCGTTGGGCCTTTGTTGCTGCGAGTGGGGTTTCTCTAGTTACGGCTAGGGGGGCTACTCTTTGTTGCGGTGCGCAGGCTTCTCTTGTTGCAGAGCACGGGCTCTAGGCGTGCGGGCTCAGTAGTTGTGGTGCACGGGCTTAGTTGTTCCGCAGCATGTGGGATCTTCCCAGAGGAGGGCTCGAACCCATGTCCCCTGCGTTGGCAGGTGGATTCTTAGCTGTTGGATTCTTAACCACTGCGCCACCACGGAAGCCCTACACCACTATTTTTGCATCTAATTTTTATTCTAGCAAGATTAACTAAATATTTTTATGAATAGGAAATATAAGAATAATTGCCAATTAAGTGATTAAGTCATGCGATGATATGCAATTTAAGAAAGTACCAGTGCTCATTATTCAACATAGTTTTGGAAGTTTCAGCCGCAGCAATCAGAGAAGAAAAAGAAATAAAAGGAATCCAAATTGGAAAAGAAGAAGTAAAGCTGTCACTGTTTGCAGATGACATGATGCTATAATACACAGAGAATCCTAAAGATGCTACCAGAAAACTACTAGAGTTAATCAATGAATTTGGTAAAGTAGCAGGATACAAAATTAATGCACAGAAATCTCTTGCATTCCTATACACTAACAATGAAAAATCTGAAAGAGAAATTAGGGAAACGCTCCCATTTACCACTGCAACAAAAAGAATAAAATACCTAGGAATAAACCTACCTAAGGAGACAAAAGACCTGTATGCAGAAAACTATAAGACACTGAAGAAAGAAATTAAAGAGGATACAAAGAAATGGAGAGATACACCATGTTTTTGGATTGGAAGAATCAACACTGTGAAAATGACTATACTACCCAAAGCAATCTACAGATTCAATGCAATCCCTCTCAAACTACCAATGGCATTTTTTACAGAACTAGAACAAAAAATGTCACAATTTGTATGGAAACACAAAAGACCCTGAATAGCCAAAGCAATCTTGAGAAAGTAAAACAGAGCTAGAGGAATCAGGCTCCCTGACTTCAGACTATACTACAAAGCTATGGTAATCAAGGCAGTATGGTACTGGCACAAAAACAGAAATATAGATCAACGGATCAGGATAGAAAACCCAGGGATAAACCCATGCCCATATGGTCACCTGATCTTTGATAAAGGAGGCAAGAATATACAATGGGCCACAACTACTGAGCCCCCGAGCCACAACTACTGAAGCCCACGCACCTAGAGCCCATGTTCCACAAGAGAAGCCACTGCAATGAGAAGCCCGCACACCGCAATGAAGAGTTGCCCCTGCTCTCCGCAATTAGAGAAAGCCCACGCGCAGCAACAAAGACCCAACGCAGCCAAAAATAAAACAATCAACTAATTTAAAAAAAGAACTTATTATATGCCAAGTTATTTTAAATATTTTTATAATCAAAAGAAATGTTTTTTACCAAAATACACGTGTGCTACTCATGAAAATATATATTCACAAATCTGGCCCATGTATTTATAACTAGGAACACCTAAAGTAATTAGAGGCATTAGTTAAGCTACATATCTATTATACGTAGTCCACCATTTACCAAGAAATCAGCCATTTCTCTTTTAACGCAAAACAGACATTTTTATTTCTCCAGTCCACAAAATTCTTATCCTCAAGTTATTTCTGTACATGCAAACAAATGCACTATAGCTCCATAATCTCTTATTTGTAATTATAATTTCAAAGAAGCTCTAAAAAGTTAAGATTTTTGGTAGATTATTTGGGGACAAAACCTGACCTGAACTGATATGATGTTATTTATAGTCTATTTTTCTCACTTAGTGTGAATGAATATTCATATATTTAACTGCAGAAATGCTCTCTACACCCAGATTATCTCTAATACTATTTTCCACTTAAAGGAACCAGGCTCCTTAGAGAAAAAACTGGTTCCAGGTCTGGAAAACACGTTGTACCAGAAAACAAGGAAACCATCAAAGACTGATAGGGTGCTATCAAAAGGATACAGAAATCAACATGAAGGGGCTCCCATTGGCCTAGGATGGAGCAATTTGGGCATAAGAATAAATATTGACTGCGACTGATTTAAATACATCAACTATATAAAAATTCATGAGTTCATACAGATACTCCAAGAAAAAAAAGTAATCAGTCACCACTGGAGATTGGTAAGATACCAATTCATTATTCTGGAAATTAAGAAATAAGAGAATCAGACACTTAACTTGCCTTTCCATTACAAACTGCATTTCAGGATAATCAAATTGTTGAGAATAGTTCTTTACTAAAGAAGAATTCCAGCTAATCCATGAAGAAATGAGAGAGAATCAGAAAAAAATCACTGTTTTCCAACCCCTAATGAAATACTGGATGAAGGCAACAACCATCAATGGATAATAAAATCATTAGGTAAAAGACAGATGAAAAAGTCTGTAACAGAGGACACAAGATGGTGCCACCAGAACCCACTTAATCATCTTCGTACCCTTAAAAGCGGGACCACCAGACATTATGTGCTTCCTGATGTGGTGTGAAAGGAACCATACAACGCCAACTATGAAGTATGCTTGCCAAAATATATAAGTATGCCTCTCGATTTAACTACCAGTTTACAGGACATACAGAAGACAAAGGAAAAAGTTAACTAATACTATGAGGAAGCACTCAGGTAGACCCAGATAATGGAATATTTTATAGGACAAATGACATGGTTTCTCCAGCAAACTGACAGCATTAAAAAAAAGAGTGAATCAGAGAGATTTGAGACATAACAACAAAACGCAACATGTGGACACTATTGGAAACCGGTTTGAAAATCTAACTTAAAAAGGCATTTTTTCTATAATTGAGGAAACCTGAAAATGGACTAGGCTTTAGATGACCTTAAGGAATTTCTCATTATTCTGTTTGGTACAATTGCATGGTGATTATATAAAAACCAAAATCCTTATCAGTTAGAGATGCATACTGAAACACTTAAAGTGAAATGACATGGTATCTGTGATCTGCTTTAAAATACTCAGAAAAAAATCTGTCAGGGGGAGGAGAGGAAAAATGAAAAAAAAAAACCAGCAAAATGATAATTATTGAAGCTGAATGATGGATACATGAGGTGTCATTTCACTATTCTCCCTATTTTTGGTATGACTGAAAATTTCTACAATAAAGAAAAATTAGGGGGTACTATCTCCAGGGGAGGTAACATATAGTAAGAATTGGAAACATATGACCCCCAAGGGTTTCAGATAAGGGATTATGAAGCTGTAGTTCTTCCTAAACATCAGAAAACACCTGAGGCTTCTGTGTTTCAAGAACTTTTCATTTCCACTAAGTCTACAGTATTATCCCACAACCAGGCTAACTGCATGAACTGACAGTAAAATGATGATTTAAAAAAAGAGTAGCTTTGAAAATAAATCTGAGTCTAACTTTTGTCATGTCACAAATGTCTACTGTTGATCACAAGTATGCTTCAGCAAGAATGTGTGCAAGGCTGATGAAAATTCCATCTCTGATACTAAAACACAATTAAAATATTGTAAAAGCAGACCAGTATTTTCTGATCCTAAGAGCACAAACTTGATTCTTTATTCTTTTTGTTTGAAAAGGTGTTACCAGCAACCAGCTCTAAGACCAGTTTCTGTTGTTGTCTTCAGAGTATTACAATAAATAATTGCCACTACAATGCTCCAAAACTGGACAGGCCCAAAGCAAATGTTTCCACTTCAATCCTCATGAAGAGAACCCCTACCAGTGATATAAAACAAATAATATATAGTAACATATAATATATTGTAGCACAGTTCTATAATTTTTTTTTAATAACCCATAAAACACTCAATTTAGAAAATTTCCCCATCAGTTCTTCTAAGAATACAACCGGACAATTTATAACAAGGGTTGACTTGGGAGTATTAACCTTCCTGAAATCAGGATATCTGATTCCAGATGTTAAGTGTTCTTGAAGTTCTTCTTGAATTCTTCTTCTTTACCCCTACAATGGCTTCTCTCGAATGAAAAAAGTTGTTTTTAATTGTTCAAATAAAGGCCTCAATGCTATTTTAGGCTGTATATGTTCTAGTTGTATCCTAAATATGTGTGTATTTGTTACATATATTCATGTGAATGTGTAAATATATATACATATACATATCACAATACCATATCATATAGTCCCATATTATTGTTCTTCTGTTAAATAAATTGCATACTGTACAACATAAATGATCTGCTTCTATCAGAGGTGTAAGCTGTTTCCAGTTTTTTAATTACAAATGAAGATGTGATTAAATTTCTTTCTCATAAATCTTTATGCCCATCTCTGACTACTTCCTTTAAATAAATTCTTAAATGTGGCCTTGACAAGTCAAAGTGTGTGAACACTTTTAAGGATCTTGAGAAATATCACCAAATTGGCCCTCCAGAGAGGGTGTACCAATTAACACTCAAATTAATAATGTATAAGTACATCCACTTTATCCAAAGCTTGACATTATGATTCGTTTTTAATCTTTGCCAATTTGATGGGGGAAGGTAACGACATATATTTTAATTTGTATCTCTTGTTAACAAGTGAGAATGAAAATTTTTTTCACGTTTCTTGGCTATTTGTAATTCATTTCTTATAAATTTCATTTTCATTGTTTTCCATATTTTTCTATGGAGGAATGCCTCTTTTGCCTGTTGGATTATAAAATCTTTTTGTATATAAGAATATTAACTTTTATCTGTCATATATGCTTCAAATATTGCTCCCAATTTGTCAAATATCTTTTTGCTCTGTTTCTGTTGTGTTTTATAACACAGAATTTATTTTTCATTTTTATGTGGTCACTCTAGAAACCAGTGCAGCAAGTAATTAGAAATTTGGACTTTGAAGTAAGAAACCGGATTACAAACCTGGCTTAACCACTTATCAGATGTGTTACCATGGAAAAACTATACTTAATTTCTCTGAGATTCAGTTTTCTTATCTGTAAAATACAGATACTGCCACATACTACACAGAGTTGTTATGAGGATTACATTCATTCATTCCTTCATTCATTCACTCAGAGTTTCCCACCAACTCTGCCAGGCAAATAATATGCATTCATTAATTCCAGCTGTTACTATTACCATGAATAGACATTTTAATTTTTGACAGCAGTTTTCAAATTTAAGTGTACACAAAAATCACCTAAGACCCTTGTTTTAAAAACAATTAGATACCTAGGCTTCATTCCCAGAGGTTTTGATCATACAAGTCCAGTACGGGGCCCTAAAGCATGCACTTCTAATAAGCATCCTCAGGTGATTCCAATGCAGGCGGTCCAGGAACACGGCTTAAAAAATACCTGTTTATGGATTCTGCCTTTGATGAAAAACCTGGAATACCCTTTCTTACCTCAGTTAAATAAGTACTGACCTATATTTCTCCTATATTATTATGGGTCCTTTCAAAAATATCTGATCCATCTAAAATATATTTTATTATACAGTTGGCTAATTGTCTCATAACCATTTGTTGAATAATCACACCTTCCCTCTCTGATGTGAAAAACATCTCTACCACTAGGAAACCACTGTAGTTTCCATTGCTTTACCATATGCTTGGATAACTGGTAAGGAAAATCCCCTTGTTACTTTTGTCTTTCAAAATTTTCTTGCTCATGGGCTCCCCTGGTGGCGCAGTGGTTAAGAATCCACCTGCCAATGCAGGGGACACGGGTTCGAACCCTGGTCCGGGAAGATCCCACATGCCTCGGAGCAACTAAGTCCATGTGCCACAACTACTGAGCCTGTGCTCTAGAGCCCACGAGCCACAACTACTGAGCACACGTGCCACAACTACTGAAGCCCTCGCGCCTAGAGCCCGTGCTCCGCAACAAGAGAAGCCACTGCAATGAGAAGCCTGTGCACTGCAACGAAGAGTAGCCTCTGCTCGCCACAACTAGAGAAAGCCTGCGCATAGCAACGAAGACCCAACGCAGCCAAAAATAAATAAATAAAATAAATAAATTTATAAAAAACAAAAAAAAAAATTTTCTTACTCATAATTTCACCTGTCTGATTTGCCAAACAATTGTTTTCTGTGCTCAATAAATATTGACTTAATGGAGGCAGTGGACTTTACAAATAGAAATTAACTTCATAGTAATTTTTCCAAAGTCTCATTGGGATTTTGCCTGGAATTACACTAAAAACTGGAAATTAATTTGGAAACAATGAATCTCCATTTCTTCAAGTCTTTTAACATACAAGTGAAATTTTCTTAATTAAGAACTCCTACATTTCTTAATAACTTTATTCCTTGGTGTTTTGTACTTTACAGAAGACAAGTAGTTTAGAGTATGAACTCTAAACTTTACTTAGGATCTTATCTAAGCTGTAACCCTTAGATCTTATCTTAGGATCTGATCTAAGCTGTAACCCTTACTAGTTATGTGAATGACCTTAAGTCACTTAACCTTCCCAAGCCTGTTTCTTATCATAAAATGGGGGGGGTGACAATAACATCTACCTAATAGTATTGAGAAGAAAATGAGACAATGTTTGTAAAATGATTTACAGAGTGACTAGCAGAGAGAAATGTTCAATAAATGTTAGCCAATATTATTAATAGTAAGATTAATGAGACTATTCTCTAACTATATTTTCTAACTAGTTATTGCTTGTTCGCAGGAAAGTTGCTGATGTTTTCCTATTTATCTGTGTCCAAATATATCCCCTGAACTTTCCTACTATTCCTAAAATTTTTTCAGTTAATTCTCTGAATGGGGAAAATAGTAGCTGCTTAAAATTTTAAAAAAGAAGAAATCACAAAAGAAAATATATTAACAACAAAAGCTTTTAAATATTACCCAAAAAACTAAAAGGAATATGAATTGGAAAAAATTTCCAACAGTACATATAAGAAGTTAATTTATGGCATCTAACCATCAGGTGAAAAAATTATTCAACATACTGTGCTGAAACAAATGACTGACTATATAGAAAACATTTAAATTGGATCCTCAATTCAAACCATATGCCAATATAAATATCAGAAGGAACAAAGAACCAAAACTAAAAATCACAAACCTTAAAAATTGTAGACCACTCCTGGCAACATTTTTCGTAATAGCAAAAAGAACTGAAAATAACCCAAATGTCACTTTAAGTAATAATCATTTCAAGAAAATTTACTCATTTGTTACATTTATGTTTATTGGCTTCCTTCCCCTGCTTCCCCAACCCCCTTTTTTCTGTTTTCTCCCTGAGCTGTTCCAAGAGCCTGTACCTAGCAAAGAGTAGCAATCAATAAATATCTGCTGAAAGAACTGTCCATCAACAGGAAAGTGTATAAACTATAATACATTCATATAATGGAATACTACACAGCAGCAAATAAACAACAGTTACATACATCACCATGGGTCACTCCCAGAAACACAATACTGAGTGAAAAAAGAAAGGTTCAGAATGATACATACAATATAAAATTCAAAGTTATAAAAAATAAATATACATATAGTGTTTAAGATACAGTTTCCCAACAGTACAACTGAAGAGGGGCAATTAGGGCTTTATCATGAAAAATTTTTAAATTACAAAAATACATTTATTTTGGGACTTCCCTAGTGGCACAGTGCCCAATGCAGGGGATACAGGTTCGATCCCTGGTCCAGGAGGATCCCACATGCCGTGGAGCAACTAAGCCCGTGTGCCACAACTACTGAGCCTGCGCTCTAGAGCTCGCAAGCCACAACTACTGAGCCCGTGTGTCACAACTACTGAAGCCCGCGTGCCTAGAGCCCGTGCTCTGCAACAAGAGAAGCCACCACAATGAGAAGCCCACGCACCACAGTGAAGTGTAGCCCCTGCTTGCCGCAACCACAGAAAGCCCACGCGCAGCAACGAAGACCCAATGCAGCCAAAAATAATGAACAAAGAAAATAACTTAATTTTTAAAAAAGAACATTTAAAAAATTCTTTAAAAAAAATACATTTATTTTATAGTTCACAGAAGTTATTCTACTACTTTAGTAAACGCTTCTTGGTGATGACTTAAAAAAGAAAAAAAAACTTCCATATCAACTCACTTGTAAAAAAGAAAATGGAAACCCAATCACAAAAGAAAATATTCAACATTGGTAAAGTGAAGCCAAACATACCTATAAGCTCAGGTGGGTTTCTTTCATTAAACCGCTCACATAGACGAATAAATGTCTCGGTATTCTCCGTTGTAGGGCACTCGCCATGTCTAGTAATACAGAAACATTTTTTTTTTAAGAAGAGATTACAAATTTCAACAGAAGGTTTAAATATTAAGGAATCTTAATACATGACTTACCCTTTACACTGAAGTTTTATATATTTGATTCCTTCTTTTTCTATGTCATTTCTGTCATAGAATCTTGAAGTATTTGTCAGGTCCACCAACAAGCCCATTTTAACCTTAAAAAAGAAAGAAAGAAAAAAGGACAGATTTACTGGTAACTGAATTTGTACCAAATCAAACTGACTAAATGGGAGTATTCCAGGCCAGTTCATTCAACTACACTAAGGGAGATTTTAGGTTCACTCTGCCAATGAACTATTAACAATGAAAGTATCACTTATCCAAGTCTTACTCAAGACATAGAACTTAGGCACTAAATAAAATAAATTAACCCCCAAACTAATGATGAAACAAGAACATAAGCAAAACAGACTCCACTTCAACATTACAAAAGTGTACCTAAAAAAGTAAACACCGATATAGTTTTCTGCATCTGTCACTCCACCTATGATTTACTAGACAAGAAGCTAGAACAGGGATATCATCTATCTGAAACACACCCCAACCAAAGCTCCAGGCACACAATAACCCAGCACTCCAAGCAATCATCACTACAGCACATGTTAGGCAGTTAAATTCTCAAGTGAGTACATAGGGCAAAAAGTGTGTACAGTCAAAATTCCCTTGTAAATCCCTTAAATAATCAATAAAGAACAGTACACATGGCCGTATTTGTGCATCTCACTGAAGACTTACTCCCATTCCTCAGCCAGTTTTTCTTCCTGTATTGGAACAAAAATCATTATTTCTTCTGTTGAGCAGTAACTGAAGTAGTTGGCTTGTGTTAGGGGGCCACAGGTTTGAAAGATCTTGAACAACCAGAATCACATTCAGCCTTGAAAGATATGCACGCTGGAACTGAGCCAAGTAAAAGAACAGTCAATCCAAACATCTTCCACCTCATTCTGAAGTATATACTCTCTGAGAAGAATGGTAAGAGAAACAACCTGTACTTTTTAAACTGTTATTTTTCTCTCTTTTGTTGTTACTGCTTTTATTGAGTACCTATTGTTGCGTTTGCCTAAAGGAGACTGGTCTACATAATAATTCAACTCCATTGTTATAGGGGGTGTGGGGAATGGCAAAAACATTTAAATTTCATACATCACAAAACAGACAAAATTGTGCACTTCTAAAATATAACTAGCTGCCTTAATGTGCTCTATGGATTTCTCCAGGTTTCTTAGCTCATGTATGGGTAATAGACAGCTCTTCCAATCAAGCACCCTCTCACTTCCCCAGGAAATGTATTTTTGATGGCATTTTTTGTACTATCTGCACCCCTGGGCCTACTTCTCTTCTCTTCCCACATAGGCTTCTTCAGTGATCTTAATTCCTTCAGAGGATATGTATTGCCAAATGCAAAGATTTAGATGCCATACTACAGCTTTTCACTAGTTAGAATTAGAACCCATTTTGTTTGTCTTCAGGTCCAAAATAAGAAGTGAATGAAAAGTGGGGATGAGCAAGAAAATATGAATTTTCTAAATACATATGAATACTTTAGAAACCAAGAAACTGCACCGCATGACTTAGCTGCCCTGAGCCCATATATATGTATGTGTGTAAATGTGTGTCTGTGTGTGTGATGTGTCTGTGTGAATAATGTGTTTGGGTGTGAATGTGTCTGTCTGTATACACATATACTCATACATATTATTACATATACATAATTATTTTTCCTTATAGATTCCCAATCCATAAAATAAGGATAATTATAGTATCCACCTCATACAGTTGTTGTGAGATTTAAACGAAGTTCTTACTCTGTGCCAAGCACTATTCTGTGTGCTTTAAATGCACTAACTTTATTTGCAAGTGAGAAAACTAAAACATGAAGAGATTATGTAACTTGACCACAAAAGCTTAAGTGGCAAACCAGAAATCAAACCCAGGCTAATTAGTGCTAAGCCCAAGCTCTTAGCACTCTGCCTAGGAAATAGCTAATGCTCTATAAATGTTAACTATGACTTTCAAAATGTATATTAATAATGAAGATAAAAATTAAAAGTTTACAAGTAAGCTAAAATAAAAGATATAAACAAATAATGACCCAAAACTACACCGAGAATAGGGATGAGTAACAGGTTATCAAAAACTAAGTGGCATCTTTACCATCCCATAATAAGAGACTTGCATATAATGGGTACCAATATTTGTTGAATGTACTGAGAGAGCATACAATAACAGACCACCAAGAGTCCAAAATAGAAGAGAACAATGGTTGGTGTTATGGGTTGAATTATGCCCCCTAAAAACATATATTCAAGTCCTAACTCCCGGTACCTAATGTATAGATTCATGGTGGTAGTTACAGAACTATTCCTTCTCCACAAAGGAACTCCCTCATGCTACCCCTTTACCGTCAGACCCTCTTCCCACCCCCATCCCTGTAGGCTGGCACCTGCTAACTTGTTCTCTATCTCGGTAGAGAAGAGATAGGGAGTTCTGTATACAAAACTCTATGTACTATTTTTGCAACTTCCTCTGAGTCAGTTAATTATTTCAAAATAAAAGTTTTATTTTAAAAAGCCACCTGTAGGGGCTTCCTTGGTGGCGCAGTGGTTAAGAATCCGCCTGCCACGGCAGGGGACACGGGTTCGAGCCCTGGTCTGGGAAGATCCCACATGCCGCGGAGCAACTAAGCCCATGCGCCACAACTACTGAGCCTGCGCTCTAGAGCCCGCGATCCACAACTACTGAGCCTGTATGCCACAACTACTGAAGCCTGCGTGCCTAGAGCCTGTGCTCCGCAACGAGAGAAGCCACCGCAATGAGAAGCCCACGCACCACAACGAAGAGCAGCCCCCACTCGCCGCAACTAGAAAAAGCCTGCGCGCAGCAACAAAGACCCAATTCATCCCAAAATAAATAAATAAATAAATAAATTTTTTAAAAATAAAAAGCCACCTGTAGAACAAGAAAGGGATAAAGTATGTTAAATCAACATCAAAAATGTTTTGTTTCTTACCTTCAGACTCTTCAGATAATTTGAAAGCATACTGGGATGGAAACGATTTTCTTCAGCAACTTGACTGTCATATCTTGGTCCTAACATTGTCTTCAGAGGTAAAAATCTTCCTAAATAACATGAAGATAGGTAATAATTTTCAATAATGAAAATGTTCCAGGTTAAAACTCTATAATTAGCAATTCTCAAAATCACTTTCTTACAATGTTTTAAATGGAATTTAAAAGAGCATTCATGAAATACTCTCAACCTACACCATATTTTCAAAAGGCACTGCCTTGGAACTTTTAAAGACAACATAAATTCTAGAAATTGATCATCAAATATAATAGCAAAAGAAAAAATTACCAGTGAATGGAACTTCCACAAAGACTCTTAATTTCTAAACCACTACATTAAAAAGTTATTGCCTTAAAAGCTTTAAAGATATAGCACTAGAAAACTGATAATGAAGTGAGTTAAATCAATTCTTTGAAATTCCTATCATACTTTTTTAATATGAAATTGGAACTTTCTCCATCTTATAACCTTATCCTACATCTCAGGAGAAGGATCATGCTGAGAAGCATACTAACCAAAATCACACTCCAAATGTATCAGTGATTCTAATTTCAGCAAGACTGACTGACTTTTGGCCTTTTTTTTTTCCTGAATCACCATATAAACACAGGGGAAGTCATCTTTTAAAATCACCTATTTTAGCTGATTTATATTATAAAATTAGTAAGAATAAATATCTACCTAAAACAATATCTAAGTGAAGTCTTAACATCTGTCCAGAGGTTTTAAACAAAATTCATAAAAAGATCATTTTTTTCTATTTTTATTTTCTACAAAACCAATCAAGATCACCAGTAACCTCCATGTTGCTAAGTCCAATGGTCAACTCTCAGTTCTCAAATAACTGATCATTTTTTAATTCAAGAGGGAGCTCTTGAATCACTTTTTTCACGTGGCTTCCAGGACACTACATCCTCCTGTTTTCCTCCCCTCTCTCTGGCCTCTCCTTCTCAGCCTGCTTTACTGGCTCCTCTTTATCTCCCTGGCCCGTCTATGTTTTGTCCCAGGGCTCTGTCCTTGCACCTCCTTTCTAACTACATTCACTACCTTGGTGTCTCATCTAGTCTCACAGCTTTAAAAGCCATCAGTGTGCTAATGACGGACAAATGTGTATCTCCAGGCCAAACCTCTCCCCTAACTCTAGAATCAAATATCAAATTGCCTAGCTGACTTAGTCTCTACTTGATGTCTAAAAGACATCTGAGACTTGATATCCAAATCTGAGCTCTCAATCTTCAAACTCCTCTCATGGTCTTCCCCATCTCAGCAAATGGTAACACCATTTTTTTAGTAGCTCAGGCCAAAACCTTTGGCGTTATCCTTGACCCCTCTCTTTCTTACACACCCCACACCCAATCCATCAGCAAATCCTATCAGATCTCTCTTCAGAATATATCCAGGATCTGACCACTTCTCACCACTTCTACCATCATCTCACCTAGATTATTATGCTTCATTTAGTTTATTTAACAGATATTTAATAAGTGCCTATTATGCACCAGGCATTATTCTAGGTGCACAGACTATATTAGTGAAAAGAAAAAAACAAACAGATAAAAATCCCTGCCCTCATGAAGCCTATATTCTATTAGGTAAAGATAAACCACAAACAATGAACATAATAAATAATAATATGGTACATCAGAAGTTTCATCCCACTAGACCTCTCTCCTTCTCACTGACGTCTCAGAGGTCTGATTCTCTTTCCTCTACATACCCTTAACCTCCGTGCTCCTCCCCAGCTGCTCAGTCACACTCTCCTGAGAAAAACCCAGACCTCGATAAACCCAACCACCTGATTTCTTTGGGCCTACACCTACACAGTTCAAGGCTCCTAGAGAAAATCTCAGAGCACAGCAGAAGGGTGACAATACAAATCATAATCATCAATCTCAAAGGCAGTCCTACGTTTCACATCTTTTCCTCATTCATAAAATATACCAAGCTCCCCTACCCACTCCTCACCTGATGGCTTTGTGTTATAGCGTACTGAAAAGAAAAAGTAGAAAGAAGCAACTTTATGTGTTTAACACATATCAAACAATGTTTAAAACATTTTACATAGATTTATTCATTTACTCCTAACATAAACATATGTAATGTTATTATCCCCATTTTACAGATGAGGAAACCAAGGCAAGAGAGATTAAGTAACTTGCCCATTGTCACGCTTCTAGTAAATGAGAGAACAGTGATCCAAACCCAGGTGACCTGGACATAGGGTCCATGGAAATAATTGCTATTCAACAATGCCTCTCCACCAGCAGGCAGAAACTTGCCTCACCTTTGCAGTTATAAACCTTTCTGTATCTGAGTCCATTTCCTCTTTCCTCCCCTGTCCTTACTCCCATTAAAGGCAAATCCCCTCCCTTCTGCTCTGGATTCTTTCCATTTTGCACTCACAAGGACCATCAATCAACTCTTCCTCCCTTCCATGTTGCTACCAACTTTTCTAGTATCTTAACATCTCAGCAGCATCTCATACATCTGGCAACTCCTTCCTTCTTGAAAAATTCTCTTGGCTTCCATATCACCATACTCCTTTAGTTTCTACCACCCACCTAACACCACCCCCAATTTCTAGCTATTCTTTCTCAACTCCTTTGTTCCCTCTACCCAATTTCTTTCTTTTTCTTTTTCTTTTTTTTAGTTGCGGCACACGGGATCTTTAGCTGTGGCATGCGAACTCTTAGTTGCAGCATGTGGGATCTAGTTCCCTGACCAGGGATCAAACACGGGACCCCAGAGTCTTAGCCACTGGACCACCAGGGAAGTCCCTATCCAACTTCTAAATGGCAGGTTTTGGTAAGGGGAGGTTCCACCCTGGGCCTTGTCTTCTACTCTTTCTACATTCTCTGCCTGAAAGGTCTTTTCCACTGCCATGGCAGAAACAATGCTACCTGTTCACCAAACTCCATTTATTTTCCTCTTTCGCGGCACGCAGGAAGACTACATTTCTCAGCTTCTCTTGTAATTTGGTGAGGGCCATATGACTGGACTCTGACCAATGGGATATGGGCAGGAGTGAGATATAACACCACCCCAAGAGCACCCACTCCTGCTCTTCCCCTTCCACGGCAACCTTGCAGGTCATATGTTTAAGAGGACCGCACCACAAGATGGGAAGAGCCCAGAGAGTCACCACTTGGAGAAGAGTTGCCCAGGAAAGCTGCCTGACACACAATGCATTGTGATATGAGCAAGAAATAAACATAGTATGTTGACTGGAACACTTGAGTTTGGGGAGTTGTTTGTCAGAGAAACTAGCATTACTTATCCTGACTAATCAAATACCATGTCTTTAAATATTGTCTTTATGCTGACTATCCTTAAATGTACATCTCCAACTCAAACTTGTTTGAATTCCAAACCATATATCCAACTGTGTACTCAACATCTCTACCTGAGCAATCAGGATCTTTTTTTTTTTTTTTTTTTAACATCTTTATTGGAGTATAACTGCTTTACAATGGTGTGTTAGTTTCTGCTGTATAACAAACTGAATCAGCTATACGTATACGTATATCCCCATATCCCCTCCCTCTTGTGGCTCCCTCCCACCCTCCCGATCCCACCCCTCTAGGTGGTCACAAAGCACCGAGCTGATCTCCCTGTGCTATGCAGCTGCTTCCCACCAGCTATCTATTTTGCATTTGGTAGTGTATATACGTCAGTGCTACTCTCTCACTTCGTCCCAGCTTGCCCTTCCCCCTCCCCACATCCTCAAGTCCATTCTCTACGTCTGCGCCTTTATTCCTGTCCTGCCCCTAGGTTCTTCAGAACCATTTTGGTTTTTTTTTTAGATTCCATATGTATGTGTTAGCGTACGGTATTTATTTTTCTCTTTCTGACTTACTTCCCTCTGTATGACACACTCTAGGTCTATCCACCTTACTACAAATAACTCAATTTCGTTTCCTTTTATGGCTGAGTAATATTCCTTTGTATGTATGTGCCACATCTTCTTTATCCATTCATCTGTCGATGGACACATAGCTTGCTTCCGTGTCCTGGCTATTGTAAAGAGTGCTGCAATGAACATTGTGGTACATGTCTCTTTTTGAATTATGGTTTTGTCAGGGTATATGCCCAGTAGTGGGATTGCTGGGTCGTATGGTAGTTCTATTTGTAGTTTTTTAAGGAACCTCCATACTGTTGTCCATAGTGGCTGTATCAATTTACATTCCCACTAACAGTGCAAGGGGTTCCCTTTTCTCCACACCTTCTCCAGCATTTAAGCAATCAGGATTTTAATACTTCTTCCTACCTGCTTTCCCCCACAATAAGCCCTAATGGTACCAATCATCCCACTGCATAAGCAGAAACTTGGGACTAAGTTTTGACTCTCTTTATCTCATTCTGAATCCAACACCAAGTCCCGTCTATTTTCCCTCTTTAATATCTCTCAAATCAGCTTACTACTCTTCGACTCTACTTCTAAACCATCACCATTATCTTTCACTTGAACTACCGTGACAAGCTCCTAACTAACCTCCCCCACTTCCATCCTTGTCTCTTTCATTAAACACAGAGCAATCAAAGTAAGCTTCTTTAAACTGAAGTCAAATCATCTGACCCGAATGCTTAGGAAATGGCAATGGTTTGCCAGTGCGCTGTGAAAGTATATAAATATTAAAGCCCCTTATCACACTCTAAGCCTATGCGATCTGGCTCATACTCTCCACCCTCACATCCATATCCTCACCTTCAGTATGAGATCTCTCCACCACCATCCTATCCCAACAGAAAACCTTCAAAAAAACAAAACAACAAAAAACAAAAGCGACACTCTATCTAGCAAACTTCTATTTATTCATGTTAACGCATATATACCTCCCTCTGGGAAGCCTTCCCTGATCCCCTTCTTCTTCCCTAACGTCAAGATTTATTATCTCTAGTATCCCGTAATATTCTATAATAGAGTCATTATTGACCTTGTTAAAACAGAACTGTGTTTAAAAATGATGGTTTGCTACTCACAAAATTATGTGCTCTTTAAGGTGGGGGACTATATCTTAATCATCTCCCAAGTCCCCAAAACCAGCACAAAGTATATACAAATATTTGCTAAGTAAAATGTCTTCAAAGTCATCACTATTATCATAAGACTGAATCATATTTACAGTCCCACAGTTAGTTCCCAGGAGGTTCTTTATACATAGTACATACAAAATAATTTTATGTTGAATAATCAGAAGTTTGTTTTCTTCCAAGTGTTCACCTGAAATCTATCACTCAGAAGCAGGAAAAAAGAATTCTGCAGAAATAAAGCTTGGCCCTATCTCCAGGTACTCTCTCACTAGAAGTCTGGTTTAATTAGAGAAGGTGACTTCAGAGTGGGACAAATTACTATTTATAATTAGTACCATCTTCTTTCTGATTCAGAAAAATTATGAACGTCTAGTACTAATAAGATTCATCCTAATGTTTACAATGAGAAAATTTAAACAGTCATAACACATTTTCCTAAATATGCAAAATATCAAAGAAATTATACAATAAGCATAAATTACTTTTCTAATCAGAAGAAAAAAAAAGAGGAAGAAAATAGGAGGTAGAAACTGGGAATGTGAATGATTCCTTATTTTTCTCTAACGCTTGCAAGAATATAGCTAGCGTTTCTTATTCTACCACTATAAAACACTGCCAACCCCACATTATCTAAAATACACAATGTGTCATGAACACTTCTAGGACAGAAATGTTAGAGAGGTCAAATTTTAAGGGAAATTTAGAAAGACTTATCAAGAATTTTATGTTGTATTCACCTTACTTTCTAATAAGGATCACAAGCCAAAGCAGAACTGATTACCAGTAAAGATCCAGTTTGGTTGTCAGGAGGGCTGAGGTTCTTTTCAGGGCCCGCAACTGCTCAGATTAGGTGAGCTTAGTGACTCACTGATCACAGTAATTAAGAGTCTATGTTTTGGGGGTCGAAATACTGTAATACAATAAAAAAGGAATAACTTTTTATTCCTGACCCTTCATCTCCAGGAGAGGGAGGGGAAGAAAAAGCACACAACTCTATTTCTTAGAGAAGTATTAAGCTGCCTGGAGCTTCGCACCTTATCTGCGGCTGTCCGCCCCCAGTCAGTACCACATTTGTCTCATTCATCTAGGAAAAAGTCAGTATTCTGATATTTGTCATTGTCATCTGCAGATTATATTAAAATTCTGATTTTAAAACCGTTTTTCTAATTCCAAATAAAAAATATTCACTGGGACAAGACCTTCTTTATGATTTTGTTTTTCTCACAAATCAGTGTAGCAGGTAACTCTAATGAAAGGATCCAGGAAACATGCTCCAGGTTAAAAAAAAAGCTAGACATCTAAGTTTAGAGGTTTCTTCATAACTCCATAGAGAAAGCCACATGTAAAAAGAAAGGATTCAACACTAAGTTAGAGATGACAAGGGAAAAAAAGTCAAAATGTCTGAAGAGTGAGATGAATTGTAATCAATTCATCTGAAGAAAGTACAATGACTATCAAGCACAAGTGAAAATGCCTATAAAAATGGTTAGAACGTAAAGAAAATTATTCATTTTTGTTAAGGAAAAACATTTCCTCACCCCAAGGCTTGCTTAGATTATGTTTTATCCATCATTTATATAGCTTTATTGACTGAGGATTTTATATAAAATGTGAAGAAAAGCTGACAAACTAGAAGAACCAGAAAACCTGAATTAAAAAATGACTAGAGAATCTTCTCTTCCAACAACTTAAAATAACTAGGCTGGGACTTCCCTTGTGGCGCAGTAATTAAGAATTCACCTGCCAATGCAGGGGACATGGGTTCGAGCCCTGGTCCAGGAGGATCCCACATGTCGTGGAGCAACTAGGCCCGTTCACCACAACTACTGAGCCTGTGCTCTGGAGCCCTGGAGCCGCAACTGCTGGGCCTGTGTGCCACAACTGCTGAAGCCCGCGCACCTGGAGCCCATACTCTGCAACAGGAGAGGCCACCACAATGAGAAGCCTGCATACTGCAAGGAAGAGTAGTCCCCACTAGCCACAACTAGAGAAAGCCCGCGCGCAGCAATGAGGACCCAACGCAGCCAAAAATAAATAAATAAATAAAATAAATTTTTAAAAATTAATTAATTAAAATAACTAGGCAGACATACTATAGCTGTGTACATAATTAGTAAGTATGCATAGCTCATTACAAAATCCTTTAATTTTGTTTCAAAACACCTTCTAGAAAAAGCATTAAGTTGGAGTTAGTTAAAATTTAAAACTTTAACTCTTCAAAAGAAACTTTTTTTTTTAATTAATTAATTTATTTATTTATTTATTTATTTATTTTTGGCTGTGTTGGGTCTTCGTTTCTGTGCGAGGGCTTTCTCTAGTTGCGGCAAGCGGGGGCCACTCTTCATCGCGGTGCGCGGGCCTCTCACCATCGCGGCCTCTCTTGTTGCAGAGCACAGGCTCCAGACGCGCAGGCTCAGTAATTGTGGCGCACGGGCCCAGTTGCTCCGCGGCATGTGGGATCTTCCCAGACCAGGGCTCGAACCTGTGTCCCCTGCATTGGCAGGCAGATTCTCAACCACTGCGCCACCAGGGAAGCCCCAAAAGAAACTTTTAAGAGAATGAAAAGGCAAGCCACAGACGGCAGAAAAGACTTTTAAAAGCATATAATCAACAAAGGATTTGTATTTACAATACATAAAGAACACTAACAACTCAAAAATAAAATAAACAACCAAATTTTAAAAATCAGCCAAAGATTTGTACACTTTGCAAAAGAAGATATGTGAATTGCCAGGAAGCACGTGAAAAGATGCTCAACATCAAACCACAGTAAGACAATACTAAGCACCTATTAGAATGGGTAAAATTTAAGAGACTGATCAAATCAAGTGTTAGAGAGGATGCGGAGCAAACAGAATTCTCATATATTGATGGCAGGAATGCAAAATGTTATGACTTGGAAAAAAGTTTGGCAGTTTTTTAAAAGGTTAAACTTACACCTACCATGTGATGCATTCCTCTCCTAGAGATTTACACAGGGGAAATGAAAGCATATGTCCATACAAAGAACTGCACATGAATATTCATAGCAAGTTAGTATGCAACAGCCAAAAACTGGAAACAATCCAAAGGACCATCAAGAAGTGAATGGACTTGGGCTTCCCTGGTGGCGCAGTGGTTGAGAATCTGCCTGCCAATGCAGGGGACACGGGTTCGAGCCCTGGTCTGGGAAGATGCCACATGCCGCGGAGCAACTAAGCCCGTGAGCCACAACTACTGAGCCTGCGTGTCTGGAGCCCGTGCCCCGCAGCAAGAGAGGCCGCGACAGTGAGAGGCCCGTGCACCGCGATGAAGAGTGGCCCCGCTTGCCGCAACTAGAGAAAGCCCTCGCACAGAAACGAAGACCCAACACAGCCAAAAATAAATAAATAAATTAAAACATCACCCTTGTGTCTACTACTGGAAAATGACAGTAGCTCAAGATTAAAAAAAAAAAAAAAAAAGTGAATGGACAAACTAATTTAAACTGGTGTATCCATAACAATGGAATACTACTCGGCAGTAAAAAGGGATGGGCTATTGATACATACAAGCACAGCGTGAAAATCTCAAAATAAAAAGGCTGAGTTAAAGAAGCCAGAGACCTCCCCCCCAAAAAAGAGTATGTTTCCATTTATTTTAAAAATTATACAAAATGCAAACTAAATCTATAGTGACAGAAAGCAAATCACTGGTTGCCTGAGGGAGGGAGGGATTACAAAGGGCAGGAGGAAACCTGGAGTGGTGATGATTGTGTTTACTATCTTGATTGTGTTTCACGGGGGGGGGGGGGGGGTGCGCCTGTGGTCCAAATTTATCAAACTGTACACTTTCAAACTGTACATCTTAAATTTAAAGTCTGTTGTGTCAAACTCAAAGATGAAAAAGTCCTCAATTAAGAATCATTTACAAAACAAAACAAAACAAAAACCTCCAGTCTCAGTGTGGATGAATTTCACCGCTGGGAACTGCCCCTCCCTTTAGCCTTCCTCTCAAGACCGACACTTGTCCCTTCCCCTTCAGAGAACCCTCAAAGGTTTACAAAACTCCTGACTAAGCTTCAAAGTATTATTACCCACTGGGTTCTTGGGTCCTCAGCTCCTGCCACACAAAGCTCCTATCTACCTTCCCGCTCGCAATATTTAGCCTTACTGAAGAGTGACAAGTGCCCCCACTGCCTCCAGTCCAGGTTCCCAAACACTCATCCACGAAGCTTCAACGGGCCGAGCACGTCTGGGTCCTCAAACACCACTACCGAAAACTGCGCCCCCCTCAGCCCACCCCCGGACCCGCAGGTGCGCGGGGACTCGAACACCCCCCGTCCCGGTTACCTGCCACCGGCTGGCCGCGCCGCGGACAGTTTAGCCACCGCGGGGGAATCTTGTTGTGAGCCATGTCTTGGGGCCGTGAACAGCCGCCCCCTCCACCAACGCTCGCCGCGCCGCCGCCGCCGCCGCCGCCTCCTCGCGTTCCGCTCTGCACCCGAGGTCCGAGGTACCCGAATCCCGGCCGGCGTCCGAACCCCAGCCGCCCGGACCTGGGTAATGTCAGCAGCGGCGCGCCACTTCCATTCAGGCTCAACTCTAAACGAGCCCACAATGCACCGCTACTTCCGCCCCAAAAGCCCCACCCCCTTCTTTCCGAGGTCAGAGGTGAAGACAGAGACGCTGGCGAACGGATGGGAAGGAGTTAAGGCCAAGGCGAATGGGAGGGGCGGGTCTTCCCTCGCCCCGCCCCGCCCCGCCCCGCCCAGACCCAAAGAGCGCTCAGGGCAGCTTTGCACATGCGCAGCTGCCGTAGTATTGGGAACCAGGAGCGGCGCTCATATACTTTTCCCATAGACTGCCGATGGAAACCCCAGAGAGTGAAAGGAAACCAATCGTCTTTCCACACGTACACTGGTCCGCAGATTCCATAAAGGAATCTGTTTTACTGACGAAAGGGGCCATCCCACCGCCGTCATAGCTCAAGAACCTGATAGCCCTTTTTCGGCCAAATTTGATGTCCCGGCAGGATCTGGGTTTGAATGGGAATTTGGAAAGTTCCTCCTGACGTGGATTAGGGGAACAAGCTTTAGAGAAATTCTAAGAGCGAGAGATTGCAGCACCAGAAATGAGGAATTTCTCTTTGGGGGAGTACTTCTGGGGATCCATGAAACATCTGAAATTAATCTCAAAACATTTTTTATGAGTTTTGTTTGTACACTTCTGGAGCAAAGTTTTATAGCGTATTTGGGAGTCTCAGAATTACCAACTAAAGTGTGTAATTGGCAAAGGCAGGAATTGCCCAGTGGAGTACCACTACCTGTTGGTGTTCTCATTTGCCTTACCAAACAAACGGTCTTTCCCTTCCAGTTAAGAAGGGGCGATTGGGAGTGTTTTCTAAACTATGTCCTGTAGTAAGACTTTCTGTAGTTAATAGACTAATTTAGTTAAAGTATTCAATATAAAGCTGGGTGCTGGCAAATTAGTTATAATGTAGCAGTTCGGCTTTAACTACCAGTGATGTGTTTGAACTGCAAGAGTGTGAGGTTTGGGAGAATGCATTTTAAACTTACGGGACAGCTCAGCCCCTGAATGCCTGGACCCTCTCAGTAAGATCAGAATTCTCCCTTGAAATAGAGAGGGCCCAATGGCTCTCTCTCTGAGAGAGACTGAGTTAGGTCACACTCCTGGTCTGTCCTGCCGTTACATCTGCTGAGACCTTTTAGTGAAAGTATCACTCCTCTGCTGATAAGACAAGACTGTTGCCTTACAAATCAGCAATCTGCCCAAATGATGCCCAATTCTCTTCTCTGCTGGCAGGGGAAAGTTGGTACCAGACCCAGAGTGGTAAAATGTTTGATCCCCCAAATCTCCAAGGATGGAAAAGGTGAGCCTGGTCCTGGGAAAGTATTTCACTTTCCCCTTCTGGGGATGACTCCCCTTGGAGACTGTCCTTCTCACACACTGTGTCCACCTAGGGAGCTCAGTACTAGGCACAGGGAATGCTTCGCAGAGGCTTCACACTGCCGATGGGCAGCTGTTATTGGTTGTTAAGGCAGCAGTGTGTGCTTAATTTTTACACCACTATCCAGTTATGCCTTCTCTTTTCTTTTAAAGATTTTTTTTTGATGTGGACCATTTTTAAAGTCTTTATTGAATTTGTTACCATATTGCTTCTGTTTTATGTTTTCGGTTTTTTGGCCGCAAGGCATGTGGGATCTTAGCTCCCCAACCAGGGATCGAACCCGCACCCCCCTGCATTGGAAGGCGAAGTCTTAACCACTGGACCGCCAGGGAAGTCCCCAGTTATGCCCTCTTTATCCTTAGTGCCAACAGACCCAGAGGACCCTGTGGTTCCCTTCTGCCCACAATAAAGGGCAGAGTAGGACAGTGGCATCCAAGTGAGAGGGCAATTTCTCCCATTTCTCCCTACCAGGAATCCTTCGCCTGATGGGTACTTCTGCCACCATCACTCCTACTCCAACATCTCTGCTATCCTTCAAGAAGAAAAATAGATGCCCCCAGAGGAACCAACATGTCTCCTCCCTGGCTTCCTGGAACCACCAACACATTCTCATAAATGTGTCTTGGCCTCCTCTTTATTGGCTCTTTGCGGGTGAATTCTTCCATAGAACATTTATTTTGCCCATAAGGAAAGGTGTGTGTAAGGGTAAAGAAGACTGAATTTTCCCTCTTAACAAAAAGGAAGGAGACTTCCCTTTTCCCAGGGTATTTCCTTGAGAAAACTTGTATTTGTAAATCCTTCCTCATCACTCTGATACGTATATAAATCTTTTGAACAGCTAAACGAGCCTCTGGCCTGTTTTACAACCCAGGAACTTTTCTTAGGGCCTAGGGAGCCACCTCTTTGTAAACACGAAGGAAGATAGCGCCCCCTGTCTCCCTGTCACCATGGGAATGTAACCTAAAGCACCTCGTTCCAAGCTGTAAGTCACAGAGATTGAAAAGTTTTGCTTTCCTTTCAGATAATGGCAGTTACCTAACACAGGTGGCCAAGCCAGTTACCAAGTAAATTTAGGATGAACTATGAAAGAATGTATAATAAATGGTGCTGCCCAAGTCCTCTTACATGGGGACTAGTTATTATTTATCTCAAGAACATGTGTGGAATGGTTCATCTATACTTGGCTGTTTGCAAGGGTGAGTGTTCTCACTTTGCAATCTCATTAGAGGATTGCCTGTGATTTGCATTAGAGTCTGGTTCAGTGCATATTCAATAATAAAACTGGTTTCTTTCTTTGCTACATTTGTGGAGAGAACGTTCTCTCTATGTGTGGCTCTGTCCAAATTTCCCCTCTTCCTATGAAACCGGTCATATTGGATTAGGGCCCATCCTAATCCAGTATAAACTCATCAAGATTCCATCTGCAAGAGTTGTTGCCTTTCGGTTTTTGGGCTCAGTATGTGTAGTGCGTTCGCGGCGGCTGGCTGGATGAAAAGGCTTGGTCCAGGGAGCCGGAGAGAGAAGAAGAAAACTCGAGCTTCAACCCGGGCAGCGAGATGGACGTTCTGAAATCGGAGATCCTCCGGAAGTGGCAGCTGGTGGAGGACAGGAACCTGTTGGTGGAAAATAAAAAATATTTCAAGCGTAGTGAACTTGCAAAAAAAGAAGAGGAAGCATATTTTGAAAGATGTGGCTACAAGATACAGCCAAAAGAGGAGGACCAGAAACCATTAACTTCATCGAATCCAGTATTAGAACTTGAACTGGCAGAAGAAAAATTACCCATGACTCTTTCTAGGCAAGAGGTTATCAGGAGATTAAGAGAAAGAGGAGAACCAATCAGACTCTTTGGAGAAACTGATTATGATGCTTTTCAACGTTTAAGAAAAATAGAGATCCTCACACCGGAAGTTAACAAGGGATTGAGGAATGATCTGAAAGCAGCTTTGGATAAGATTGATCAGCAGTACCTGAATGAACTTGTGGGTGGCCAGGAACCTGGAGAGGAAGACACCCAGAATGATTTGAAAGTTCATGAAGAAAACACCACAATTGAAGAGTTAGAGGCACTGGGAGAGTCTTTAGGAAAAGGTGATGATCATAAAGACATGGACATCATTACCAAATTCCTTAAGTTTCTTCTTGGTGTTTGGGCTAAGGAGCTGAATGCCAGAGAGGATTATGTGAAGCGCAGTGTACAGGGTAAACTGAACAGTGCTACTCAGAAACAGACGGAGTCCTATCTCAGACCCCTTTTCAGAAAGCTACGGAAAAGGAATCTTCCTGCTGATATTAAAGAATCCATAACAGATATCATTAAATTCATGTTGCAGAGGGAATATGTGAAGGCTAATGACGCTTATCTTCAGATGGCCATTGGAAATGCCCCTTGGCCCATTGGTGTCACTATGGTGGGCATCCATGCCAGAACTGGTAGGGAAAAGATTTTTTCCAAGCACGTGGCACATGTTTTAAATGATGAGACGCAGCGGAAATATATTCAGGGATTGAAGAGGTTAATGACCATTTGCCAGAAGCACTTTCCTACAGATCCATCGAAATGTGTGGAGTACAATGCGCTATGAGATCTGTGTGCGGCCTGTGGATATCACAAGAAACTTAAGCCTGGCGTGGACTTGTGGAATTGCCAACAGGCACGAGGGAAGAAGAAAAAGGAATTTCTGGTCTCTGAGTTCTGCCTAATGCAACTCTTGGTTTTAAGAACTGTGTTGGCTCTCATGTCACATCTGACTGCCAAGTGATTTTTGTGTCTTGCTTTTATTTTAAATAGTCGAAAAATTAAGTTCTAAAGACTTTTCCTCATAAGTTAAATGTGTAGACAACAGTCACGGGACAGGGTTTAAAATAACTTTTCCCCTCTAGAGCTGGAAGTTGCAGTTAGAGGATTAAAAAGGAACATTTGAGGATGGACTTAATTATTTCTGTAAAATGTGGTAATTTTCACATTGCCTCTTATGAAGTGTTTATAGAAAAATATTTTTATATTTTCAACAAAAACATGGAACCATTTAATGAAACTTGATAGTGCTTAAATGTTGCTGAACTTTTGCCATCTTGCAATAGATTTGAATGTAAATGTTAAAAAAAAAAAAAAAAAAAAAGATTCCATCTGCAAGACCCTATTTCCAAATAAAGTCACATTCACAAGTACAAGGTTAGAAGTTAAGCGTATCTTTTGGGACAATTCAACCCATAACATCCACCCTTACTTCTAGAGGCACAATCCAGGCTTGCAGACACACAAACTGTTTTGAATCCCAGGAATCTGGCTGCTCTATGTCTTCCTTTTTCTGAAGGAAGTTTTTCTGGAAAGTCAGACACTGAGATAGAGGCCTTAAAAATCACCTTCTACATCCCTCCCTTTTTTTGTATACTGCTAGTGGAACAAAGCAGGACTCTATGGGGCCTTCCTTGGACAGACCCCTTCCCCCATGTCCTCTGCTGTAGCTCCTCTCTGAAGTACCTAATAACAATATCTGATGCACATTTCCTGAGTTGTTCTACAGATGCTAAAACCTCACCAAGGGAACTCCCTGGTAGTCCAGTGCTTAGGGCTCTGTGCTTCCACTGCAGGGGGCCTGGGTTTGATCCCTGGTCAGGGAACTAAGATCCCTCGAGCAGCATGGACAAAAAAATAAAATAAAATAAAACCCCCACTAAATGAAAGAAGTTAACTACCTGATGACCATGAGCATGGAGCCCCCCAAGACCTGCTGGAGTCTGAGGACTGATAATGTTAACCCCTGTGACACCACCCTGTTACCTCACCATCAGTCAATCAGAGAATTGTGCACACAAGCTGATCACACATCCCGCAACTCCTCTCCCTCACCTGGCCTTTAAAAGTGCCTCCTTGAAACCCATCAGGGAGTTTGGGCTTTTTTTTTTTTTTAAACAACAATTTTTTTTTTTTTTTTTTTTTACTAATCAGCCCTTTAAAAAAATTTTTTTTTAATTAATTTATTTTTTGGCCACGTTGCACAGCATGTGGGATCTTAGTTCCCCGACCAGGGATCGAACCCATGCACCCTGTGGTGGAAGCATAGGGTCTTAACCACTGGACTGCCAGGGAAGTCCAGAGTTTGGGCTTTTTGAGAACTAGCTGCCCCAGACTCCTTGTGTGGTGCCTTACAATAAATGCCACACTTTCCTTCATCACAACCCAGTGTCAGTAGATTGGCTTTCCTGCACATGGGCAAACAGGACCCAAGTTTGGTTCGGTAACACTAGAAGCTACAGGAAATGAGATATCTTGAGCAAACTCAAAATTACCCTCTTTTCTTCCTTTCTACCAACAACACTGATCCCACTTGAAGGGTTTAAATTCTTCAGTGACACACTTTCAAACCTGCTCTCCAGAGATGCTCCAAGTATTCCCTCAGTGATCAGACTTCTAAAGAACCAAATTCATATCTGCATATTTTTAAAAGATAAACTGAGGCACATTTTTAAATGTCAAGAGTTTATTTGAGCAAAAATCAATTTCAGCTGAAGTGCGCCAAACCAGAAGTGGTTAGGAGCTCCCCAGGACAGGATCCAGAGAAAGGACTTATGTAGAGAAGGTGCAGAAGCAAAGAAAAGAAAGCATTTGATTGGCTAGAGCTTAAAGCCTCGTTGGCTGGCTATGGTTAGTTGACCTTAGCGTTTTGGTTTCCTAATCTGGAAGCATTTACAGGGTTTGATTTTGGTTTGTCTCTGTAGGCCTCCTCGGCACGAGAGCCACATCAGCTGGATGGCCTCCTTGTTTAATTAATTTAACAACATCAATTCCCCAACAACGCCTCAACACGAAATGACTCCAGTTCCAGGGGTGCAAATATACGCCCAACTCTGAACAGGCCACAAACCTGCGTGCAAGGATATCACATGTATTTTCTATAAATCAACTCAATCCTGATTCTGAATTCCTTCCTGCTAAATCAGTCGTTTAGAGGAGGAAAAATAATGTTCCCTCTACCCTTCTTGGCTGAGACCTCCCGTAATAAAAGACAAAGAGACAGGAAAAAAAACGAACGGAAGTTTATTAACGTGTATACCTCACGTGCAGATGCGAGATACCCAGGGAAGCTGAGATGGCTAGCACCTTAAATACTAATATCTTTAGCCAAAGACAAAAGAAAGATGTTGTGGGAACAGAGAGACCAGTTATGGGAAGTTACCAGGAAAAGCACAGTAAAAGGTAAGGTTTGTTATGAAGATTTAAGTCTCTGCTTTCTTCACTGATAAGTTTCACATGATTTTAGAGTCATCCCTCCTTTCTGGTACTGAGAAGGAGACACCCTCACAAATGGAGATTTCCTTTATAAATATAAATTTCCCTGACAAAAGGGTAACTTCTACTCTGTTTTCAGAGCTTCTCCTGTGTCTGCCTTTTCTCAAAAAAAATAACCCACTCAAAGTAATCTATACCAAAGAGACATATTTGGGGGTAGCATACTCTGCTACCCTTTAGTGGGAAATGCTAGCTCTGGCATTCTTGGGGCTTCCTGACCCCACTTCTATGCCTGGAATTATATCTTGGTTTCAGGGGCTCTGACAACACATCTCCAAGAAAGAGGTGAAGGGAAAGGCTGGTCTCTTTTTTTAAATTTTTATTTTATTTTATTTTTTTATTTTTGGTTGTGCTGGGTCTTCGTTGCTACACACGGGCTTTCTCTAGTTGCGGTGAGCAGGGGCTACTCTTCACTGCGGTGCCCGGGCTTCTCATTGCGGTGGCTTCTCTTGTTGCGGAGCACGGGCTCTAGGTGCGCGGGCTTCAGTAGTTGTGGCACACGGGCTCAGTAGTTGTGTCTCGTGAGCTCTAGAGCGCAGGCTCAGTAGTTGTGGCGCACGGGCTTAGTTGCTCCGTGGCATGTGGGATCTTCCTGGACCAGGACTCGAACCCGTGTCCCCTGCCTTGGCAGGCGGATTCTTAACCACTGCACCACCAAGGAAGCCCCAAAAGGCTGGTCTCTTGTCACTGACCCTTGGCTGACACTGATCCTTGGCATGACTCCCATGGCCCCAGTGGGTCTCTGTTGCTCCTCGGCCACATTGTGGGGAACGGGGATCTTTTGTGAGACTGGGAACCCTACAGCTCAGGCCTTCTGAGTGCACCCATAGGCATTCCTCTCCGAGATGCCCAAACTACAGGGTCTGGAGTAATGTCCAACGCCTTTCTTCACTAATCAGACGGTCCCAAAGGAAGGATTAAATAAGTACATGTGTCTGGTGTAGAGGAACAAAATTTGCCACCCCAAAATGTCTCTTTGGCATATGGGTTACTTCAAGCTGAAAACAATGAGGGCCTGAAAAACTCAGGAAGAAACTTTGAACTTCCCCCTAACTGTCTAAAAAAGAATTTAGGTAGAAAACCTGTTCCCAAACAGAGCCATCTCCAGAGATATCCACAAAGGATATGGGCTATATGTGGTGGGGAAAACTCTGTAGAGATCAGGTCCCCTCTGTGTCCCATTGTCTCTCCATGGCCTGGGCAAGCATTTATTTACCAAATATTTGCTTTTTTTATCTCCAAGTCAATTGCCTTTCTCCCCTCTCAAGTCTCAAACCACTACCCCCAACATCTCTTGTCTTTAGCTGAAGGTGGTATTAAGGTTTATTAATGGTTTGGGCCATTTTGGTGAATTACTCAGTTTTCCTGGGTCTCTCCCATGTAGACATGTTATTAAACTTTGTTTGATTGCCTCCTGTTAATCTGTCTCGTGCCAATTTAATTCTTAGACCAGCCAGAAAAACCTAGAAGGGTAGAGGAAAATGTCTTCCTCCCCAACACTGGCTAATGTCTTGAGAAATTAATTTTTTAGTGTTTGATGACATAATGGATATATCACATGAGGGAAGTGATGAAATAAAATTATTTTAAGGCAAGAAAAGGAAAATTTAATATAAAATTTTCTCTGCCGTTTGAACGACTCCCCCTCCCCTTTAGTGGGCATTGTGCGTCTGCATTATACATTAACTTGAAGACACAGGAATGCCTCCTCACCAAAAAAAAAAAAAAAAAAAAAAAGCAGTTTCCTACTGGCACCAGCAAGGTAACTCCTTAGGAGATGACATTCCTTTCCGAATCCTGTAAGAGGTCACGATAAGCCACTGCCTACCTTGTTGGACTATTTAAACATCCATGATGTCACTTTGATGTATAACCCTTTGTCTCAAAAACTTCTATAACTGTGCTTTAACCTCTAACAGGAGAACAGTCCGCAGAGCTTCCTGAAAGACTGTCTCCTGACTTATAATCCTCAGGTTGGCTGGAATAAGGTTTTCTATTTCTTTCTTATTGACTAATTTTTTCATCAACAGAAGCATCAAAGATGACTCTGGTCTTCCTGTTCCAAATCGGAAAGTCTCCAACTTTCCAACCAGCAACAAGCATCCTAAGCCTATTTTTTTTAAATCAATTGGATTTATTTTTTAGAACTGTTTTATGTTTACAGAAAATTGAGCTGAAAATACAGAGTTCTCACAGACCCTTCCTCCCCCCCGCAGTTTCCCCACTCTCATCTTGCATTAGTATGGTACATTTGTAAGAATCCTAAGCCTATTATTTCAAGTATAACAAACAGCATTAAAAATGTGTATGTTGGATCATTTCTCCTCAATAGTGAGAAGTTGGATGTGTTTGTGTTTAAAACATAAAAAACTATTGTAGAATTCCCGATAATTTCTCTGTAACCAAAAATTGAGCCATGTACCATGTTTGGCCACTAGATGGAGCAGAACACTAGGAAATGCAGTCTCCTCTTGTTTTGGTGGCCAAGAAAGTAGGTCAGTGAGTCAGGTTCTTTAATTACATATGTGGGTGCCTATTCCAAAGGTTGAATTTGGCCCGGGTTCACCATTTTCATAATAACAGAAGTCAGCCTAACCTTCAAGATGATTAAATTACAGTGACTAGCAGAGCACCTCTGCAGGGTAGCTTATATAAGCTTCTTCACTGGAAAATAGGAAAGATTAAAAGGAAAAATAACTGTTTTCCAAACATTACCGTCAAGGCATGAAGATTTTCAGAGATATAAATAACAATCTGCTTCTGTGTGCCATAAAAAATTTACTTCTACTGTTTAAGTTATGTGGAACATTGCCTTTTCATTAGAGAATAATAAACCTTTTCATGTGAATTATGCCTGGGCAAATGTTCAGAGATTTTCTAATTTGTGTTAAACCTCACAGTTCTGTGAGGTAGACATTGCTACCATCTCCATTTCATAGATGAGCAAACAGACTCAGAGAGGTTCAGTAACTTGCCCTAAGCCTCACAGCCAGAAGCTGAAGAACCAGGCTGTGAGGTGGTGAGCAATGCTGGAACCGCCAACAGAGTCGGAAAACTTTTTTTCTAATCCAGGCTCTGCCTCCCATGCCTATTAGACCTTGAGGGGAAAAAAAATCACCCTTAAAGTCCTGATTTTTTGTTTTTCCATTTGAAAAATTATTAGATGGTCCCTAAGGCAGTCCGCCTTAAATTTAAATACACTCAATCCCTGGAGATCTTGTTAAAATGCAGGTTCTGATTCAACAGGTCTGGGGTGGCCCTGAGAGTCTGCATTTCTGACCAACTCCCCAGGGGATGCCCGGGCTGCTGATTGGAAGACCACACCATGGAGCCTTCCTATTGTGGGCAGATAATTATTAACATCTGCAAGCGATGTCCCAACACTAAGAAACGGGCGAACAATGCTTGCAGTTTGCAATATTCACTGGTAGCTGTCTATTTGAAAGGAACTCTTGCTTGGTATTGATCTATATTTTTTGCATCTAGATTAGTTGGAGCCTATCAGATCCTATTAGGGAATGAAACTGTTTTTCCAGTTATCAGCCACCAACGTGTCCTTATCATCTGCTTCTTAGATTAATTGTTTTTTATTTCTGATTGATAGCACACCTGGCATCTCAGATGGAATCACCCCAGATTTCCTAGGTGACATCTGATACGAAGCCAATGTTTTATTTTTATGTCTTTGCAATGCAAAACCGTAATCTTTATCTAATTACATGCCTGGACACAGGTAAGGCATCCTGTTCCCCAAATAAATAACCTCTAGATTTCTATACCCTTCCATACTGGAACATTCTTTGATCTCCTTGCATATTCCACATGCTAGGGAGTTACTAAACCGTAGCGTGTGCTTGAGATCCATTTGTCTGAGAGATTTTGCATCTACTCTATGCAGTGCTTTACAATGTATAAAAGCGCTTTCACCTATGTGAACTCATTTGATCCTACAAAAACGTGGTGAATTAGGTAGGGAAGATATCATTTTCCCCATTGCAGAGGAAAAAGACGAAGGCTCCAGAAAGGCTGTGACAGGCAGGAACACAGCCAGCGTCTCCTGACTAAATGCCAAGTGCCTTCCACTGCACTGCATAGCCCTCCTGCTCTACCTCGTGTTCAACGTGCGCGTGAGTCTGTGAGCAAGTAGCGTGTTGACGCTGTAGCTAAAGGAAGAGGAAAGAAGGAGGTGGGGTAAGCTTGGCATCACTGTATTAGGAGAAATGAGGAAATAAGAGTAGAACATTGCAGCAGGTTGATGGCTAGGAAAAATCTTAAGTTTCTGGTGACGTATCTCAAAACTCCAGGTTTGGATTCTACAGACCCATAGCTTCAAAGGTCATTGCCTCACTTCTAGGATGAATATCTTAAATTGGGCCCTAGTTTTAGGATCAGCAAAAGTGCACTGAAGCCTAGTTCGTTCATCCTATTCCATTTTCTACTGAATGCTGACGTGTATGAGGAAATCTAGGGGATGCAAAGATGAAGACACATTCTCAAACCCTAAAAATCTTCTTGTTTAATAGAGAGGGCTAATTATTTCAATTACTCATGTACTGCTTCATTTCAAAATACGATGTGGCACCTTACTAAGAGCCAAACACTATCCCAGGTGGAGAACAATGGCAATGAATAAGACAAGGCCCCTGATGTTTTGTTTTTCCATTTGAAAAATGATGAGATGGCCCCTAAGGCAGTGCACCTTAAATTTAAATGCACTCAATCCCCGGAGATCTTGTTAAAATGCAGTTTCTGATTCAATCAGTCTGGGGTGTGCCTGAGAGTCTGCATTTCTAACCAGTTTCCCCAGTGATGATCACGCTGCTGACTGGAGGACCACACCTTGAAGCCTTCCCTGACCTCAAAGACTTCACTTGCTCAGTATAGGATACAGAAAAAATCAGTACGATACATGCCATGGGGAGGGGGAATGGGGGGAGGGTGCTGCCCAAGTTTCCATAGAATCACAGAGAAGGGTATCTATCCCAATCTTTCTTTTTTTTTTTTAATATTTATTTATTTATTTGGCTGCACAAGGTCTTAGTTGTGGCATGCGGGATCTAGTTCCCTGACCAGGGATCAAACCCGGGCCCCCTGCATTGGGAGCGCAGAGTCTTAACCACTGGACCACCAGGGAAGTCCCTCTATCCCAATCTTGAAGAGTCAGGAGAAGCTTCCAAAAGGAAGGGACATTTAAGCTGAGCCAAGCTGGGGTGGAGGGGAGAACATATGTGCACAGGCCTAGAAGCAATGGTGTGTGGTAGATATTTAACAGCCATCTCTCTAGAGGTAGGCAAGAAGGCCCTAGTTTGTAGAATTTGCCCATTTCCTTGATATACATACTCCCACCATGGCCGACTTTAGGCTACCAACAGGACATCACCAAACACATAATAGGGAAGAAACGTACACCAAACTGTCACAAGCGGGTACAAACCACTACAGAGCATCACTGCCTGGAGGTGGAAGTACAATGCTTCTGGGGAGCTCCGAGCCGTCCTGTGGGGTGGGAGCTCACAGTGTGTGTGGGTGTGGGGAGTGGGCAGCAGGCAGGGGAGAGGAGTGCAGGCAGAAAAGGGAGAGACGGGAGGGAAGGCTGCAAATGACCACATGCCATTTTAGAGAGTTTGGACTTCGTCCCGAGGAAAATCTGGAGTCATCAAATGGTCTTAGGAAGGGAGTGACCTTGCTGAGAGTAATATCTGTAGAGTGATGGAGACAGAAGCCTGACCACAGTGCTCTGGAGTGTGAACGAGAACAGATGGAGCCAACCTGGGGAGTGGAGACTGTGCATGCAGACAACATCTATACTTACCTGGGAAGCAAAAAAAATGCAAGGATGAAAGTAGAAACTGTTGGGTAACTTGAAGCCTAAAATCCCTGATTCGGGGATTTTTTTTTTTTTTTAAATATGAAAAAAAAAGTGGTTAGGTTTAAATGAATATGACAAAGAGCCAGTAGAGAGGAGCAGGGACCACTGATGAAGGAAGGTCTCTGAGAGCAGGTAAGGATGAGACCCCAAGTTCAGATGACCTAGTACAGGATAGAGTAATATAAGGACCATGAGATTAAGCACATTTTATTAATGCTAAAAAAAAATTCAAAGTAGTGCTCAGAGGGCAAGCCCCTCGTCTGTTCTATTCAATGCTGCCTCCCCAGCACCTGGAACAACGCCTGGAACATGGTGGGTGCTCGGCAAGTATTTGCCGAGGGAATTAATGCATGAACAGATAAGAGGAACCACCGATTAGGCACACACTTTGTGCCAGGACTGTGAAAATGATGGCCATCTGCATACTCACTCGCTCTCGCTCTCTCTTTAGTTCCCCAACCAGTGGATCGAGCCGGTGCCCTCAACAGCAAAAGCGCAGAGTCATAACCACTGGGCTGCCAGGGAATTCCCGCGTGTGCTCTTTAATTCTTACAACTGCTCTACGAGGTGAATGTTTACTTCCACTTTACAGATGAGGAAAGAGAAGTGCAGAGAGATTTAGAAATTAAAGAGTTCAGGACGTGCCACCCCAAAATATATTGCTTTGGTGTGTTGATCATTTTGAGCCGAAGGCATTTGAGAAACAGCGTGTGTGAGAAGGCCTCTCTGATCTACCCTTTTCTACCTAAAAACAGAACATAAAATCTCCTAGGAGGAAGTTGCCCTTGCTGGACCAGGAAGAGAATATCCTTGTCCCCAGAGCCGGGGAATCGACATTGAAATGTACAATTGGTCTGCACAAACAAGCTTATTGAAATAACCCTTATCTTCCACAACTTCCCCTCATGTATCTCCTAGTCACTTCCCCACGACTTACTGTGCCAGCCCAAACCCCTTTGTCTGGTCATTTCTTCAGAAGTTATCATTTCTTTGTCTGAAAGGTATAAAAGCTTCCTGCTCTGGTCACGTCTTTGGGCTGTCGTTCTTTTGTGAATGTACATGTAAAATCTGATAAAAACGTGTACCCATTTTTCCTGTTATTCTTGTGTCGGTTTAATTCTCAGGTCCAGCTGGAGCCCGTAAGAGAGTAGAGAATTTTTTTCCTCCCCTGCGCAAACTTGCCCATAATCACACAGCTAATGAGTGGATGTGGGATTTAATCCAAGTCAGTCTGATTCAAAGCCGTGCTTTTAATAATGATGATGATTTTAAATGTCTGGCTTTTAAACATTCTATCACTTTGCCACTTTACCATATTAGCAAAGTGGCCTGAACTCACTCCAGACCAATTGAATCAGAATTCCTGGAGGTGGGACCCAAGCGTCCATATAGTTTAAAATTTTCTTCAGTTGATTCTAATGTGCAGAGAAGGTCGGACCCTACTTCATTAGCTCATTTCCTAATTTGAGGTTATAGATATTATCTATCTGCCATTTTATTTTGAAGGAAAATTTTTGTAAGTACACCAGACAAAACCTTCACCTTATTTTCGTCAGGTAAGTAAGTAAAGTACCAGGCACACAGTAAGTGTCCTGTAATTGGAAAGTGTTGGCTGTAATACTAATCCAATACCTTTATAGAGAAATATTAAATATTTGAAGTAAAAATTGAAAATATATGAGAAAGGAAAAGGAAAACTTGTGATACCTTGCATCAATCGAATAAGTATAAATAAGCTAATTACAGAGACAGGAGAACATAGCATTTGAGCATGCAGCGTGTGGTGCCACAAATCCCAGCTCAAATGCTCACTAACTGTGTGACCTTTGGCAAGTTATTTAACCTCTTTGTGCACTAGTTTCCTCTCCTGTAAAATGGAGTTGCTGATAGTACCTACTTCATAGGGTTGTTTAGAGAATGAAATGAGTTAATATGTGTAACCACACGGAGCACAGAAGCATTCTGTGTCGGTCAGGGTTGTAATTGCCTATCTTGCCCTACTAGAGTAAGAAAATTTTGTTTTGTTTCCTTCCCGCTATATCACCTGTCCTTAGAACAGAGCCTGCCATAATGTGGCCTTCCGTAAATGCTTATTATTGTTATTTTTTAAATAAGATAATTATGTAAAATAAACGTCCAGAATGTGTGTATGCCACTCAAAAATATTCATTGAATCTAAAGCTAAAAATTTTAAATTTACTCATAAACCATGTTGATGTCATACTTTTAGAGGAACTTGGTAAGCCACTCTAAAATAAAGAAACTGGGGACTTCCCCGGCCATCCAGTGGTTAAGGTGCTGTATTTCCACTGCAGGGGCACGGATTCAATCCCTGGTCAGGGAACTAAGGTCCTGTGTACTGCAAGGCACAGCCTAAAATAAAAGAAAAACGGATAGCACCATTTAAAAAATATGATTAGATAGTCAAACCTTAAATTTTACATATGTTATCATCCAAATAATATTGGTCGTGGGTTAGAATAAAAATATGCAAAAATGAAAATAGTTGAATATTAAGATTATAGAATTGCAGTGATTTTACCCTTTTTCTCAGTTTTCTTTGTTATTACAACATCATTTTATACACTATCTGTTTTTTCCTACTGTTACTAAACTGACAGCAGCTTCTTCTGCTCTTGAGAAGGAGAAAGAAAAGTCAGGAAATATTCCAGCAGTTGAACTGCACTGAATAGTTTAATGCTGCCCTTTTAATGGCTGGAAATTTTTCATGGCATGGCTTTAGCCCCTCCACTACTTGTGAAAATGTCATTTAGGAAGCTTCTGCTTTATGAGCAATTCATAACCCTTAGGCAAGTTGGAACAAAGAAATGTACAATGTGCCTATGAGTCATCCTTCAAATACTTGTATTTTCTTCAATAAGCCTCCGTAATGGGAAAAAAATTATCATTCCATACAAGCTTCTGAGACCCGTTATCATTTTGTAGCTTGAGTAACCCTTGGAGACAAGGCAATCTAGGGGCCAGACAGCTTGGAAACAGCTTCCAGACCAACCAACTCCCTGGAAACAGTTTTTGGACCAATCAACCACCTAGAAACAGTACCTGGACCAATCACCGTTTTCTAAGAACTATTTCTCCTAAAATCTGCCAATGCTGCCTTGCAGAGAAATAAAATGTACCCGAATTATTTCTATGCTGACCTCACGTGTCCCAGCCCATCTGACGGCCTATTTGACAAGTACCTGGAACTCTGTGCCCCTCAGTGGAATTCATTCTGTACCGAATAATTTTTTTAGCCACATCCTTGTGGAATGAGGTAAGGTAAATACATTTCAGAGTATATCATTTTGTACATTTTAGTGGTTTTGATGTTATTTTATGAGTGTTTTCAAATCACACTAGGTGGTTGTCCACCTTGGCTGCACCTTAGAATCACCTGAGGAGTTTTTAAAATTCTGATGCCCAGGCCTCCCCCTAGACCAATTAAATCAGAATTTCTGTCATCAGTATTTGTTAAAGTTCCACAGATGATTCTAGTGTGCCTCCTAAGTTGAAAACAGCTGCTTAACTAGATCTTAACTAGATTAAAAGCTCGCCATTTCTTGTATTTTGCTTTATCTCACCCCACGCAGCTTAGTACAGTTTTTCTGCCGAAACTAGACAACCAGTTGATAGTAAAAACACAGGGAGTTACAGACAGGTACCTGGGATTGGGGGTAAGATCAGAATTACATCATCCTCTGAGCTCAGGAAGGAGTTTGTAAGAGCTTGTATTTCTGGGCTCAGATCTGTGTCTGAGGTCCAACTCTATCACCACCCAACTCTCTGCCTAAAGTAAGTTAATCGTAAAATGTGGAAATAAAAGTATCCATTTGAAAGGGTGTCATAAGGATTATACTGAATAATGTAAGGAAAGCACTTAGCTTGACCCTTGGTACATGCTCCAGGAATGGCAAACTAAGAATAAATGCAAAATGATTGAGATGACCCACTTACAAAAGTAATCCTTCCTAAGAGCTGATTTGTACGATTCGTGGAGGAGTTGAGAAAGTAACCACAGTCACAGTGTTCAAAATGTATCCTCAGGCCTGCTAGTTAACTAAACAGAAATGGATTCTGATCAACCCTCCTGGAATTTGAACACTTCAAGTGACGTTATAGTAATGGAAGTGTCATTGCCTGCACAGACTATAAAAAACACCATAGAGATAGAAAAAAAGAAATGAAAAAAGAGGTAGAGAGAGTTTATGGTGCCTCTCTCTAACACCATATGGGAGAAAGAACCTATCTTCCATGGTGGGAGCATTTTTGACCCAGTTTTGGGAGACTTTCCTGGATTATTGGAATAAGAAATTGTACAGCTACTCCAGCTATAACTTGATTCTCTAGAATCAATAGGCCCTTTTGGAAGCAGAAACTCCCTGGGGAATACCAAGCCTTATCTAATCACAGAGCCTCCTGGATGGGGGAGTTGCAACCACAGAGCAGCCGGATCTTTCGTCCTCAAGAAATCCCTCTCAAAACTCAAAGTGTAGGAGGGAAGAGTTTTCAGAACTTAACCACATTTACATTTCAGTTTGTTGGGGCAGGAACTTCCCCTTTTGATTAACCTCTGTTAGTCACAATAATAATGCCAGCTCCCATGTACATCAAGGATTTGATTCCTCCAGCATCTAAAAGAAGCCTTCCGCTATTAGCTTATGAGATTTCATTTTTGCAACCTGCCCTTCCACCCAGCTAGGAGTTTCACAAATACGTATCATTGGTCATGAGTGAAATTGGAAATTTCTCCTACTACCAATATACAAGGAGGGACTAAACTCATTGTAAAAACAGAAGGCCATTTTTATTATTATCATCCAGGAAGTAAAGCATTATTTAATGAATTCAAAGTATTTTCTAAATGATACCCTTGTGTCCTCAATGTTATTGCAGCCCCTTAACAAGTTTTTCTTAATGAATAATATTCCTGTGGCTTGAGAAAGCTAGTATAGCAGTCCAGATGCATAATTTATTTCCTAGGACATGGATAACATAGGGTGAAAATTTCTAATTTGTCGTGCATATATACTACAAATGGGATTATACAATGACAATTTTTTCATACATTGTCTATTCATTCCAGTCACATTTGTTGACATGATTGTCATTTTTCCCATTGGATTCCCCTGACACCTTTGTTGAAAACTAATTAACTGTAAAAGTGTGATTCTGCTTCTGGATTCTATTCTATTCCATTAATCTACTTACATCAATATCGCTCTTTCTTGATGACTGTAGCTTTTTAGTAATTCTTGGCATCTCAAACTTTGCCCTTTTTCAAGCTATTTTAGCTATTCTCTGTCCTTTACAATTTCACATAACCTTTACAGTCAGCTTATACATTTCTTTTTAAATAATCCTGCCATGATTCTGACTGGGATGGTTTTGACTGTGTACATCAATTTATGGAGGGTTGACATCATAATAATATGAAGGCTTCTAATCATGAGCAATTTCCACTCCGTTTATTTAGATCTTTAATTTCCCTGTATAATATTTTGTATTTTTCAGTATAGATGTTTTGCACATTTTTTGTAAAATTTGTTCATTCCTGAGTATTTTGTTTTGATGCTCTCATAAATGGTATTTTTTTAAATTTCACATACAGCCCAGTAGCATAAAATATATCTTGGTGAATGTCCAATGTGCACTTGTAAAGAATGTATACTCTGCAACTGTTGAGTCATCTACATATGTCAATTAGGTCAAGTTGGTAAGAATGTTATTCAAATCTCCTATATCCTTATTGATATTTTTGTCTATTTATTCTATCACATCTCTTCTCAAAAGAGAAGTATTAAAATCTCCAAGTATGACTGCAGATCTACTTCTCTCTTGTCAATTTTTGTTTTTGTATACTTTGATACTCTGTTATTAGGTGATCACACACTTGGGATTGTTATGATTTCTTGATTGATTGACCTTTTGTTATTACAATATCATTCTTTATTCCTGGAAATATTCTTTGTCTTTAAATTTACTTCACCTGATATATAGAAATACTAGCTTTCTGATGCTTAGTGTTTGCATGGTATAGAGAAATAGTTTAAAAATTAAAGAGGGTAAAAAAATCTATCTATATCTCTGTATTTAAGTGCATCTCTTGTAAACAGCATATAGTTGGGTCTTGCTTTTTATCCAGGCTGACAATCTCCGTCTTTTAATTGAAGAGTTCATTCCTTTTATATTTGGTGTGTTTATGTTATAGGTAGATTTAAGTTTACCATCTTGCTATTGTTTTTTACTTGGTCTTCCTTTGGGTTGAAGTTTTTTGTTTTGGTTTTCTTCTTTCTTTTTTTTGTATTCTAGCTTATCTCCTCTTTTGGCTTTTTAGCTAATATTTTTTAAGTGATTACTAAAGATTACAATATACATTCTTAATTCATCACAATCTACCTTGAATTGATATTATACCACTTCATGTATAATGTAAAGGCCTTATAACAGTACATGATAATAATTTTTAGTAAAAGTTGTATCTTTTTTGAAACTTCAAATTTTTACATACATATGTATCAAAACCCATCAAATGGAATACTTAAGATGTTTGCATATCACTGTATATGACTTTTACCACACACACACAAAAAACCATGAACAAATATTAAACTCTAGATAATGGTATGCATACTGAAGCGTCCAGGGATGAAGTTGACTGATGCCTCCAACTACTTTAACATACATCAAAAAATAAGATGGACTGGGGGCTTCCCTGGTGGTCCAGTGGTAAAGAATCCACCTTCCAATGCAGGGGACAAGGGTTCAATCCCTGGTCGGGGAACTAAGATCCCACATGCTGTGGGACAGCTTAAGCCCGCACGCCTCAATTAGAAAGCCAGCGTGCCACAGCTACAGAGCCCACGTGCCCTGGAGCCAGCACGTCACAACTAGAGAGAGAAAACCCACACGCCACAAATAGAGAGAAGCCCACGCACCGCAACGAAAGATCCCACATGCCTCAACAAAGACCCCACGTGCCACAAGGAAGACCTGACGCAGCCAAAAAAATAAATGAATAAATAAGATGGATTGATGGACAGTGAGGGGAATGCCTAGATGGACAGATATGTGATAAAGCAAAGAGAGCAAAACATTAATGGTAGAATACAGGCGATTCTTCCCGTTTTTCTCTTTGTTTGAAAATTTTTATAGTAAAATGTTGGATAAAAAAGCCAATCTTCGGGGCTTCCCTGGTGGCGCAGTGGTTGAGAGTCTGCCTGCCAATGCAGGGGACACGGGTTCGAGCCCTGGTCTGGGAAGATCCCACATGCCAAGGAGCAACTGGGCCCGTGAGCCACAACTACTGAGCCTGCGCGTCTGGAGCCTGTGCTCTGCAACAAGAGGGGCCGTGACAGTGAGAGGCCCGCGCACTGCGATGAAGAGTGGCCCCCGCTTGCCACAACTAGAGAAAGCCCTCGCACGGAAACGAAGACCCAACACAGCCATAAATAAATAAATAAATAATTTTTTTTTAAAAGCCAATCTTCGGGCTTCCCTGGTGGCACAGTGGTTAAGAATCTGCCTGCCAATACAGGGGACACGGGTTCGAACCCTGGTCTGGGAAGATCCCACATGCCGCGGAGCAACTAAGCTCGTGTGCCACAGCTACTGAGCCTGTGCTCTAGACCTGCGAGCCACAACTACTGAGCCCATGCACCATAACTACTGAAGCCCACGTGCCTAGAGCCCGTGCTCCGCAACAAGAGAAGCCACCGCAATGAGGAGCCCATGCACTGCAACCAAGAGTAGCCCCCGCTCGCCACAACTAGAGAAAACCCGTGTGCAGCAATGAAGACCCAACACAGCCAAAAATAAATAAATAAATAAATAAATTTATTTTTTAAAAAAGCCAATCTTCTAATTTGGCATGAAAATTAAACTTTAATCTATTTTGTAATGTCAACTAATTACATACTGAAACCTTAAGGGCAGAAAAAATTTCACACATAAACTGCTCTGGTCATGGCCTTCCACTCTAGCCTAGCCCAATGAATCCTTAACCTTGGCTTTTGGTTTATTTTTCTTAATTTTTTAAAATGTTTTTTAATTTTTTAAAAATGTTTATATATACATATATATATATATATATATATATATATATATATATATATATTTTTTTTTTTTTTTTTTTTTTTTTTTTTTTTGGCCACGTCATGCAGCTTGCAGGATCTCAGTTCCCCAGCCAGGACTTGAACCTGGGCCCACGGCAGTGAAAGCACCGAGTCCTAACCACTGGACTGCCAGGGAAGTCCGTCCTTGACCTTGTTAATTCCAGACCTGGCCTGAACCCTAAATTCACCACCATTGCAAGGCTGTACAAGATCTCACCCTTGCCTCTCCTTCCAGTCTCACCTAGCACCCCTCTTCTTACCCTGCACGCCAAGCACATGAAACTTTCAGTTCCCTGAAGGCCCTGGGATTGATCTTACCTGAGGCCTCAAAGCCTCCACGTAAACTGTTTCCTTGCCTGGAATGCTGCCCTCCCTAACCCTCTCCTTCTTTCGGAAAAATCATGCTCACCATTTAGGTTTCAACAGAAATATCGTTTCCCCAGTAAAGCAATCCCTCCTCTCCCAAAGTAGGTCAGGTTCCTGTCCTGGAGGAACTGTGCGAAAGCACCTCCCAGGGCCTGAACTGCTCTGAAGCCAGCACAGAACCATGGAATTTCCTGCTCAAAGAAAGAGGGCTGGGAACTTTGTAAGTTGCTCTTAAGCAAGGCATTCCCCTTCTCAGAATGAAGGAGTGTGTATAACACCTAAAAATCCCCAATGAAAAGCTGTTTTGGTTTAGAAATCATGCTTGCTTGCTTTTCATGTTATATCATAAGGAGAGAAATATGCCCCCTCAGTGCCCTAAATAAGGGGAGAGAGTTGTGATTGGATATTACCCTGGACCCACAACTTCTACCCTCAGAAAGCAATGAAATGGGTCAGAACACCAGCACCACACACACACACACACACACACACACACACACACACGACAGTAGGACAGTAGTCAGTTAGTTTGTGCAGTGGCTCATCAGCAGTCTGTGAGGTAAACCTCCTTGCTGGCGCCACTCTGTCCAGTCGCCAGCTCTCCCCCTGTAGAGCCATCCGTGCGTGTGCAAAGCTCCACCTTCAGTCAGAGGTCCAGAAGCAGTGCCTTTATAACAATAGTGATAAACTGGAGTCACAGGGAACAGAGAGCCAGTGAAAACCTTGGCTTGGTTACTACCTTTTGGTGCCCTGAGTTGTCTGTCTCGTTAGAAGCAAAAGACATAGAGCCAGACCTGATTCTGATAAGAGAAGGGAAGCAGCTCCAAATTTGACAAAGCCCAGAACAGCCTTCAACTCCATAGCTGCCATCCCCCCTGCACTTCTCTTTGTAAAACAGACTCCGTCCTTTCTTCAGTGTTCCTCTTGCCATCAGAATCTAAGTTCCATGAAGGCAGAAACACGTCTGTCTTGCTCCCTGTGGTATCTCAGCAGCTAGTTCAGAATAAGACCTCTATAAATATTCATTGAAAAAGGAATCTCTGTCTCTTCTTCATTATAATACCATTCTGTGTCTTAATCCTAAATGCCATCTTATTGTATGCATTCTGCACTGCATTCATTCATTTTTTTCTTTCATTTAATCATTTATTTAACTGACATTTATACAACACCTGCTAAGCTCTGAGGAAGCAAGTGTTAGTATTACAGATTCCTTATCTTTAAGAAGCTCATAATCCATAAGAAGCCTACAGAGAATAAAGAATCCACCACCATCTGATGCAGAAGTGCCACAACAGAGGGTAGGAAGGGAACGACAGACATGAAAAGTAAAACAGCAGTGAGGAACTCTCTCTCCTATCCAATTAGCAAACATAAAAATAAAAGAGTAATAGTCAATCTCTCCTTGCTCCTTCCTAACAGAATCCCAATTTTCCTTTGGATGTTCATGCCTCATCTATGCAGTCAGATGACTCAAGAGAAGTCACTTTATCCTGGGATCCAAAGGCTGATTCCAAATAAACCAAAGATCATAATCCTGTTCGGTGGGTGGCCAGTGATTGGTTCAAGAACCCAAGCTTGGACTTCCCTGGTGGCGCAATGGTTAAGAGTCCGCCTGCCAATGTAGGGGACACGGGTTTGATCCCTGGTCTGGGAAGTTCCCACATGCCATAGAGCAACTAAGCCCATGTGCCACAACTACTGAAGCCCACGCACCTAGAGCCCGTGCTCCGCAACAAGAGAAGCCACCACAAAGAGAAGCCCACGCACCACAATGAAGAGTAGCCCCCGCTCGCCGCAACTAGAGAAAGCCCACATGCAGAAACGAAGACCCAACACAGCTAAAAATAAATAAATAAATAAATAAATTATTTTAAAAAAAGAAAAGACCTCAAGCTTAAGGTTAGAGTTAGATTCCCTCAGGAACTATTCTACGTCCAGGAAAAAGCACATGACCTAAAAATGGGCCAGTCAGACTGAAAAGTGGAACTTCATTCTATCTTTAGGGTAGCATTTCTCCCCCTCATGAGCAAGGAAGCAGGCTGCCCCCGTCTGTGATGTGAGGGGGCCCTGAGGACAATGTTAGCCCATGGGGGGAATGGGGAGCAACTGCAGATATGAGATAACTACAGAAAAATAGGGTAGGAACTCAAATTATAGCATGCCTGGAGCCTGCCCTACTTCTGTGGTTCCCACTATAGCAGTGATTATCATACATTCCTTACTGTTTAAGACAATCCGAGTTGGTTGTTAACTTGGATCCAAAAGTATCCTAACTGAAAAAGTAAAGGTATCGTGAAACTGTGTAACATGGGAAATGTTTATGCCAATACTACTAGCCCCCAAAAAGTAGACTACCAAATAATACACACATAGTGATTACAGCGGTATTTTAAAATCTATGAGAATAGTTATAAAAATGCTAACAATGATTGTATTTGGATAGATGTACTATTGAGGAATAATTTTTAGATCTCACAATTTTCTATAATACATATATGTTACTGATATAGTGAAAAAATATTTGAAGATTTAGTGGAAACATAGAGGAATGAACACCTAACTCTATCTAGAGAAGTTGGAGTAGGCTTTACGAGGAATTGATGTGAGCTGATGCTGTCAGGAATGTCACTCACCAGAGGAAAGAGAGAAGCAATTCTAGGTCATACTCACTTCCTTTGTTAGATTTGGGCAGATAAATTAACTCCTACCAGCCTCAGGGTCCTCATTTTAAACTAGTGATAATATGACCTACCTCACAGTTTTGGTTGGAGATGATGATGATGATGATGATTGATGTTATGTCAGAGTCATGAAAGTGCATGGCTGGTTCAGGGAGATTAAAATATTTGAGTATGTTTGGACCACAGGACACATGACAGAACTGGAGCCGTAGCCAGATCGTGAAGGGCCTTGTATATCCTATGGGGGATGGAGCTTCCAATAAGCTTGAAGCTTTATCCTGTTTGGGAAAGTGAGATTCAGATGTCACTGGAGATTGTTCTTGGATTCCACCTGGGCCCACTGTGGTTGCTTAAAAATGTACTGAGCCTGCTTCACCCCATCCCTAATACCAACCTGAGAAAAGGCAGAGGTAAATATCCCCAGGGCAGGGTACCTTCCTATGGTGAGAAAGTTAATTCATAGTTTGCACCGACAAGCTGTCAGAAACACAAAAGAGCTATTGGCCTCTGAGAACAACTGGCCATTCTGAGAGGGGCTGGGATGGTCTCTTCTCAAAGGACATTGGTCCATTGGTAGCATCAGCATAGGGTGCCTTTATGAGAACTTGAGGACAAGGAAAGCTTGGCTTTCCCTTGGGGAGGATGCTGCCAAGTCCTGTTTTGTTTTTTGTGTTTTTAAATTTTTTTTATTGAAATATAGTTGATTTACAATGTCGTGTTAGTTTCAGTTGCACAGCACAGTGATTCAATTATATATACATAAAATATCGATATATATAATTATATATATTCAATTATATATTTTTTTATATATTTTCTTTTTTAGATTCTTTTCCTTTATAGGTTATTACAAAATATTGAGCCTAGTTCCCTGTGCTATACAGTAGGTCCTTGTTAGTTATCTATTTTATATACAGTAGTGTGTATATGTTAATCCCAAACTCCTAGTCTATCTCTCCCCCCACCCAAGTCTTGTTCTGTGATGCACAACATTTACCGGACTGGAAATTATACCTTTTTGCCTGTGGTGTTTAGAGCATCTTTTCACCACCTCCATCACCCTTTCAACAATCACGTTACTTGCCAAGGAATTTGCTTTTCTCCTGTAGGCTAGTGGTTCTTCCCTCTTGTGGAGCCACAGACATTTTTGAGAATGTAACGAAGGCTACACACCCTCTCCCAAGAAATGGACATATTCACATCATTTGTCTGCACATCTTCAAAGGGTTCCTGGCCCCTTGTCCATACATCTGCCTAATGTCTGTGGACCATGGGTTAAGGACCTCTGCTGAAGAGGATGGTGAGTCTTGGAAGGGTTTTTTAAGAGAGAGAGTGGCCAATTACTCCAGTAGTGCTACGGAAACGGACGAGGAGGTAGATGGAGTGAAGATGAGACTGAAGGCAGGAACACCACTCATGAGGTCACAGACCTGGACTTCCCTGGCGGTCCAGTGGTTAAGACTCCGAGCTTCCAGTGCAGGAGGTGCCGGTTCAATCCCTGGTTGGGGAAGTTCCGCATGCTGAACAGTGCGGCCGAAAGTCCACAGGCCTGAACTAGAGTAGTGTCAATAGCAAAAGAGAGAAGGTGGCAGCTTGGAGAGGAAGCATATATGGTCTTTGTCGTAAGATATGTGGAGGGTGGGTGAGGAGCACTTGAACGAGAGGATGGGTTTGGGGAATCCTCGCTTACCTTCAGTCACCATGGTTGAAGCTTTGGGACGCCAGTAGAGTCAGTTCTAAGCTGCATAACATTTAGGTCTCCACATGCCCTCTCCCCACAAATACAGCAACCAAAATTTCCAATCTGGCAGAGATTTATGATCTATAATAGTTTTTGTTTTTTGTGGGTTTTTTAAATTAATTAATTAATTTATTTATGGCTGTGTTGGGTCTTCGTTTCTGTGCGAGGGCTTTCTCTAGTTGCAGCAAGCGGAGGCCACTCTTCATCGCGGTGCGCGGGCCTCTCACTGTCGCGGCCTCTCTTGTTGCGGAGCACAGGCTCCAGACGCGCAGGCTCAGCATTTGTGGCTCACGGGCCCAGTTGCTCCGCGGCATGTGGGATCTTCCCAGACAGGGGCACGAACCCGTGTCCCCTGCATTGGCAGGCGGATTCCCAACCACTGCGCCACCAGGGAAGCCCCTATAATAGTTTTTTAAAAATGAAAATAACAGAATAAATTTACTGAAAGTTCTGGCCCTCTGGAAGTACCCTCCATAATAAATCTCCTGTATCAACTTTAAAAAAAAAAAAAAAAAGGAACAATTTCTCAGAAAGCATCATTTTATATTCTAACAGAAATCTATTGTTTTTGATAATGTTAGTTGAAGTAGCCATGTAGAAACAATCAGTTTTCGAAAGAACACAGAGTACTTCTACAAAGATTTATTACCGATATGGATTTCCTTTTTTAACTTAATGACTCACCAGCAAAATCCTTTAGAATTGGAAGGCTCTGTACTTGGAAAGAGTGCCAAAGTTAGTCACTGATTTATTCCCCTGAGTATAATTTGGAAGAAACTGCTGTGTAAATCTGAATACTGTAAACCTGTAAATCATGAATCTTTTCGAATCTAGTTTCCCTATTAATAGTGCCTAATGCTTGAGAGTAGAATCACTAATGTGGTGGCGGGGAGAATATGGGATCTTTACTGTGCTAAACGTCTGTGCAAAAACTTCTACTGAACCTACATTCAGAGGATCAGCTGCAGATTCAGCACAAATGAAAGCAGAGGACCGGGCCCTGGGGCGGGCGGACCTAACTTTTTCACCACTATTACAAGGACTGATGCCTTGAGGTTGGGTAATATTCTTAGAGTTCCTGAATTTATCACAGGAAAGGGACGCTAAAAAGGAAAGTCATTCTTGAGTTAAATGTATTGTTACAGAATGTGCTGAGTGTCGTGAAGGCCACATGCATGGTGCTGATAATGTCTGATGGGGGAATGACTTGATCTAGAAAAGTTGGAGGAATCTTCTCTCTCTTTTTTTTTTTGGAGGAATTCTCTGTTATCCATTGCTGCACAACAAACTACTCCAAAATGTAATAACTAAAAACAACAATCTGGAAGAAGAGGAGTCTTTTACTTGCTCACAATTTTGTAATTTGGGCTCAGCTGGTCCGTTCCCCTACTGGTCTTGTCGGGGGTCACTCATGCGCTGCATGCAGCTGGCACATAGGTTGGGACACAGCTAGGATTCTCTCGTGTGGTCTCTCCATTTGGTGTCTCCAGCAGGGGAATCAGACCTTTGATATGTCAGCGCAAGTCTTCCAAGAGCACAAAAGCGGAAGATGCTTTTCTTAAGGGTTGGGCTCGGAACTGGTGCAGCCCCATTAGGTGCTGAATTCTGTTGGTTACAGCAGTCACAGTGCCAACCCAGAGTCGAGGGGAGCGGACTACGCAAGGGCACGAACACTGGAAGGTGTAATTCACCAGGGGCCACGTTGTAACAAACTACCAGAGTGACACTAGCTAGAGATCTGGAAGGTGAGTAGGAGTTAACTGGGCAAAGAGGATGGAAGACTGTTCCAGGCAGGGGAAATGGTACCTGCAAAGCAATTACAGCAGAGGGGTACGAGAGCTTCTAAGTGACTGAAAGAAAACCAGTGTAGCTGGAGTGCAGAAACCCAGGAGAGAGTGCTTACAGGCAAGAAAGACCATGCCATGCCATTATACCCCTTAGCTATCCTCTGTGTGCAAGTGGTAAAATCCCAAGGGAAACTGGCTTAAGCAAAAGTATAAGCAAAAACAGCGAAACCAACAGAAACAAAAAGAGAAAGAGAGGGAGAGAATTTATTAGTTCATGTTCCTGAAAAGGCCAGGGCACACTTCATTCCAAGTATGGTTGTATCCAGGGCTCAGACGTTATCACCAGAATTTGTGCACCTCTGTCTCTTAGCTCTGCCTTCCTCTTGGTTGCCTTTGCTCTCAGACAGCTTCTGAAGCTCTAGGCTTATGTCCTCCCAGATTTAAGTCCTATAGAAAAGAGAGCTCCTTTCTCTCTCTGACTGAACAGTCAGCCAATGTTCCAGGATGGTATCAGAATCAGTCTGGGGTCCAATAGGAATCCGATGGCACACTACAATTAGCATAATTTAAAAAGAATTCATTTACAAGAGGACTATTCAGGGCTGTGCTGGAGCTGGCCCATAGCAACTTATAAAAGCTGGCTCAACATTTCCTCCCAACTCCGTGTTCAGTGACTTCACACCAGTAGCTTGAAATGGGCCATGATGGGAATATTTACACCATGGCAATTGGCAAGTGCTACAGATTAAGGCTCTGCCCCACCCCACTGCAGCTGCTTATCAGCGCATCACTAGACTATTTACAAAGGTGTGGGAGAGGTATAGGGATGCTGCAAGGACCCAGGACTAATAGCAGAAGAGGTCCAAAGGAAGAGGGGGAGAGGGAGGTTACCAGAATCCAGGAGAGAGGAGTGGTGACACCAGTAGTCTGAGGGATATCACAGGAAAGGAGCTGGAGGATAAATATCCCGATCTTATTTTCTTTTTTTTGTTTGTTTGTTTTTTTTTGTTTTTTTGTTTTTTTTAAATTATTTATTTATTTATTTATTTATTTATTTCTGGCTGTGTTGGGTCTTCGTTTCTGTGCGAGGGTTTCCTCTAGTTGCGGCAAGTGGGGACCACTCTTCATCGCGGTGCGCGGGCCTCTCACTATCGTGGCGTCTCTTGTTGCGGAGCACAGGCTCCAGACGCGCAGGCTCAGTAGTTGTGGCTCATGGGCCCAGTTGCTCCGCGGCATGTGGGATCTTCCCAGACCAGGGCTCGAACCCGCGTCCCCTGCATTAGCAGGCAGATTCTTAACCACTGCGCCACCAGGGAAGCCCCCGATCTTATTTTCTGCACCAACGAGGGTAATGCCGTTTTATAGATTCTGGAAAGAACAAGCTAAAATGACATAATCAGTTGTTAAATCAATTCATATTATTGGAATTTAGAGTATTTAGCTGCCAATTTATTTGCCTAACACCAAAAAGTACGGTGTTGGCTTTAGAAAATCCCCATCCTTTCCTTGCTGGAAACTCCCATGGCCTGACAGTTCAGGAGCCAGTCCGTTGTCATGAAGTTCCTCCTTCCACTGGTTTCAGATTCACTTCTATATATACGCATAAGAACTGCCATTGTTATGGGAATTTAGTATATAACAAAATTATGTTTTAAAACATTAGAGAAAAGATAAAGTATTCAATAAATAGCATTGAGACAATTGTCTAGTCATTTGGGAAAAAAAAAAAATCAGGTCCCAACTTATACCAAGATCATATGTTAAATGTCCTGAAAACAATCTGTACAATAATTCCCACTTTTCTGTGATCCTTATTCTCTCTATAGTTTCCTTTTGCGATTTTTTTGGAAGCAGATAACTTTGTGTAAAATATATTAAAAAGATTAAAATGTACATAAGAAAATAAATCATTCCCTTGTGGTAAACAGCACTAAGGCCATCCGTTTTATTCAATCCAAAAGTTTAGTTGATGAGGTTACTTATATGTGGAATTCAAAAGCATTCCGAAGGAGACGAATCCAAATGATGAGATTTTTATTTTTCTTCTCTTTAAATTCCACTCAAGGGCACTGTTTATTTTAACAGGGACGTGCAAATTGTACATATGTAAAATTGTAAGAAGCTGTATTTGGAAAACCTGAGTTAGTAGACACCATATTCTAATGTGTTCAGCAATGATTTGTGCCTCTTAGATGTACTTCAGGCCGCTGCTGGCTTGCTTGACCCCTAATCCAGCTCTGCCTGCAGTATTTATATTTTTGGTAGGCACAGCCTCTTGGAGTAATGAATTCTATATTTTAATGTATGCTATATAAAGAGGTATTTCCTTTTATTTTTATTGGAAAGACGGTCAGCCTTCAAGGAATGTTACCTATTTTTATTTTTTCAGATTTGAGAAAATAATCCAGGATTGTTCTTCATGAATTTAAGACTTAACTTTTTTTGCAAATAGAATCTTTTTATTTTTAACCACCATACCTAATTCTTTCTGCCCTTGATCATTTTTAATGTCCTCTCTGGGTCTTTTCTAGCTCTATTATATCTTTGAGAGACCAGAACCCTATGAAATATTCATCATATAAAATATTCCAGAGCCAGGCCCTCCTTCAATTACAGTCAGCTCTCTTTTTCTACAACCGTCCCCAGACCTGTTTTCAATCATTCCCTGGGCACATCTCCCAGACCTGTGCTTGCCAGGGCCAGAACCTTATTTGAGAGTCCACAACTGGTCCCTCCATTCTGACACGAACTGAATCCAACCAAAACAAAAATCACACTTGAGACCATAATCTTTCCTTCATCAGATATTTATAGGAGTTTCAGGATGTGCCACGCATGGTGCTAGGTACGTAGTTGTGGGGATAGGGGGTGTTTTAAAATATTGATAAGAAGCAGCAGACTCCTTGACTTTTCCTTGGCAGAGAGGACCTTATTGAACCGGGTTTTGTCTCTGTCTACTCACTGTACAGTTTGGTACCCAAGCCTTGGCCCTCCTGAGATAAATACAGTTTGAAGAAGGATTTGTTCACACTCGTCACACACACACACAAAAAAGCATCAGACCCTAAGAAACACACAGTCTAATGGGGAAGACATATGAGTTAAAAACTATATATAGGGCTTCCCTGGTGGCGCAGTGGTTGAGAATCTGCCTGCTAATGCAGGGGACACGGGTTCGAGCCCTGGTCTGGGAAGATCCCACATGCCGCGGAGCGGCTGGGCCCGTGAGCCACAATTGCTGAGCCTGCGCGTCTGGAGCCTGTGCTCCGCAACAAGAGAGACCGCGATAGTGAGAGGCCCGCGCACTGCGATGAAGAGTGGCCCCCGCTTGCCACAACTAGAGAAAGCCTTCGCACAGAAACGAAGACCCAACACAGCCAAAAATAAATTAATTAATTAATCAATTAAAAAAAAAGCTGTCTCTCAAATTTAACTTCCAGAATATATTCAGGAAAAACGCATACGCCCTTTTTGGCCAACCAAAGAAGCGGGCGATGCAAATCAACACTACAAAGAGGTATCACTTCGAATCAGAAAAAGGACCATCCTCACAAAGGGTAAAAACCAGATATGCAGGACAAGGAGAGGAGAAAAGGGAGCCTTGTTACGCTGAAGGGGGGAATGTAAATTGCCAACGGCCACTCTGGAGAAGTGTGCTGTGTTTCCTGAAACATCTAAAAAAAAAAAAAAAAAAAAAAAACTATATATAGACTAGATATAGCTATAGGTATAGATATAGATATGTAAGTGTTACGGGATTCACCCCATCTCTAGGAAGTTGTGTTCGTTTCCTATTAATGCTGTAGCACATTAACACACGCTTAGTGGTTTAATTCAACACAAATGTATTCTCTTACAGTTCTGGGGGTCAAAAGTCAGAAATGAGTCTTAAAGGTTAAAATGAATGTGTTTGACAGGGCTGGTTCTTTCCGGAGGCTCCAGAGGAGAATATGTTCCTCGTCACTTCCAGCTTTTCGAGGCTGCCAGCATCCTTTGGCTCATGGCTGTGTCACTCCAATCTCTGCTTCCACCACCACACTGCCTTCTTCTCCTCTCACTGGCCTTCCTGTCTTCCTCTTATAAGGCCCCTTGTGATTACTCAGACCCACCTGGATAATCCAGGATACTCTCCCAGCTCAAGATCTTTAACTTAATCACATCTGCAAAGTCCCTTCACTATGTAAAATAAAACCTAGTATTATTAAACAACTTTCCCAACATCCCAGCTGGCAAACAGAGGAGTCAGGATTCAAATGACGGTGTCTGCCCAGAGCCTTTGCCCCGAAGCACTATGCTGTAAAAGAAAGGAAAGCGAAGGGCATTCCAGGACAAGAAAACAGTACATTAAAAGGTCCAGAGGCCTGAAAGAGCACAGAGTCTGCAAGTTATAACTGGGGTGAGGATGTGAAGAGGAGAATGGTGGAAAATAAAGATGGGAAGGGGGACAGAGATTCGAGGTGACAGACGCCACAGGGGGTGGGGAGGGTGGAATTTTTCTTCTGTCAATAATGGTGAATCATTAAAAGATTTTACAAAGGAGGATAATCTGATCTGATGGTTGTTTGAGACAGATAACCGGTGGCAGTGTTTTGGAAGAAAATTACAGACGTGTTAATTTAGCGAGAAGGTTATTACAAAGGTCGAGGTAAGAGAGGATGGGAGCCTGCCCTGAAGCCTGGGTGAAGAGGAAGGCCGGTCTGAAGAGTCACGGAAGAGGTAGAGTCAACTGGGTTTTGCTGACAATGTCTGTACGGGTGTGAGGGAGATAAAGAGGGCAGAGTTAAGCATGTCTCAAGTTTCGGGCGTGGCAGCTGGGTGTCACTAAATTGAGATGAGTGGTAAAAGTTTCAGATATTAGATGGTATGAAAAGCCCTCTGTTTGGCTTGATAAAGTAATTGGGGGCTTTCCACCCTCTGAGAAACTGAACTCTTACGATGCCAGGAGACAACCCTACACAGTAGTCAGCCAGTGACTCGGGTCCAACAGCCCTGTCACTGGGTCCCTACATTCTAGCCACCTGGTCTGATCTTGTTAGCCCAGCCTAATGGAGCTGAAAACAGTGGTGTCAACAAACTAAGCTGCCCACCAAGCACAACATAGTCCAAACCTTGCATGAACTAAGTAGACATTCTAAGAGGACTTCAGAAAAGAGTAAAAGCTTTTTTCTCTCCCCAGGGTAGGGTGAGGCTCACTGAGGGTATAAGACAAATGCTCCATGAAACAGTGAGCAGAAGTACAAGCGAGCTTATAATAAAGTGCTGACTTACGAAGTACATTCCCTCCAGAGGAAAGTGATGTAATTTTTACTGTCCTATGGAACAGCTAGGAAAGATGCTAATTTTTATTGAGCATCTCGTGCCAAGCCATCACCTTAAGAAGCATTGTCCCAATTTCCAGAGAAGGTAAAAGAACTTCCCTAAATCACACAGATGCTTAAGGGGCAGAGCCGGGGCGGGAACTCAGGAGAGACCGTCTCAGAGCTGGCGTGCCGGGAAAGCTAGGGGGGCCTGGCGTGGGCAGGCCAAAGGCGCAGCAGGGCCGGGAGAATCACATGAGGAAAAGTAGGGAGGCAGGACTTGGCACAAGTAGTTCATTATTCCGGAAAGGAGCCCTTCTGACTGGAGACTTTCAGCTCGCCTACTACTGCTGGGTGTTCTAAGCATTTCACTTTGGCAGTAAACATCAAACGTTGTTTAGTAACACAGGCGTACACAGGCGTATGCCTGGAATATTCAGTGACTGCTCACTGCCATGAATAAGTATTACAAAATAACAGCTGCGAAGAGATCATGAGACAGCAGCCCCTCCTTTCTACACTTGGGTCTGAACTACCAACTACAGGCTACTTTCCAAAGTCCCCAGGAACCAGTCCAGCCGCTGAACGTTCCAGATATGGAGTTTCATTGGTCACCCTCCAGATATGTCGTTTTATTGGTGAGAACGATGACTAACCAGCAGGCTGATTTACATGCAAGTTCCTACTTGTTCTTTTCTCCTGTCAGCAAAATCTACTAATGTCTTCTAGCTATTTTCCTACTTCAGTATAAAAAAATTGTTACACTCTTGGCAGCAAAGCACATCCAGCCAAGTGACAAGCAAAGAAAGGTTAGGGAGAGGTCCAGCCCAGATACAAGGTGGGCTGGACTTTACCAGGAAGAGCAAGAGCACACACTGGCCAAGAAGTGTTGCAAAGAAGGAATTTTCTAGAGCCTTATGCCAACTGCAGTTATTATCCTGGGCAATGTTACACTTTCACTTCTGATTTATATTAACCAGTACTAGAGACACAATGAGTGGCCTAATTCTTTTCCAGTGGATTTTCCTTTTTTTTTTTTTTTTTGACCGTGTGGCATGTGGGATCTTAGCTCCCCGACCAGGGATTGAACGTGTGCCCCCTGCCGTGGAAGGGCAGAGTCTTAACCACTGGACCGCCAGGGAAATCCCTGGATTTTCCTTTTATTAGAGCTATACCCTGGTAGGCTGCTTAAAATAATAATTTAATAAATCAACTCTCAGTACAACTTTAAGCTCAACCCTGAATTAAATTTTCATATATATCATTACAATATTTAATAAATATGAATTTGGGGTTTTTTTTAAGTTTTTTGAGGTATACTTTTACATTCCATGAAATTCACCCATTTTAAGTGCACAATTCAATAACTTTTAGTATATTTACAGAGTTGTGCAACCATCACCACAATAAGAATTCTTATTTGAGGGGTTTCCCTGGTGATGCAGTGGTTAAGAATCTGCCTGCCAATGCAGGGGACACGGGTTCGAGCCCTGGTCCAGGAAGATCCCACATGCCGCGGAGCAACTAAGCCCGTGTGCCACAACTACTGAGCCTGCGCTCTAGATCCCATGAGTCACAACTACTGACCCCACGTGCTGCAACTACTGAAGCCTGCGCTCCTAGAGCCCGCGCACCACAACAAAGAGTAGCCCCCGCTCGCCGCAACTAGAGAAAGCCCACACGCAGCAATGAAGACCCAACGCAGCCAAAAATAAAATAAATAAATTTAAAAAGAAAAAGAATTTTCTTTCTTCTTTTGGCCACACAGTGTGGCTTGCCTGTAAGATCCCTGACCAGGGATTGAACCGGGGACCACAGCAGTGGAAGTGCTGAGTCCTAACCTCTGGACCACCAGGGAAATCCCAAGAATTCATTTTTGAGCTTATTTTTTATTTGAATTTTTCAATAGGTGATAATTTTCAAAAGTAAATGATAAGCGACAGAAAGGTCTGTCACCTAAGTTATTAAATAAACTTTTATTGCGTTTTCCTTGAGTGGCCAGAGGTCTCCCTCACCGCCTTTTCAGACACCTGTGCTTGGAGACACAGTGTGTCCAGATAATGTGGTTTATCGTTCCAACTCATCCTCTGGTTTGACTGTTACTTGATGTCCGCTGAAGTGAATGACCGTTGAGTAGGGAGGAAACTGTGCCCTCTCCTTCCACTGGGCCTCATCATCACACTGGTTTGGCAACCAGTGACCAAACAACTCCTGATGTCACCAGCAAGTGCTTTTGGAGAGACATAAAATCAGGCACCTTAATGATTCTTGACAGCACCTGTGGGAAGTCCCCTCATGGATCAACAAGGTCAGGTATTGCTCTCGTTGCTTCAACACTGATTCCAATTCCCTTTACCCACCTACATCAGTCACTATTACCTTGAAATGTGAGACAAATCTCCTTCCAGTTTTTTCCTTTCCCACATGGATCTCTGTGACCTTGATTTTGGCTTTCTTTCCTTCCTTTACGCTTGAAATGGTTATTAATCCTCCCATCAAAGGCATCTTCATTACTGTCTCCTTCTCCCCTCTCTTCACAAACTATCCCTACAGAACATACCAAACGTTTTACTTATGAACGCCTCATACACCGAAATTGAAAACTTGGTCTGTGGAGCTCGGAGCTCTAAGGTTCTATAGTCAGCTCTTCCAGGAGTTGCCTTCAAACTCTCAGACTTCGCACCCCACTCTCTGACCACTGTCTTCTGCCTTTGCAGCTCTGACTTCAATAATTCTTCCTTTGTCTGGGATCTACAATCCATTAATCCTCAAACCATTTCACTGTCCATAACATCATCATGTCTGTCCTGAACCAGCTTCCATCGATGATTCATTACTCCCTACACCTCTCCCTTCATCAGACTTGCCTGGTAAAACCCTAACCCATGGCAAAACCAACTGTCCATCAGCTTCACCTTTGCAACAGCGCAGTTGAACATGGCTAGAGGAAAACAACCAACCACGTGGGGTGGCTCATTACAAATTATGACCGCTAACCTCACGTGTTCCCTTACTGCTGTCTGGCAATCCTGTTACATTTCCCTACATCATTCACTCTTCAAGACAACTGTTTCACACCTTCTCTTCTCTCCTCAAACCTCACACAGACGACTTTACCTCCCATTTCCCTAAGAAAAGAGAAACAACCAGAAAAAGCTTTCTATGTGCTCCCATTACCACATCTACCATACCCTCTGCTTTATCACATGTTGTCATAGATAAACTATCCAAGCTCCCTGTTCAAGGTCACTGTCTCCACTTGGGTACTAGACCCTATGTTCTCTCACCTACTCAACGACATTGTTTCAGAAATTATTCCTATCTCCCCTGCTTAGTCAAATTTTCCTCTCTACTAGATCATTCCCAACAGCCTATCAACATGTTCTAAAATATCCTCATCTTAGCACATGACAACATTTACCTCTCAATTTCACAGTAATCTCCCTTCTGGCTTCTGCCCTTATCTCCCTGCTTCCCTTCAAACAGAACTTGGAAATATACACTGTCAGTAAGTACATGCTGTCTCCAATTCGTCTCTTCGGAATCTCCTCCAATCATCTTTTCACTGCTTTCGTCATGATCACCTGTGAGGTCCATGTTGTTAAATCCAACAGTCAAACCTGAGTCCAAGTCTTACCCGACCTCTTAGCAGCATTTGCGTGGCTGAACTTTCTCTGCTCCCTGAAACACTTTCTTCCTGGGCTTCCAAGATTACCCTCTCTCTTACTTCTGCTCTGTCCCACTGGCTGCTCTTTCTGTCTCCTCTGCTAATTCCTCGTCATCTCCCCGACCTCTATGGATGCAGTGCCTCAGGGATGAATTCCTGGAACATTTTCCCTTCTCTAGATGTACCCCCCAAGATAACCTTAGGCAGCCTGTAGCTTTAAATACTATCAATATGCTGCTGATTCCTAAATGTGTATACATCTCCAGCCAGATCTCTCCCTGAACTCCAGATCCATATACTCAATTGCCTGCTTATATCGCCAGTGTATGTTTCTCAAGAATATTAAATGTATATATCCAAAAGAGAATACCCAATTCCCCATCCCCTAAATCTGCGCCTCCTTCAGTTTTCTCCATCTCAGTGAATGGCTTATCTGTTGCTCAGCCAAAACCTTTGGTTTCACCTTGATTCCTCTCTTTCTCTCATGCTGAAACCGCACACCTCAGATGGGACTCGAACCCGCAGTCTCTGACTAAGGAGGGGACCCGAACCCACAAATCTCCCAGCTGAAATCGCACACCTGGTGTCAGGACTTAATGAAGCTCAGGTTCTTTATGTCTCAGCGCAGAAGGAATTCAGCAAGAGGCAAAGTGATAGGCAAGAAGTAGATTTACTGAGAGAGATACACATTCCATAGACAGAGTGTGGGCCATCTCAGAAGGCAAGAGGCCCTGAAATATGGGGTGGTTAGTTTTTATGGGCTGGTAAATTCACAGGCTAATGAGTGGGGGGATTATGCCAACTATTTTGGGGAAGGGGCAGGGATTTCCAGGAATTGGGCCACTGCCCACTTTTTGGCCTTTTATGGTTGACCTCGAAACTGTCATGGTGCCTGTGGGTGTGTCGTTTAGCTAATGTATTACAAGGAGCGTATAATGAGGAAATCGAATCTTCTGCCTTCTTGGTCCTGATCGGTTCTAACCAGTTTATGTCATATCCTCACCAGCTATGTCATACTTTTAAAGGAAGTGTCCTGTGCCCTTTCCTCCTGTCTCAATATTATCTTGTCAGTCTATTGAGAAATTCTGCTAGCTCTGCCCTCAAAACATATCCAGAATTCCACCACTTCTCACCACCATTATCACGTGCCCCTCCTCTGCTTAAAATACTCCAGCACTGCACTGGTTCCTACCTCAGAAAAACATTTCCCACCAGTCTTTACATGAATTACAGGCCCTTCACAATCTTGTCCCCCTTATGTCTCTGACTTCATCTTCTACAATTCATCACCTTATTCACTCTGTTCCAGACACACTGGCTTTCTTGCTGTCCCTCAAAGAAACCATACTTACTCCTGCCTCAGGGCCTTTGCACTTGCTGTTTCTTTTGTTTGGACCATTCTTCCCCCATATATCCTCATGACGTGCTCCCTTACTTCCTTGAATTCTCAACTCAAACATTGCTTTATCAGTGAGGCTTTCCTTGACCACTCTTGACTAAACTAGCCAAAACCAAAACCAAAACCTCTGCCCCTTTACACTTTCTACACCCTCCCCCTTCCCTGCATTATTTTTCTCTATAGAACTCATCACCCTCTGGTGTACTACATATGTACTTGTTTATTTTTCATGGTACCTCTCTCCTCACTGAAACATAAGCTCCACAAAGCAGGGACTTTGTCTATTTTATTCACTGCTGCATTACCAGAGCCTAGAACAGTGTCTGGCCTACAGAAAGTATTCAACAAATATGTATTGAACGATTAATGAATTGAATAAATATTTACTGACTAGCTGCCATGTGCCCTATTTTAGGCACTGATGATATAACAGTGAACAAAAAAATGACATGGCGCCTGTCCTCAGGCAGCTTATATTTTAGTGATAGAGACAAGCAATAGACAAATGAACACGATGTAAAATGGCCAGTAGGGATACGGGCTATGAAGAAAATAAATCATTTAAAGAAATAGAGTAGTGGGAGTGTCATTTTTGATAGCATGTGAGGGAAATCCTTTCTGAGGAGGTAGCACTTGACAAAAGCCTTGAATAAAGTACAAGAGTGAGCCTTGCAGAGGCCTGGGGAGAGCATTTCAGGCAGAGAGTCCAGCAGGTTCAGAGCTCCTGAGGCCAGGCCAGCTTGGCACGACCAAGGAAAAGCAAAGCCAACATGTGGGGTGAAGAGAGAGCAGGAGAGGGTGCCGTGGCCAGAGAGGCCGTCAGAGGCCAGGTGGGCACTTGGAATTTTTCTCTGGCAAAATAAAGGAAGCCATTGAGCAGGGCAGTCATAGGATCTGATCCCTTTTTTTTTTTTTGATCCCATTTTAAAGAATCACTCTGCTGCTATGTGGAGGATAGACGGTCAAGGGGTGAGACAGGGCAAAGGGAGACCAGTTAGGAGGTTAGTGAAGTAGTAGGTGGGAGTTGAGCTTGGGTGGTAGCAATGAAGGTGGGGAAAATGGTCTGATAGGATTTGCTGATGCATTAGGTATGAAATGGGAGACAAAAAGATTAAAAAGATGACTCCAGGGTTCTGGCCTGAGCCACTGGAAGGATGTCATTTACTGAAATATGGAGTTTTCAGGGAGGAACAGGTTTGGGGAAGATGGTGTTTAAATCAAGATCACCTAAGGAGTGAGATATAGAGAAATGCAAGGCTTGAACACTGGGATGCTAGGGATAATGAGAAGGGGTAGGCAAACAGACTGAGCTTAATCGCTAAGAAAAATGCAAGAGAGCTGGGATAGGGCAGGACACTGGAAACCAAGGTGGGGTGGGTGTTCAAGAAAGAGGAAGTGGTCCATTATGTCAGATAGTGATAAGGACTGAACACTGATCATTGGGTTGGGCGATGGGGAAGCCATTAAAAACATAGTTTCAGTAGAGTGGCAGGGGGGCAGAAAGTCTGATTATTTGGGGTTGAAATGGATCTGACAGACTCAGAATCTACTAGTACTGATTACAAGAATTGGGCAAATAGTTCAACCTCTCTGCCTGTCAGTTTTCACATCTTCCAGTTTATCTTTCTCATAGATGTTGTATAGTAGTCTCCCCTTATTCGTGCTTTCGTTTTCTGTGGTTTCAGTCACCTGCAGTGACTGAATATTTTCAATATTTAAAAATATTAAATGGAAAATTCCAGAAGTAAACTATAAGTTTCCAAATCGCACACCATTGTGAGTATTGTTATGAAATCTCGATCCTTCCTGCCCGGGACATGAATCATCCTTTTGTTCAGTGTTTCCTGCCCATTAGTCACTTAGTATCCGTCTGGGTTGTCAGATTGATTGTCGCAGTATTGCAGTGCTTGTAACCATGTGACCCTTATCTTATTTAATAATGGCCCCAACGCCCAAGAGTAGTGATGCTGGCAATTCCAATGTGCCAAAGAGAAGCCATAAAGTGCTTTCTTTAAGTGAAAAGGTGAAAGTTCTCAACTTTAATAAGGAAAGAAAAAAGGTTTGCTGAGGTTGCTAAGATCTACAGTGGGAATGAATCTTCTGTCTATGAAATTGTGAAAGAAAAGTAAAGTTGTGCTAGTTTTACTGTCGCACCTCAAACTTCAGAGGTTATGACCACAGTGCATAAGTGCTTAGTTAAGATGGAAAGGGCATTAAATTTGTGGGTGGGAGACATAAACAGAAAAGGTGTTCTGATTGGTGGCAACATGTTGTGCCAGAAAGCAACGAGCCTATAGGAAGACTTGAGCGAGGAACCCCCTGAAACGAGTGACAGCAGCTATTTCCTGTAAGTCAGGGGTGGTTACACACTTGGGAACAGGTTTGGACAGGGCGAGAGGGAGCTACAAACTACTGGGTGTAAGATAGGCTACAAGGATGTATTGTACAACACGGGGAATATAGCCAATATTTTGTAATAACTATAAAACGGAATATAACCTTTTAAATTGTATAAAAATTTAAATAAACTGGAAAAAAAAAAAGGGCACTGTCATTGTAGAATCCACAAAAATAAAAAATTACTGGAGAGATCAAGTCTGCTGATGAAGAAGCCACTGCCACATTTCTGGCAGAGCTGAAGAAACAGATTAAGGAAAGAGACCACATTCACATAACTTTTATCACAGTTGACCCTTGAACAACATGGGTTTGAAATGCACTTAAATGTGGATTTTTTTTTCAATAAATACATACTGCAGTACAGAATCCACAGATGTGGACACAGAGGGCCCACGGTAAAGTTACAGTGGGTTTTCCACTGTACAGGGGTCAGTGCTCCTAACCCCTGAGTTGTTCAAGCTGTATGTATAGTGTTATAACTGTTCTGGTTTATCATTAGTTGTTGTTAATCTCTTACTGCGCCTAATTCATAAGTTAACATTATCATAGGTGTGAATATATAAGAAAACACATAGTATATGTTGGCATATATAGGGTTGGGTTCTATCCACGGTTTCAGGCATTCACTGGGGGTCTTGGAATGACCCAAAGATAAAGGGAGCACTATTGTACAGATTAAATAAGAATTCAGAAATTCTTAAACTCTATGCAAAATCAACCCTAATATTTTAGTGTTATCATGTTTAATGATACATATGTTTTTAAAAATGGAAAAGAAACAAATATGTATTGAAGGCTTACTATAAGACAAGCACTTTGCATGTTTGATCTTTTAGTTAATTTTGACTAGTCCAAATATAAACACACTAAAGTGTTGTGGCCTTTTCCTTAAAAAGACCAAATAGAAGTCACAGAGGAAATGACTCATTTAATTTTCTGTATGGGATCCTAAACATTTCTCTTTTATTATTATTGAAGTAATCGGTGTTGAAAATCTTTCTAAAAGGATTTATGTCTGACCGAAATCTAGACCTCTGATATTCATTTTAGAGAAAAAAAACACCCACTTAATAACATTTTCAAATAAGATGACTTTGTGGGGGTTTTTCCCGCAAAAAACAAAACAAAACTAGAGTTTCTTTCAAAGATATATTACCGTCATGGAGAACCTAGTGGCAAGACGGAAATAAAGACACAGACCTACTAGAGAATGGACTTGAGGACATGGGGAGGGGGAAGGGTAAGATGTGACAAAGAGAGAGAGAGAGTGGCATGGACATATATACACAACCAAACGTAAAATAGATAGCTAGTGGGAAGCAACCGCATAGCACAGGGAGATCAGCTCTGTGCTTTGTGACCACCTAGAGGGGTGGAATAGGGAGGGTGGGAGGGAGGGAGATGCAAGAAGGAAGAGATATGGGGACATATGTATATGTATAACTGATTCACTTTGTTATGAAGCAGAAACTAACACACCATTGTAAAGCAATTATACTCCAATAAAGATGTTTTAAAAAAAAGAATATTTAGTCACACACACACACAAAAAAGATATATTACCCAATCTAGCTATGTACACATACCACCCAGTATCAATTTGTATACTTGTTTCTGTGGTTCTGTGGGTTTTGCCCTGTTACTTTGTAATACTGTGTTTTCTAGTTAAAGTCTTTCCTCAGCCTCAGGCCCTCTTCCCTGCCTTTTCTGAGAGGGAGGGCCCCCAGCCCCTAGGAGATCTACCTTGCCAACCACCCTCTTCAGGATTCAGAGGCTGTGCTTTATTATTATTTTTTTTAATTTATTTATTTATTTTTGGCGGTGTTGGGTCTTCGTTTCTGCGCGAGGGCTTTCTCTAGTTGTGGCGAGCTGGGGCCACTCTTCATCGCGGTGCGCGGGCCTCTCACTATCGCGGCCTCTCTTGTTGCGGAGCACAGGCTCCAGACGCATAGGCTCAGTAGTTGTGGCTCACGGGCCCAGTTGCTCCGTGGCATGTGGGATCTTCCCAGACCAGGGCTCAAACCCTTGTCCCCTGCATTGGCAGGCAGACTCTCAACCACTACGCCACCAGGGAAGCCCTGTGCTTTATTTTTTAAAAACAGCCTCTCCCACACATAGCCGGTGACTTCAGAGGTGGGAAATCACCCACGCATGGGCAGACTTTCTGAGTCCAGCCTTGCACAGCTGCACAGTGTAGTGGGAAGGGCACCGGCCTGGACACCAGGTGATCCAGCTTCTAATTCCAGCCCCAGAGGGGACCTCCGGCGTGTCACATGTTCATCCAGGGCTCTAGTGTCCCCGAGTGAAACACATGGGCCAGGAGCCCTGTCAAGTTCTCTCTGTCCCTATTCCTCAGATGACAACACTAACACATGGAGATGGGAAAAGTATAGCGACGGATTCCTCTGAGGCTGTCAGAGGAGAACAGAGTGGATATTGAGGATAATTCATTGATTTCTTTTGGCGAAGAAAATTGTACATGGTGAATAAAAGTCCACCTACTCGTGTACAGATTCACACTAAGGCAGTCTAGGGAAGAGAAATAGCACCTTGGTATGAATGAGATTTTTCTTTCCATAAAACCAAATAGTGGAAATTTCAGGCATTTCTCAGAAATGCTAGTAACTAGATTTCTTGAGAGTCATTTTCAAAGTGGTTATATCTCTTAGGCCTGGGATTAGTGGGTAATTTCTATTTCCTCTTTTATCTTTTTATGTGTTCTCTGAATCTTTTACTAATATGTATTAATTCTGTAATCAGAATAGGTATTTTTTTTTTTAAAAAGAAGTAAATGGCTTAACTGTGCTCATGGACGAAAGAAGAGGGAAGAAACTTAAAAACTAATAATGAGGAAACTGACATTTACTGAGTGTCATTTATCATCTACTGGGTAGTAACTGGCTCATTTACTTCCTCTCAACTCTGAAAAAGCTATTATTATCCCCATTTTACATACAAGAAAAACAAAGCAGAGGGAGTCAAATAACTCTTCTAAAGTCACAGAGCTGGTAAATGCAGTCACTGGGACTTACTTCACCTAGATGGTCCAACATCAGGGCCTCTGCCATTTTATCACCCTGCTGTACTGCCTCCTAAATATTTTAAAATAAACTTTAAATAATAAATACATAAATAAATAAATTTCGCTGTGGATAACCAGTTCTGTGCTAGGGTTAGTTGTACAGACAAGCACTGGTCTATGCAGTGTTCAACTAAACAAGGAGGCTGTTACACTGAGGGGGTCCTAATGCCTCAGAGGCGTAAACAGACCCAAACCCGAGCCTATAAATACCTCACGGTTAAGAAAGCCGAAACTCAGGACTGCCAATCACAAACAGCCAAGTAGGTTTTCCCATATAAGGCAAGCCCTTAAGCTATAGCCAATCAAATAATTTCCTTGCTTTGCATCCACCTTCTCTCTGTAAGTCTTTTCCCTAGCTCCTATTGGTGGAGTGCTCCTAACAACTTTCAGTTTGGCACTGCCTGATTCCAACTGGTTTCTGCTCAAATAAACTCTTAAAATGTTTAATATGCCTCAGTTTGTCTTTTAACAGCTGACATCCGGGTCATTTTGTGTAGGCACCTCAAAGAGAGTTGAAAGAAGGTGATTCAAATGGCTTGGGGAAAGTTGGGGAACACAGGAGCTGCCAGTCAGCTTTTTAAAATATTTTTTTTTCTTTTCTTTTTTTGGCTGTGCCAGGCAGAGTTCCCCAACCATGGACTGCACCCAGGCCTCAGCTGTGAAAGCCCAGAATCCTAACCACTAGGCCACTAGGGAACTCCCAAAAAATAAATTTTAAAAAAGGCACAACCTATCTATGGGACAAGATTCCATCAGCACAGCAAACAGTCAAGGAGAAACAGTCGGCAAAGCTGTCAAGGAGAAACCACACCGCAAAGGGAGGCCTCATCACCATAATCTCATTTCCTGTAAACAGCACGGTCCCTTGTCCTGCTCACAGCGAGGAATGGCAGCTCCTTCAGGGCTGTCGAATGTTGGGCTTCTTTCTTTCTCCTCTCAACCTCCACCTCCTGACGTTTCAGCCTGCTGTCCTCCTGTGGCTGGATCCATTCCACTGCATATCACATTTCAGGGAACTGGATCACAGAAGCGGTTTCAGGCCTCAGAACTGAGGAAGGGCCTCAAGCTCAATAAACATTAGCTGGATGAATAAATAATGCCTATAGGTGTGGTCCTTCTGAATCAGTAATTTCACCTAATATCCCAGGGCGGGGAAGGACACAGGACAGCAAGATACAAGAAAGACTGCCTACACTAACCAATCATGTTCGGATTGTGGTGGGGTGGTGAGGAGCTTAGGGGGCCAGCAGCATGTTTCACTGGAAACTGCAAATAGGCAAACCTGGAGTCAGACCCTGACTTTGCTCCTTGCTTAGCGTAGGACTTCAATTTCTTTTCTTGAGTCTCGGTCAATAGGCCTATTTAAAATGCCTGACTTTCAGGGATGCTATAGTTTGGGCATGAGAAGGGAGTCTACTCAGGCTCTTCTTTGGTCCTTGCTTTCGCTCCCCCTCCAAAGAGGAGACCGTAATCTGATGGGTTAGGGATTGCACCACAGGAGAGAAGGGCTCTCTCCCTTTCTTCTTTATCTTGTCTGAAGGTCAGCATGGAAGGAGACCCCCCACCCCACCCCTGACACACACACACACACACACACACACACACACACACACATTGTTTTTCTTAGCCCTCTCTTCTCTTTCGTTTTTAAAAAAAATTTTGTAAAAAATATTTATTTATTTATTTGGCTGTCACGTCTTAGTTGAGGATCTTCCATTGTGGCGCGCTGACTTCTCTCTAGTTGTGGCATGTGTGGGCTCAGTAGTTACAGCACGCGAGCTTAGTTGCCCGACCAGGGAGCGAACCCATGTCCCCTAGCATGGGAAGGCAGATTCTTAACCACTGGACCACCAGGGAAGTCTCCTCTCTTCTCTTTCTTGTGTGCATGCTGTAAGTGGTAAGTGGTCAGATCTCTCTCTGCTTTTTCCTTCCAGGTGGCCTAAGTGGCAGAGAAAATGGGAACCATTTCCTTCTGGAGAAAAGACCTGTCCATCCTGTTCTCTTTTCCTTCTGGTATCTCTTCGCTTCAACTTCCTGTCTCCCATGTGACCAACTGGTTGTTACATCTGGGTTCAGGCTTAAGGAGAAGGAAGGGTCTAATGGGGTCACTATTGCCGGAGTTCCCTGCCCCAGGATTTCACTTACGAGCCCAGCAACAATAAAAGGTTAACACAGCCAGATCGAAATTTGATCACACATATCTCAGACATGCAAAGAAAATGTTGGAGATGGAGCTTAAAATCAACAATGAAAGTATCTCACTCTTCTAATTAAAGATAGTATTATCCCAGGTAACAACTCTCTATCAGAGCTGTTTCTCTCCCTTTTTTCTGTTCCTCCTGGAGACGGTGTCTAGAGGGAAGATGTTACGAAATTCAGGCACCCCATGATGGCTCTTCTCCTCTGGATTGTCACCAACCTGTGTTGCAAGGACGCTAGTCTGGTCTTGCCCTTGAGCTGCCAGTCCTAAGGTCTGCTCTCCTGGCTCTCCTCCTTCCCCCACTCCCATGGCTGGCAGGAACTTTTCTTGCATCGTATCTGCCTCCTCACCAAGATGAAATCTATAAACACCTACTTCGCAGAACTGTACTAGCAGAATGGCTCCTGGGGAAACATAATTTATGGGATAGAAGAAAACACATACATACACCCACATACATAATCTTTGTCACATTACTTTCCTTTATCATCGTCTGTTGTCTGAATATCACCTTTGGGAATCTTATAGGGAAAGAAACCTGGAATTTGGGATTATTCCCCAAACTTCATGAAGTCAAGCTCTTACAAATAATTTCTAGGGGCTTCCCTGGTGGCGCAGTGGTTGAGAATCTGCCTGCCAATGCAGGGGACATGAGTTCGAGCCCTGGTCTGGGAAGATCCCACATGCTGCAGAGCAACTAGGCCCCTGAGCCACAATTACTGAGCCTGCGCGTCTGGAGCCTGTGCTCCGCAGCAAGAGAGGCCGCTGTAGTGAGAGGCTCACGCACCGCGATGAAGAGTGGCCCCCACTTGCCGCAACTAGAGAAAGCCCTCGCACAGAAACGAAGACCCAACACAGCCAAAAATTAATTAATTAATTAATTAATTTTTTAAAAAAGTATATATATATATATTAAAAAAAATTTCTAGTTTTATTTCTACATATGGCTCGATTTCCCATTACATTCTTTTTTATGTTCTCCCTATATACCCTCAGTAGAACATTCAGGGACTTTCCGTTTTGCTTGCTACTGTACCTGCAGCATCTAAAATAGCACATGGCACAGGGTAGGTGCTCAATAAATATTTGTTGAATGACTGAATGGTCCATCACATCTTCTGTGTATGGATTTATTCAGTCCAACTCTCAGGGCAATCTTACTTCCCTTCTCTCCGGGTCTTTGCAGAGTAGCACACAGGAGCTTGCGTGCTGCCCACGGTGGTCACCAGCTTGGAGGTGGTAGTTGAAGCAGTGGGTCTTGGTGAGGTTCCTCGGGAAGGGCAAAAAAGAGTGCACATGGGGGCCAAGTGGGGCCCTAGAGCAGCAGTTCTCAAACTTTTAAATCTCGGAACCCCTTTACACTTTTAAAAATCGTTGAGGACTCCAAGGAGCTCTCCTTACATGGGTTATGTCAATATTACTTGTATTAAAATTAAGACAAAAAATTGGAAATATTTATTAATTTATTTAAAATGAAAACATTCCATGTTAGCATAAATATTTTTATTTAAAACAGCTATTTTTTCTTTTTTTCCTTTTTTTGTTGAAGTATAGTTGATTTACAATATTGTGTTACTTTCAGGTGTACAGCACAGTGATTCATATATATATATACATATATATATATACACATAGATTCTTTTCCCTTATAGGATATTGTAAAATATTGAGTATAGTTCCCTGTGTTATACAGTAGGTCCTTGTTGATTATCTATTTTATATACAGTAGTGTGTATAAAGCACAGCTATATTTCCAAAAGAAAAGTTACCGAGAAGAGTGGCATTTACTTTTTTTGCAAGTCTCTGTGTCTGGCTTAATAGAAGGCAGCTGGATTCTCCTATCTGCTCCTCTGTTCAATCTGTTGCGATATGTTTTGGTTGAAATCTGGCCTCACACAGACATGTAGCTAGGAAAGGGAGGATCTTGGGGACTTCAGGGGTTTCTGACCTCATTCTGAAAACTGCTGTCCTAAAGGGACAGTTGCTGCAGCAATAATGACCGTCTCTGTCACAGAGCCCCAGCCCTCCAGAAACTCTAGATCCTGCTGTAAGAACAGAATCCCCATTTCTCACCTTCCCTGCCTCCCATTTCTCGGCTCAGGATTGCACAATTCTTCAGTCATGTATAAGACAGCTGGCAGCCTGGAGCAGGAAAGTTAGCTAAGACGTAAGTTCCTGAGGGAGGGTGCTGGTCTTGGAAGAAGGGAGTGGACTAGACATCCTAGAAAGGGGGTGAGGGAAAGAAAACATACCCTCCATCTTCAGCGAGAAAGTGTAAGATGTTACGAAGCTCAGGCACATTTATGAACAAAGATGACTCAGTGCCTGGGCTGAAAGAAGGAAACAAATAACGAAGCCCAACCTGCTGGGCATATGTGGAAGGAGCTGGTTTTCAGAAGGGAAGGAGCTGGTGTTTTAATTGTCTTTCTACTTCTCTAGTATCTTCTTGGGCCTGGCTGGCAGGGCCACAGCCTGGTTCCCCTTTGCTGGGGGAACTGATGGAAATATAGCTGACTACCAAGTGGAGTGGCCTTGCTACCATGGGTGGGAAGGCTTCAGGAAACACCTGCTTATAAACCCTTCCCCATGGGCCAGCACTACCACCTACACCTTCACTGTGTATCTTGCTTATCTGCTTTATGGAGGGAAGACACAGGCAGCAGCAGTCAATGGTCCTAGCCAGGCCCCAGGTACCACCTATCACAAGTGGTCCAGCTCTACTCAGAAGAATGTCCGTGTGTGTGTGTGTGTGTGTGTACACGTGCATGTGAGTGGCTGTGTTCTGCTGCAGCTAGAAGCAAGAGCCACACTCTGGAGTATTTGAACAAACAGATAGCAAGCCCAAACTTTGTACCCGGAAATAAATTCACCATCTCTACTACACTTAGTCCTATACTGACTTGCGTCATCCTTTTCCTTATCGCGCTACGTTGCGTCCGGGTGGTCTGGGACCATGGCTATCCTGTTTAGCACAGTAATGCCCAAGTCTCATTTAGTGTTTGGTACCTAGAAAGCACTTAAAACGTTTTTAGTGAAAGTTAAGTGAATGAATGCTGGTGGTCTTATTTAATGTGTACCAAAAGTGTGTGCTTTTCAGGCATTATGCCATTGAATTAAACTGTTCGTGTAAACCTCACCTTCCCAAAAAGGTATAAGCTCTTTGAAAGTGGGAAATGTCTATTTGTGGGGTTTGTAGACCTTCTACACAGCACCCTATATCCTCCTATCTTATGGGAGTGCTCCACGAATCCTTCTAAAAGACACATCGACTTTTGTAGTGTTAAAAGCTATATTAATTTATCATTTTGCTACAGGGCAGGACCTGCTTATTGTTTTAAGTCCCATTAGTGGTTTTAGGTAGAGACAGTTATTAGTGTATGGTCTAATGATATTCCCTATTATTCAGAAAAAGTCCCAGCTAAAAGGTTTGTCTTACTATCTATTATGTAACAAAATCAGACGACATATGAAAGCACGTGTTTAACAGAGCAGGTCGCCACAGCATATCCAACCAGAGAAGCTCTACTTTTACCTGTTTAAAATTGAAAGGATTAAACAGATTTTAATCTAAATCAGGACAGCGGTGCCTGGGAAAGAAGATGTGTTATTCTGATGAAAAACTTGACAGACATTAAAATAACATGATGAAATTTTTTAAATTAAAAAAATTTAAATTGAAGTATAGTTGATTTACAATATTAGTTTCAGATGTACAACATGGTGATTCAAAATTTCTATAGATGGATAAATTAAGAGAGGCCAGACAGTGAGGTTTCCCACGTGGAAACAGAAGATTTCCGTATCTCTCCAAGAACTCCTTAACCTATTAGCTCAATGAATAAGTGTAAACTAGGATTGGGTTTTCTGCTTTTTAATATAACAGCTTTATTGAGATAAATTTGCATGTCATAAAATTCACACTTTTAAAGTTTACAATTCAATGAATTTTAGTGTATTTACAGAATTATGCAACCATCACCACCATCTAATTTTAAAACATTTTTATCAAAATAAAAACTTTGGGTTTTTTTCCCCCCCAAAAAACCCATAGTTATTAGCAGTCCCTCCCCATTCTGTCATTCCCCTAGACCTTGTCAACTTCTAACCAACTTCCATTTCTATAGATTTGTCTTTTCTGGGCATTTCATATAAATGGAATCGAATCATACAGTATGTGGCCTTTTGTGTCTGGTTTCCTTTACTGAACATGTTTTCAAGGTTCATCCATGTTGTAGCATATACCAGTATTTCTTTCCTTTTTATGGCCAAATACTATTCCATTGTATGAATATACCACATCTTAGTGGTCCATTTTTAATCGACAAATATCCATTAATTGGCAAACATTTGGGTTGTTCCCACTTTGTGGCTATTATACATAATGCTGCTATGCATATTTATGTACAAGGTTTTGTATACATATATGTTTATATATATATATTTTTTTTCAATTCTCTTGGGTATATACTTAAGAGTGGAATTGCTCGGTCATAAATAACTATGTTTAACATTTTGGGAATTGACAAACTGTTTTCCAGAGCAGCTGCACCATTGTACAGTCCTACCAGCAATGTATGAGAGTTCTAATTTCTCCACATCCTCACCAGCATGTTTCATTCTGTTGTATTCTAGCAAGCCTAGGGGGTTGTGGAGTGGTATCTCTTTGTGCCTTTTTATTTTCATTTCACTAATAATTAATGATGTTGAGAATCTTTTCACGAGCTTATTGCCCATTTGTATATCTTCCTTGGAGAAATGCCTATTCAAATCCTTTGCCCATTTTAAAACTGGGTTTTTTGTCTTTTTATTATTGAGTTGTAAGAGTTCTTCATATATTCTGGATTCAAGTCCGTTATCAGATATATGATTAGCAAATAATTTGTTCCATTTTGTGTATTGGGTTCCATCCTTAATTCTAAACTTTGGGCAAATTATTTCACTTTCCTCAAATGGAAAGTAAGTGGGTTCAAAAGACTCCAGGATTTACAAATGAGGGTGCATATACACCAGATGCCAGTGACCAGGGAGTATAAGACACCAAGGGATTCATGAGGTTCATCTTCTAAAATGCCAAAATTATCCAAAGATTTAGGATAAGCAGAATCTTGTTTTTCCAAGTATAAAAATCTGGAAAGGAGAAAAATTGTATGTGCTGAGTAAATGAAAATTTTGACACTTTTGAGAACCTGGTGGCAATGGTGTTGCAGTTGTGTCAAAGTAATCAGGGTGAGTGGCCTTGGGAGAGATAAATTATGCCTGACCATTGGAACCTGGGAGCTGACCATGTGAATTCTCAGCAAGCCTCCAAAAGCTTTTTTTGAAAAACAACTTTATTTTATGACTTTTAACTTTTGATCACAGGTCATTGTCCTGCTATCATTATTTCATTTTTTTAATTTACTTTTATTTTATTTTATTTACTAGATTGTATTTAGTTCCACTTCTCACTGTGGACAGTTCCCTGAAAACACAAAAATATCAAAGATCCTGGTTTTCTTGATTGCTGGTGTCATTTTTTGACTTACCTATTTATAGTGTAATAATTTTGAAAAACTAAATTTTCTAAACCAAACATGGATAGGTGGTTAAAAACAGAAAGTTTGGCTAGTCCATGACCACAAAGATCCCCCTTATTCTACCCATGTATGTCATATCACTCTCCCCATCCCTAACCCCTGGCAACCACTAATGTTTTCCATTTCTAATTTTCTCATCTTGAGAATGTTATATAAATGTCATTCCCTGTTAAAAAAAAAAAAACAGAAAGTTTGAAGTATAATCTCAAAACAGGTAAAAGAAGAAAAGGCCAAAAAAAGGGGGGTTGGCAGGGGGAATCAGAATAACCTAAAATCACAAAAGGTTGAAATAGACATGTCATTTCTTGTCCCCGGGGCACCCCGAGATGAATTTGATAGGAAAGTAGATGACAAACAGCACTTGTACAGCTGTAACTACTGAATCATTAGGAAGGAACATAGGGTATTCTTAGATGCTTATTAAAATATGGGTTTAACCTGCAGTGAGTGTGCACAAACAAGGACCTTGATTTTTTTTCTGTTTGAGAATATCCTGACCAAAAAATGGCAAGAGAGTTTGCTTCTGCAGTCATATTTAAAAACCAATAATGTTGGGGCTTCCCTGGTGGCGCAGTGGTTGAGAGTCTGCCTGCCGGTGCAGGGGACGCGGGTTCGAGCCCTGGTCTGGGAAGATCCCACGTGCCGCGGAGCAACTGGGCCCGTGAGCCACAACTACTGAGCCTGCACGTCTGGAGCCTGTGCTCCGCAACGGGAAGGGCCGCGATAGTGAGAGGCCCGCGCACCGCGATGAAGAGTGGTCCCCGCTTGCCGCAACTAGAGAAAGCCCTCGCACAGAAGCGAAGACCCAACACAGCCAAAAATAAATAAATAAATAAATAAAAGAACGTGAATTTCTTTAAAAAAAACCAATAATGTATATCTGATAAGGGCCTAGTATCTGAATATATAAAGAATACTTACGGGCTTCCCTGGTGGCGCAGTGGTTAAGAATCCGCCTGCCAATGCAGGGGACACGGGTTTGAGCCGTGGTCCGGGAAGATCCCACATGCCGCGGAGCAACGAAGCCCGTGCACCACAACTACTGAGCCTGAGCTCTAGAGCCCATGTGCCACAACTACTGAAGCCCGGGTGCCTAGAGCCCGTGCTCTGCAACAAGAGAAGTCACTGCAATGAGAAGCCCGCGCACCGCAACGAAGAGTAGCCCCCGCTCACTGCAACTAGAGAAAGCCTGTGTGCAGCAACAAAGACCCAACGCAGCCAAAAATAAATAAATAAAATAAATAAAATTAAAAAAAAAAAAAAAGAATACTTACAACTCAACAACAAAAAGTCTTATTTAAAATTGGGCAAAGGACTTAAATAGACATCCAAAGACATGTAAATGACTAATAAGCACATGAAAAGATGCTCAACATCATCAGTCATTAGGAAATGCAAATCAAAACCACACCCACTAGGAAGGATATAATCACAAAAACAAACAAATAAACAAACAAAAACCCAGAAAACAAGTACTGGTGAAAATGGAAATTGGGAAATGGAAAACAGAAATTGGAGGACTCTTTCATTGATGGTGGGAATGTAAAATGGTGCATCCCCTGTGGCAAACAGTTTGGTGGTTCTCCAATAAACGTATGATTACCATGTAACTCAGGAAACCCACTCCTGGGCAAAGAACTGAAAACAGGTGCTCAAACAAAAACTTGTACACAAATGTTCATAGCAGCATTATTCACAATAGCCAAAAGATGGAAACAACACAGATGTCCATCAACTGATGGCTCGATAAACAAGATGTGGTATATCCATACAATGGAATAGTATTTGGCCTTAAAAAGGGATAAAATACTTATAGATGCTACAACATGGATAAACCTTGAAAATATTATGTTCAGTGAAAAAAAAGGCAGAAACAAAAGGCCACATTTATATGATTGCATTTATATGAAACGTTCAGAAAAAGCAAGTCCATAGAAGCAGAAAGCAGATCAGTGATTACCAGAGGCTACGGGAGGGGGAAATGAAGAGTGGTTGCTTAATGGGTAAGGAGCTTTCTTCCAAGGTGATAAAAATGTTCTGGACCTAGATAATGGTGATGGTTGCACAACACTGTGACTGCAATAAATGTCACTGAATTGTATACTTTAAAATGGTTAAAGTGGTAAATTTTATGTTATGTATATTTTACCACAATTAAAAAAATAATGCAAACTTTCAAGGAAAAGCATATTAATTTTTTTGAAACTTAAAAGCCATAGCAGAAATCTATTTAGTAGAAAGGACAAACAAATTACAAATTGCTTGAAGACCCCCAGAAAATTGATTGGGCCAAGAGTGAATAGCAAATACAGCAGGCTGGGTCACTCCGAGCCCTTTCTTGGGAATTTGGAAGAGGAATTCCCATGGCTGACTTGGCCACTGGACAAGAAAGCAGCACTCTTGAGTTACTAGGTTGTGTTGATGCTTGGTTAGTTTTCCATGGATTCCTTGAGCTTGGCATTCTTAGAGTAATCCTGTTTTGCTTGAGTTAGCTTGTATGGTTTCTTTTCCTTGAAAACAAACATCTGGGACTTCCCTGGTTGCGCAGCGTTGGGAATCCCCCTGCCAATGCAGGGGACACGTGTTTGATCCCTGGTCCAGGAAGATCCCACATGCCACAGAGCAACTAAGCCCGTGCGCCACAACTACTGAGCCTGCGCTCTAGAGCCTGAGAGCCACAACTACTGAGCCTGTGTGCCACAACTACTGAAGCCTGCTCGCCTAGAGCCTGTGCTCTGCCATGAGAAGCCACCGCAATGAGAAGTCCAAGAACCACAAAGAAGAATAGTCCCCGCTCACCGCAACTAGAGAAAGCCCACGCAGCAACGAATACCCAACGTAGCCAAAAATAAATAAATAAATAAATTTATTTATTTATTTACAAAAAAAAGAAAGAAAGAAACCAAACATCTAATCCTATATATAAGACATTTAGTAGTTAGCTATTTTAGGACATTTAGGTAATGTAATACTACCAATTATACTAGGTTCCTATTTCTGCCCTAATAAATTATCACAAATTTAGTGGCTTAAATCAACAGAAATTTATTCTCTCAGAGTTCTGGAGGCCAGAAGTCCAAAAGACAGGGTCATGCTCCCTTTGGACATTTGTCATTGGATTTAGGACCCACCCAGATAATCCAGGATGATGTCTGCATCTCTAGATCTGTAACTTAATAACATCTGTAAAGACCCTTATTCCATATAAGGTAACATTTACAGGTTCTAGGGAATAGGATATGGACATATCTTTGGGGAGGGCATCATCCAACCCACTACACCCGTATATAATGTAATATATAATAAAATAACGTCACAGTGGAAGATATGCCCATTTTGAAGCCTGCTGATACATGTTGGCAATATGTATCAGTGTTTAATATTCCTGACATTGCTCAAAATGCTTTTTGGAACTTTTCATTCGGCATTGCCCTTAGAAATTGAGTCAGATTCTTTAGAAAATAATAATGGCTATGATAGAATCACCAATATTTGTACAGTGTAACAAGCACTTTCACATCCTTGGGACCTCATAATGACCCTGAAATAATGTAGGTAGATCCAACCAGTGGAAGCATTTTGTTTGCTTCTGGCCAAACTCAGTGCCCTATTTTCTTAAAGATCAAACTTTGAAGCAAACGCGGGAATGAGAAGGACAATTGACATTGTACAAACTAAATTTTGGAAAAACCCAAGTCCTTCTAAACTTTCTTTTCTCCCTGCTCCATATCATATCAGTAACGCAAATCCTGTCAACTCCACCTGGAGTATTTCTCATATATCTAATCCCTTCTACTCCCACCCAAGGTGCCTTAATTCCCTCAGACTGAAGGAAATACTTTAACTGATATTTTAATAGCCAGATGAGATGCTGCCCGACTCATGAGTCATTTAATAAAGCCAATTAGACCTTCAAATTTATTCAGTTGATTTTTGTTTTTTAACACACCAAAGAGCGGGAGATTGGGCTTGACATATATACACTAATATGTATAAAATGGATAACTAATAAGAACCTGCTGTATAAAAAAATAAATAAAATTTAAAAATTAAAAAAAAAACACCAAATAGCAATATAATACAATTAAAATATTTATCAATATTTTCTAAGTAGTCTTCTTGCTTTTCAGTTTTGGGTGTCTTGGCGCTCTTTTTTTTTTCGGCCCTCTCAAACCCCTCCAAAATATACTCTCCCACACGTAGCATCTCTACTCCCCCACCTTCTAGGGGTACCCACAGCACAGACAATGAATTCAAAATTCCTCAGCAGAGCCCTGAGTGCCCCTTTCAGTTGACCTCCATCTAAATTTCCAATTTCTCTGGATTACTTTGTTTCCTACCCATGCTTGCCCTGCATACTCATGCCTCTGTGCCTTTGCTTTAATATCGAAATCCTGTAGGTTTACTTTAAAAAAAAAAAATGCTATTTCTTTAAAATAAGATAAGGCCTAAAATGAAATCAGCCTCACTCTACCCACCCTTTGCTTCCTCCCGGCACCTCCCCCCAACCTTCTAACACTCTTATTCGTTCTTTTAGTATTAACCTTCATATTTTAAAATAAAATGCCAATAATGATATATTTGTTTTTTTGGCTGAATATAAACTGATGACTTTCTACTACAAAGAAGAGGTTTTCGCTCTGTTATCACCCAGATCCCAACTATACATATACACTTACACATATACATATACTCTCCTTCCTCATCCTCCTCATATAGTTATAACTATGGATTCTATTGCTATTTGGTGTGTTAAAAAACAAAAGTCAACTGAATAAGTCTGAAGGTCTAATTGGCTTTATTAAATGACTCATGAGTCGGGCAGTGTCTCATCTGGCAAGCAGAGAGGAGTTGTGCAAAAGGGAAGGTTTCTATAGCAGAAAGAGGGTGGGACAAGGAAATTACAAGAGCAGATTATTTCAGGGAAGGTCACCTTCCCTAAGGGGAAGGCAGGGGGTCTTAGGCAGATTACCTCACTAGTGCCAACCAGGAAATTTCAGACTTAAGGGTTTTAAAACCTTCCAGGAGAGGCTAAAACTGCAATTATTGAATAGGTTAGGTATTAAGTCTTGGTGTGACTTAGCACAGTGACTGCTGTTTGCGGCCTGTTGTTTCTTTTTAACAGGCGTTGACGTGTAGCCAGTTTTACTATAATATATTCTCTTTCTTGGGCTTTTTCCTCTTCTTTGGAATTAATAATTGCCTTGCTCTTTCCTTGACTTTATTTTCCTTGTTTCATTTTCCATTTACCCAGCATTCATTCGTCCCCAAGCTCTCTGCCAAAAGTGTACATCTCTTCTCAGTTCCTTCAGACGTATTGAGGATTCTATCAATTTCATCTTTTTCTTGGAACTCCTCCCCTCCCCCCAGAGTCATCCATCTTCCTGCTGCAGGCCGAGCTGGTTGCCCTCTAGGCCACAGTACAGCTATTGTTCTGAGCTCACCTTTCACCCATATCCTGAAAATTCCTTCTACTCCTCTCCTGTGGGCTCTCATGTTTCCTAGTTCCCAAGTCTTCCTCTTTCTTGGTTTACTCTCTTTAATGAAGTGCCTCTTCTAGTAGCTTCCTGAGGGGGGAAAAAATGCACGGGAGAAATTTTATGAGTTGTTTTGTATTTGAAAGATTTTTATTGTGACCTTAGGCTTGATTGATAGTTTGAGAGGTATCTTAGTTCAGGTTGCTATAACCAAGTACCATAGACTGGGTGCCTTATAAATAACAGAAGTTTATTTCTAACAGTTCTGGAGGCTGGAAGTCCAATATCAGGGTGCCAGCCTGGTTGGGTTCTAGGGAAAGCCCTCTTCTGAGTTACAGACTGCAGACTTTTCATTGTATCCTCACCTGGTAGAGAGCAAAGAGAAGGAAGCAAGCTCTCGCAGAACTGTTACAAGGGCACTAATCCCATTCATGAGAGCTCCACGCTCATGACTGAATCACCCCCGCAAAGGCCCCAATTCTTAATATCATCAGGGAAGTAGGGTGTTAACATATGAATTTTGGAGGGACACAAACAGGAGGAAACAGACTTCTGAGTTGGAATTCATTTACCCTTGGAATTGAAGTCACTGTTCCATTGTCTTCTAGCTTCAAGCTGATATTTCAGATACTATTCTAATCTTGTTGCTTTGTATGTGACCTGTTTTTCCCTTAGAAAGAATTTAATAATCATGCCTTTTTTTGTCTTCATGTAGGCCTATTTTCATCCATTATACTGAGCACTCAGTGGGCCACTTCAACTTGCACACTCATGTTCTCTAGTTCTCAGAAATTTGTGTGGTTTATTTGTTAATTTCCTTCTCTCCATTTGCCTTGTTTTATCTTTCTGGAATTCTTATTTGGAACACTGGGCCTCCTGGAATACTGGCCTCTAACTCTCTTTTATTTTCTGTTTATCAGACTCTTCAAATTTAGATTTTACTTTCTGGGAGATTGCCTTAAATTTACCTTTTATTTTTTTCAAATGGAATTTTTATTTTTGCCATGGTATTTTACACTTTCAATAGCTCTTTTAAAATTCTATTTCCTTGGGACTTCCCTGGTGTTGCAGTGGTTAAGAATCCGCCTGCCAATGCAGGGGACATGGGTTCGAGCCCTCGTCTGGGAAGATCCCACATGCAGTGGAGCAACTAAGCTCATGCACCACAACAACTGAGCCTGCACTCTAGAGCCTGTGCACCACAACTACTGAGCCTGTGCTCTAGAGCCCGTGCGCCATAACTACTGAGCCCACGTGCCACAACTACTGAGGCCCGTGCGCCTAGATCCCGTGCTCCACAACAAAGAGAAGCAACGGCAATGAGAAGCGTGTGCACCTAGCCCCTGCTGACGCAAACAGAGAAAGCCCACGCGGAGCAACGAAGACCCAACGCAGCCAAAAATAAATAAATAAATTTATTTTTAAAAAATTCTATTTCCTTTTTATAGCATCTTGTTTTTGTTTCATGGATGTACTATACTCCTAACACTCTGAGGCTATTAATTAGAGGGGCTTTTTAAAACTTTCTCCTACTCTCTCTGTGTCCTGCAAGTTCCTTTTATTCCTGTTTGTTTGTCTGGTGATCCTTGCCTGACTGCTTACACTTCAGGGTACAGAAATAAGAAGCTGACGGTAAACTCTGTGTGCATGGCATGTATTATTGGCTACTGGGCATCACTATGGGATGATCTGGCTGGGCTATATCTTAAAGAATCCCTGATGTCAATATTTAAGCTAATCACATTATATGCACTTGTGGTACATGCAGAATGACTGTAATATGCTAACTTACTAATTAGGCCAAAATATCACTCGCATCTCTCCTGCAACTCAAAAAGCTAATGACATCATGTTAGATTATAGCAATGAGTCATATTTGGCTGCAAGTCATAATCAACATCTCAGAGAAAACCTGGAAAAATATCAACATGACAGCTTCATTCTGAGCTTCTTTGTGCTTTTCTTTGGCTCTGCAATCCAAACATTCTTTTGGTCTTTCTCTGTGTGTTCAGAAATGTTAAAAAAAAATGATATAACTCAGGGAATGTCAATTTCATCTTCTTATACTAATCTTAAATTTCCAAGGATAAAATAGGACACGGTAAAGATAACTCAGGCAATGTTGATTTGGTCGTTTTGGACAAATCCTAAATCTTTATGGATATTATAAGGACATGGAAAATCTTCTTTCTTAGGAAAAATTAATAGAAAAATCATTGGCCAAACCTCATTTTTCTTTTTGTGTTCTGGGGTTACAAACTACAGAAAAAAACTCTACATAGTTCCACTTAGACTTGAAAATCAAAAGCATTTCTCTAAAACAAAGATTCATTTTGGAACCTTTTACCATCACATAGTTGAAAGAGCCCTAGAGTCTGAAATTCTACTTTATCATATCACCCTAAATTTAAATACTATAAAAATCAGGGCATTGCACTATTTTGTAGAAATGAGATATGCTCTTTTCTTCGTGGAATTTTAGCTGACTAGAAGGAAAGGATTGAATTGACTGTTCTGGGACCTGAAAAATAAAGGAGATTTGACAGGGTGTATTTCAATTCATTTTCCTTAATTTATTTTAAATTTCCTGGAAGTAGTTTAACTCCTATTTTCTGGAAATGTCAAATGAAATAGCCAAAGATAACCAGATGGATTAAACAAATGAATTTTACTGAAAAAGAGTAAGAACACTTTTTCTATCAGGGGATCACAGGCAAGTAAAAAACAACTTAATTGTTTTGGGGTTCTTTTGTTGTTGAGAAAAAAACCAAAAATTTCAATTCATTTGGGTTTAAAATGAAGAACATCAACAATAAAACCTTACTAAACCCCGATGTTTGTATTTTCTCCCCAAATTGCCCCCTCTACGTTTTCACATTCCTGTCAAGTACTATTTCTCTCCAAATCAACCAGGTTAGAAAGTCTGGGAATCACCTCTTTCATTCTCCCTTCTCCTTACCTGTCCTCACCCTCATACTCCCCACCCAGTCTGGTCTCCCCCATCAGTCACCAGGTCTCAGGCTTTTATTCCCCTGTCCATCTTTCCATTTCCTCTGAACTATCTTAGTCCGAGCCCTCAGGTGCCTCATAGTTAAGTTTTGCCGTTTGCCTCATTGTTTCCGAACTATTTTTAGAGGAGTTTCAAGCTTTTGGGCCCAAAGAGTCAGGGAAGTAAAGGAGTGAAATGATCTGGATGAGCACAGGCAGCCCTTTTAAGGGGCAGCCTCTGTTCAGTGACAGCCAATTGTTGCTTCGGCAAGGATGATGGGACAATGTTGCTAGAAATCCAACTTTCCACGAAGAAGCAGAGATTTCCAGAGTTTCCATAAGTTCTCTCACTTCCCTTGGATTTCTGGGAATTGTACGTCCAAGAAGAGGGATGTTTTGTGCCTGGAAGATAGGTTATGCAATGTACTGGGCTGGCCAAGCGTCTCAATACTTGTCATGTCCACAGTTCCTGAACTGGTCCTAAGTGGTTTGTTATAGCCAAGTGCCTTGCCATCCGGGTTCATCATCCTTGCCGGGAGCTGCCCAGAGGAGATCTGATCTAGTAAGAAAGTTTTGTTGAACCAGGATGATGTGATGAATCACCCAATTGTCCAATGAGGTCCAATCCAAACTGGACCAATCAGTTCCCCTCTCTGGAATTTGAACTTTAGATAAACAGTGACTTAATTGGTAGTGATGGTAGAGGTAGAAATACACAAAAAAAGCACAAACAGAGAGTGGCTGAATCACGGGAATGACAGAACATTAGACCAAGCAAACATCTTCTGTTTAGGAGTAACAAAATAAACCTAGTTAACTAGGGCTGCACTGGATCCTGAAGAAATTTTGAGTTTCTTTATTCCAGGTCTGTTAGGCACTATACGGTAATTCCTGTTCTTCTCATGAGTTCTGGGTATAAAGGTTTCCTAGGACCCTATGAGGCCTAGTGTGTGCATCTTATCTCCCTTACATCTGTGTGTGCATATTATTAAAACAGATACCTCGTTACTTTAGATAATCTAAGTGAATTCTTGCAATGAAAAAACATAACAGTGTATTCAAAGTCTTTTTTTAAAAGAGGTAATTTTCGCAAACCTTGATAAATTGCAAAATGCTTGTCCTAACTGCTTCTTTTCTGTGATCCTCTGCCCTTCTCCTCTATTTGTTTTGATGTTTAAAACTGTTCTGTAATGCTTATTAAGAACACTGGTTATAAAGCAGAAGTATATCAATAAGTCAATAAAAATGTGCCAATATTCTAGAATGCATTCTGTCACACACACACACAAGTGGCATGAAATTTTTGATGACTTGATCTGGAGTAGTTGCAAGTAGGGCTGGGCCTGGATGTCCCAAGTTTTACAAATAGCTTAAATCATGAGACAGCAATAACTCTCCAGAGTTACAAAACATTCTAGAGCAGGAATTATGCTTTATTTCCATGCTTTGAGTATTTAAGGGAAAGGAGATGAAATAAGGATGATGATGAGAACAGTAGAAAAAAACAGAAAGATTAAAAGGGGAGTGAGTCATAAGAGACAAAGCAGACAGACTAAGACATCAAAGTTAATGAAGTGTTTACAGAAATGATGACTGATGAGACACCTAAGGATTATACATGAGAGCACAATTGCAGTTTGGGTGAGGGATTAAAAATTTAAGATTATGTTAGGTAGAAAACTAAATTTTTTTACAATGGAATAAACGTGTTAACTGATTCTGTAGTGTTTGAATTAAATTAGAATTAAAAAAAAAAAACATAGACTAGTGACTTTAATTTTTTTTTTTGGCCGAGTTGCGTGGTTTGCAGGATCTTAGTTCCCTGACCAGGATTGAACCCAGGCCACGGCAGTGAAAACGCAGAGTCCTAACCACTGGACCGCCAGGGAATTCCCAACTTGTGACTTTGAAAAGAAATGTCTTCCAAAGTTGTCAAAAAAAAAAAAAAAAAGGTCTAACAGTGATACTATCATAATCCCAATCTGTACTCATGCAGAACAATCTGATATTCATTCCTGATGCCCAGATTTTGCCTCTAATATTTTTCTTCATTTAAAGGAACTAAGATTCCTTATAAAATGGCTCATTCCACGTTTTGGGTCAGAGAAAGATGAGGATAATATGGAACATCTTGTGTATACAAAGCAAGAATGTTTTCAAAAATGTTTGGGAGAAGTGCTGAAGAGACAATAGAACCATCTTAAAAGGCGTTTTACTGGCCAAGCTCTAAAGATTTGAGCAAAAAAGGGAAAATAATTATAGATCATCAAAACTATGTTAATGTATGAAAGTTCAAAATGATTCTCCAAAGGAAAAAGTTTGCAATTTAGTAATAGGTAGTTTGGCTATAAAAGATAGTGAATGTGATAATATAGATATGTTAATTTCTTTAAAGTACAGAGAATTGTATGTATGGGGTTTTATAAAAATCGAAACCATATATTAGCTTATAAAGTACAAACACGCCTTTTCTCTAATTGTGAAAGTAGAGAGGGATGAATGGAGGAATTGGGAATCAGCCAAGCAGCCCTGGAGAAAATTATTAACTATAACAACAACAGAAAGAACTGCTTCACATCATTTGCCACACAAAACAACCAGGTAGAAAGGAGATCCAACATTTTGGTTGGAAAATGACCAAATGGAGAATTCAGTGGTGTGTTTCACGGCAGTGAAAACGCGGAGTCCTAACCACTGGACCATCAGGGAATTCCCGACTTGTGATTTTAAGAAGAAATGTCTTCCAAAGTTGTCAAAAAAAAAAAAAAAGATGATGATTTGCCAAATGTCCTGATGAGAACAGAAGACAGTTAATAATGTAGATTCCATCCCTGTCTCATGAAAGATGAAACCTTTTAATGGTCATATTTATCATAATTAATTAATGAGACAAAATCAGTTTCCAGAAATGAACAGTCTAGATCAATCAATATATAATGTTAAGAAACTGGGTTCTGTAAGGTGGCCAAGTGAAACAAAAAACATTTCAGGAGAGGCAATAGGTTGCATTCTGTGATTGGTAAGGATTTTTAAAGTTTTATCAGTGTATAAAAGGAGAGCCAGCCAGAAGGCACAACCAGGCCTGTGACCCAACTAAGATTCAATTGGTTGAAACCTCAGCTGGTCTAAATAACATGCTCTTTCCTTTGGTTTCATATCTAGGATGAAATAGTGTCAAGTATCCATAATATTATTGTACCCCAGGGCTGCCACTAGTTCTTCTGAAACCTTTGTAGCAATAAGAAAAAGAGATCCCTTCCTCCAGGTGGCCCCAGCCCCCGGGGCAACAGCTTTCAAGAGCAGACTTAGAGTTGTATTTCAGCTCCCCCTCAACCCTTCAGCCAGCCACTCTTGTGCAAAGCACAGCCTGCAAAGGCTTGCTGTCCTTCTTAGGAAGGTTTAAGAAATAAACACGTGGTAAAATTACTGCAACCCCAGAAAGGTATAATGAAGGAGGATAAGCATAATGAAGACAATAATTTCGACCTACAGTAATAATACTTCACAAGCAATTTAAGTGTCAGTATAAATTTTGTCATTATTGTGAAAATTTGTGCATATTTTGTTTGCTTTTAAATATAAGCCTTGGGACTTCCCTCGTGGTCCAGTGGTTAAGACTCCTCGCTCCCCATGCAGGGGGCCCAGGTTCTAGTTCCTGGTCAGGGAACTAGATCCCACATGCCGCAACTAAGAGCCTGCACGCAGCAACGAAGACCCAGCGCAGCCAAATGAATAAATAAATAAATATTTTGAAAAGTAAATGTAAACCTTAAATTTCAAATAAACTTTTCAGGGTATGTTGATAAAATAAGGTTTGTGATCAAGGCTTAAATGTCAGGGAAATTTTTGTTCATTAAGTGTAAACATTGTGATTTCATGGTTATGTTCAATGTTTAGAGGAATATATTTCATAGATTTGAAAGAGTAATAATTTGAGAATTAAGCAAAGTATAAATTGGAGTAAGTGTTCCTCTTTTCATACAGGTGTCCTTTAGAGCTTAGATGTTCAAGATCTAAGCAACAATAGGCAGAGGAAATGGAAACAAAGTAACAGTGAAGGGGGAAGAAGGACATTCAGAGCAGGAGAGAAAGATGATATTCAAGGTAGAGAGAGGGAGAGGATGAGGGCAGAAGTAAAATATGAGAGAGACAAACGTAAACAGAAGAGAGGGCAGAGGAATTCAGAGGGCTCTGGAATGTCAATGCAGGTAAACTGCTTATTTCACAAATGGGGGGACTTCCCTGGCGGCCCAGTGGTTAAGACTCTGCACTTCCACTGCAGGTGGGACAGGTTCCATCCCCGGTTAGGGAACTAAGATCCTGCATGCCTCGGGAGCAGCCAAAAAAAAAAAAAGAAAAAGAAACACAAGTGGGCTTTAATACCTGACTTACATTTCAATTGTTTATTTAAAAAAACAAACAAAGAAAACACCTCCTCTAAATAAACTGTTGATTTAACAAAAATAAAACCAAGACATGCAATGGAACAAAAATCTTCAAGAACCCTAAAGTCCTCTCAAGATTTACTTTACCCTTGGAATGTCTTGCTACCTCCATGATTGGCCCAGACAAGCGTATCTGATCTTTTCCTTTATATCGTATAGCACAGATGAAACCAGGTTTGAATATTAAAATCAGACTCTACTAAAGACTAGGAGTCTATGGGAACTATACACAAAGGGTAAAAATGAAATCCAATAATATGGTTTATAAAACCCAAATTACTCTCTTCCAGTGGTCCATTCCAGCTCCCAGTCTCTTGGTGGTGGGCACCATCTTAGCACCTACCACCCAGGTGGCCACAGCTGCAAGGCTACCTTTCTTAAAGTACAGAATCCAGGGTTTTACGCAAGGCCTACACTTCAGGTCTCAAAAGGATAAACTACATACCACATAATAATCCCAACACCCACCCAAGACACACACATAGACAACAATAGGTGTCCTTGATCAAGGGCCCCACTGAACTGACTACAAATTAGCAGCCCCCTGAAGGGTAAATTATTCTTCAGGACAGTTTGATAGTACCCCCTAGTAAAGTCAGATCTTAGGCCTTGGGATCTGGTGAAAAGAGCACTGCATTAGGAGTTCAAGTGATTTAGTCCCTAACTCGGACCTAAGGGACTGTGGCCCTTAGGCAAGTTACTTTACCTTTAGAGGCTTCATTTATATTATTTACATGTTGCTATTTACTTTAAAGGATTGGAGTAAGAATAAAATGAGGTAACAGATGAAAAAGTCCTTTGAAAAAGTAGAAACTCTTACAAAAACAAAAGAACAAATTACCTCATTCCAGAGGTTCCATAATCTTTGCCTGCTCTTCTCCACCCACTTTTTTTTTTTTTGGCCGCGTTGGGTCTTCGTTGCTGTGCGCGGGCTTTTCTCTAGTTGTGGAGAGCGGGCTTCTCACTGCGGTGGCTTCGCTTGTTGTGGAGCACGGGCTTTAGGCGTGTAGGCTTCAGTTGTGGCACGTGGGCTCAGTAGTTGTGGCTCTCAGGCTCTAGAGTGCAGGCTCAGTAGTTGTGGCGCACGGGCTTAGTTGCTCCAAGGCATGTGGGATCTTCCCAGACCAGGGCTTGAACTTGTGTCCCCTGCATTGGCAGGCGGATTCTTAACTACTGCGCCACCAGGGAAGTCCATCCACCAACTCTTGCCAGGCTATTCTCTTCAGATGGATCTTAAACCCAACTTACAGACCTGACAATTTCAATTACAGCCTGTGGAGCTTTTACAGGGTCGGAAGTATATGATTCCCATTCATCCAATGATCATGAGCACTTACTATGTATTAAGTGTTGTAAACACAAAAATGAGTAAAATCCAGCAAAAATGATAAAGTCCAGCAATCAATAATGATGGAATGTAGTATTAACAGTTTATATAAAGTTATTGGGAAGCATTATTCTGGATATTGCCTCTGTCCAACTCTGTTATCACAAAACACTTATCAAGCACCACAAAGCTGAAGAATATTGGTTAAAGGCTGGTAGGATACAAATAAGTTTAAGATTATTGTGGTGTTCTAAAAACCTATAATCTAGTGTGGCAGGTAGTACGGATGGTGTTAAAATTTTAGTCTTGCCAGACCTGGAGTTCAAATTCTGCTACTAGCTTACTGTATGACATTTGACAAGTACTTTTTTGCCTAAGCCCGTTTTCTCTCCTGTAAACTGGGGATAAAATATAGTACCTATTCCTTAGAGTTGTTTCGAGTTTCAAATGAGATAATTCACGTGAAGAACAGTTCGTGGCACATATGTACTTGATAAATAGCCACAATTCTTTCTGTGTGTGAGCGCAGTGCGGGGAGATGAGGAATTTCTATCAACACAGACCTAGCAAAATACACTGTATGTTGCAGAGCTGTTTCACTTTCTCCCTTTGAGACGCAAGCCTCCTCTTTTGCTTTCTTCTCGGTATCAGGCACTGTTTCGTGATCCCAAAGTCCCACAGTATGAAATCAGTAACATTTCCAATGTGCAATTACGGATTTATGGACAACTTTTTATACGTTAAGAGGCCAGTTTCAGTAAGTCACTCCCTTAACTTTTACTCCGATTACCATGGCTAATGAGCAGCGTTTCTCACCCGAGTTAATGAAAAAAAACGTGAGCAACACTTCATCAAATGTAATTTAAGTGTGGACTGGTTTTCTTTCCGACTGCGACGAATGTAACCCCTACCGTGCACTCTGAAATCTTAAAATTAAAAAAAAAACAATAATAATGCTATTATGTTGGGCTTGAAATAAGTACTTCCCCAAGGTCAGTGGCCGAGGGAGTAGGTGTCAGTGGCCGAGGGAGTAGGTGTCAGTGGCCTTGATGCTTCCCGATTCTTTCTCCCTGGTTCCCGCCCCCAACCCCATCCCCATCCCCATCCCCATCCCCAAGATTCAGCCCAGATCTAGCCATCACACCACCGCCTTCAGGGTGAGGTGCGGGCGTGAGGAAGAAGAGTGGGTAGGGGGGTGGGGCAGGTGGAACTGAAACGTAACTTCATTGTTCGCGGGACTGACTCTTCCCGAAATAGCCCGATGGCAGCGCCTGCGCAGTGCGCGCTCTTTGTGCCGGGCTGCAGCAAGCGGGTTGTTTGTGTGTGCCTCTTCCAGGCGGTGGAGGCGGAGCCGGAGGGGCGTGGCCTCCCTGTCGCATTCTGATTGGGCTTTCTCAGAGAGGCGGGCGGGGTAGGGCGGAGCTTCCGATAACAACACTCGGAGCGGAGGCTCAGGCTATTTGTTGCTGCGCCGCCACCGCCCGACCCATGGTATGTTCTTTTCTCGGGCTCTGTTAGCAGCAGCCGCCGCCGCCGCCCTGTGATTTCTGGCCTTACCTCCTCCTTCTACTCTTGCTGAGCCACTTTTCCTCGTAGTGCTATGACCGTCGTTTCTGTCCCACAGCGGGAGCCGCTTGTTCTGGGCCGGCCGCCTTGCGCCCATGGGTTTTTCCGCCCGCGGTTACTTCGGGGCCCTCCCGATGGTTACTGCTCCACCGCTTTTGCCCCGGATCCCGGACCCACGGGGGCTTGCCCCCCACTCTCTTCCTCCCTCACTTCTTAGGGGGAGACTGTCCCTGTCTGACCCCTCATCCCTCGCGCCCGGCACCTCTGCCCAACTGCAGCCTCGCCACGGCGGGGGCACCCCTCGGGCAGCACCAAAGAAGCGGCGAAAGAAGAAGGTGCGGGCCAGCCCGTCGGGGCAGCTTCCCAGCCGCTTCCACCAGTACCAGCAGCACCGGCCGAGCCTGGAGGGCGGGCGGAGCCCCGCGACGGGCCACGGCGGAGCGCAGCAAGTCCCGGACCAGGCCCAGGCCGCCGCCTGGGCCCCGGCTCCTGCGACCGCAGCTCGAACTGAGGAAGCGAGCCCTTTCCCTGGCTCGCTGCCGCCCGCGGCGCCCGGCCAACCCTCGTTCAGTAGAGAGGTAAGGGCCGCAAGTGGGACGGGGGGACCGCTGGCGTGCCGGCCCCTAGACGGCCACAGCCCGGCCGCGAGGTTTGGGGCCCTGCGCTCTGGGGTCGGGAAGGGAGGGGCCGGGTTGAGGGTTGAGGGGCGGTTGTTTACTCGGGAGGGAAGTTTCCGTGACGCCCGCTCTGTTCTTGCTGGTGGGGGGGGGGGGGAGGGGAGGCCAGCGCTGGCGCTGCTGATTGGCTCCGGGGAGCCGGCCAATGAGAGGAGCGGCTGCGCCCCAGCAACAGCCCGGATTTAGAAGGCTGGCGGCGTTCCAGGGGGTTTCGGCGTTCTGGGCGCGGGGTGGGGGTGGGGGGGAGCGGGAGAAGGAAGCGACCCGCTGGAGGCTGACGTCAGCGCGCGCTACGTGCGGAGCGCTTCGGCGCCCATGAAGGAGGCGAGCCGGGCGGGGGTTGGGAGCGCGAGGGCGCGGGCCCGCTGGCGGCTTCCCAGCCGTTGGCAGCGCCAAGACTCGTCGGGACGCGCGTACGGTCTCTCGCCAGCCGGTGTGGGGTTTGCCATGGGGTGGCAGCCGCCCGCTTCCGGTTGGCTTTCTGCTGAGTTGTGAGGTGCCCGGTGTGGGGCGCCGGGCCACCTGGGGCGCTGCTCCTCGCGGGGCAGACCTACTTAGCTGTGCTTTTCAACTTAGAAAGTTGGCAGGAGCGACGTCAGAGCTGTTGCCTCTTTGAAGCGATAAGTTCTCTGGGCTGGTCTATCAGATGAACGGAATTTACTGCGCATCCCCACGGTGTACTGTGCCAGGCTTTCTTAGCGGAAGGTAGTTTTATTGCTTGTGTCCAGAATGATGAAGTTTCCGAAAGAAGAGTTCCCAGTTGAATTGACGATATGCTGCCCAGATGCTATTGGACTAGGATAAAATTGATTAAAACTTAAACGGTATTAAGTGGCTATATAACTTAAAGTAAACTTTGTATCAAAATAAAACATTTTGATTTGAATTTCAAAAACCTTCATAATAATCATAAAAATAAGTTACTGACATTTGTTGAAAGAATATTGGTTTGAGAGATTTGCAGCTTATCTAGCTGTGCTCTTGCAAAAACTTAAATTTGTCCACCGTGATTACTTAAATTTTGTATACGTTCCTTTCAATTCCACGGCTCTTCTGTAATATTAATGATACTGTAAAAGCGAGTTTTTGTACTTGTTTCCTAGTAAGATTCCTTTATTTTCTAGAACGGTATTAAAACCGGGGAGCTCTGTTGTCAGTTACCCTTTTTGACATGGATTATGTTACCTTGTGCTCCGGCTTTCTATTTGTATCCTGGCTTCCCTACCGTATTACAAGTGTTGAAAGGGCAGTGATCGAATAGATAACCCTGTCTTTCCATCTTATGGCTTCCTATAAGGATCACCTGAGTTAGGAAAGTGACTGGAATTAAGGCAGTAAAGTTCTTGAAGCAGTTTTTAAAACAAAGTAGGGGGCAGGCAGAAAGCATTTTCTTCTGACTATGTATTATATGTGTAACTGGACGAGATGATAGAAAGTGGTAAGTATTTTAGTATTTAAATTTCTGAAATTTTGTTTTCACAAGCTGGGGGGGATAATTTTTAATGTGTGTACTTAGTAACCATTATCAAAACACTTCCTCACTTAAAATCAATCTCTGCTAATCAAATTTCTATTCTGACATAATTTTTAAAGTACCTGTCCTAAAGGTAAATAGTGTATTATTAACATAGTTTTTCTTTCTAATCAACCAAAAGCACTTGAAAATTTCTCTTGGAAATATCCTACTGTAAAAACGCTGACCTTTGTTAGGAAGAGGGTTGTCATACATTTTGGAATATGGCTCATTACTCTTTATAGAAAGGTGGACTTGGTTACCTTGGGGTTCTTTGACTTGTTAGAATCAGCACTGGTAACAGTGATGACTCACTATTTTTAGTGGTAAAATTAGATGTGTGCGTATTTGGACTTCCAGGGATAAGTGCAGCAAGCATTTAATCAAGACAGTGAACTAAAGTCCAGGGGAACTTTTTAAAAGAAAATATGTTAGATATATGGTGAGGTTCGTGACTGATTTTTATCATGAGACTGTATTCACTTTATGTTCCTTGTCTTTATAGGTTGTAAAATCAAGATGGGAAAATCGGAGAAAATTGCCATTCCCCCACGGCCAGCTTGTTCATGGTATACACTTGTGGGAACAACCAAAGATAAACAGACAGAAAAAGCAAATATAACTTACCACTAACCAGATCACCTCTGCAAAAAGAAAGGAAATAATAACTTTTGGCAGAATTCTGTTTCATCTGATATAATTCAGAAGCAGGAAAAAAAGCCTTTTAAAAATACTGAGAATATTAAAAATAAGCATTTGAAGAATCTCATTCTAACTGAAGTGAGCCAAAAGGAGAATTATGCTGGGGCAAAGTTTAGTGATCCACCTTCTCTAGTGTTCTTCCAAGCCTCCTAGCCACTGGATGGGAAGCACCATTGAAAATTCCAACCAAAATAGGGAGTTTGATAGCAAGTACACTTAAAAACGCTCCTAAAAGTTCAAACTTAGATCTCAGATTTCAGTATGTATGTAAAACATAGCTTTTCCAAAATCCCTGGACTCTTGAAAAGCAGTGGTACAGAAATGGAAAATTACCTTGTTGCAATATACAAGGGCAAAAGATGAGTTGTAAAAATTTACAAACAGCTTGTATTATATTTTATATTTTGTAAATACTGTATACCATGTATTATGTGTATATTGTTCATACTTGAGAGGTACATTATAGTTTTGTTATGAAAGTATGTATTTTGCCCTGCCCAAATGGTAGGTGTTTTGTATATATACAATGGAGAAATTTAAGTGTGCTAAGGCACCTGAAAGACCGATTTATTTGCACAAGGTACTGAGATTTTTTTCAAGAAACAGCTTGTCAAATCTCAAGGTGAAGATCTCAATGTGAACAGTTTACTAAAATGCACTACTGAAGTTTAAATCTGTGGCACAATCATTGTAAACATGGGGTTTGTTTATGTTTCTCTAAATTGATTTCTGCCTTCTAATCTGGTAATTACTGGAAAAACTCCTATTCTACCATTTTACCAAACTTAATTTCTGGGTTTTGGTTTATATCCATTCATATTTAAAATTTTAATGCCAACAAAATCGGTTGTAATCAAATTTTAAAATAATAATAATTTGGGCCCCCCCCTTTTCAACTAGTCTTGACTCTTTGTGTGTGATTGTTTTTTCATGTTTGAATGTGGTAACTAGGAGATGGATTTTAACTTTCCATTTTAGCTGGCTAAATGTCTATACTAATTGTACATCCTCCCTCTGAAAGCTGGAGAGTCAGTAATTAACACTACTACCTCTAAGGGGAGGAATTCCCATCTCATGAATGGAAATGGTTGTGGGCAAAAGTAAAGCTGATTAGCTTATAGCTTAGAATATGCATTTATTTTTGAGCTTTTCATAAAATACCATTTGACTTACCACATATTTACAATGAAAGAAAATGGCACTTGTTTGATTTGCAAAATTTATACTGATACTGAATGGGATACTTGAATCAAAGCAAATATAATTGATGTTAAAATATTAGATGGAGACTTTGGAATCTCAAGCTTGCTTGAAGTTATGGCAGCATATGTATTTTTACTTTAAAATTCAAACTTCTACTCAATAGTGTATCTATAAAGTCTATTCCAGTAAGAAATTCTAGAACACAATTTTCCCCATATAGTTTTTCATTATATTATACAAGGCCAAAGTTTATGCCAAATAATACAAAGGAAAAAGTAATTGGTAATGAGTAATTGGTCAATATTTAGACATGTGAAAAAGTAAAGGTGTTCAGAGGCTATATATGATCCTATAAGGTAGTATAGATAAGAAAGGTGCTACCATCCTGAGGAAGAAATAAATGAGCCTTAAGTCTCAACTTCTTGTATCTTTTGGTTCACACAAGAAGGGAGGACACTTACCTAACCTTACTTAGAATCACTATTGACTTAATAAGCAATGCCAGGATGGCATGATGACTTGTTATAGCCACCTCAAAATCTGAGAATTTCTAATAGATGTGGTCACTATACAGCTTGTCAACACCCCAACCAATCATTTTTCTTGGCACTGACTGTAACATGCTTCGTTCTTAAATGAATTTAGAGAAAGTTAACTTCATTTACATATAGGTATATATAGATGGATTTTAAAAAAGCACTTAGAGAAACTAAGATACAAGTGCACTCTCGACCTTGTAGAAGATAAGACTTTTTTTTAGCTAAGAGAAGTGTTAACACACTGGTAAAGAGGATGGTTAAATTTTTTAAAGGATGATGTAAGGAAATAGGTAGTATTATAAAGTAATAGATTTTATAGTTTGAAGAGTGGTTGAAAGAGACTACAGATGATATTTAGTGAGAAGGTGTTAAATTTAAAAGTTGAATAGTTTTGGTGTTAAAGTAAAACATTTAGCAGCATGTCTTAGTCCCTTTGGGCTGCTATAACAAAATACTAGACACTAAGTAGCTTATAAACAAATTTATTTCTCAGTTCTGTAGGCTGGGAAGTCCAAGATCAAGGCATCAGTGGATTTGGTGTCTAGTGAGATCCCAGTTTTAGAGGTTCATAGATGGTGTCCTTTTGCTGTGTACGCACATGGCAGAAGGGGTGAGGGAGCTTTCTGGGGCTCCTTTTATAAGGGTTCCTGCCCTCATGTCCTAATCACTTCCCCAAGTCTCTACCTCCTAGTACTGTCACCTCGGGGGTTGGGTTTCAACATAGGAATTCAGATCATAGTGCAGCCCAATTATTCAGCCATTATTTTTCTCCTATTGGAGTGTCTTGAAACATCTCCAATGTTCCTGTAATTTGTGTTGTTTTGTGGGTGTATAGAGCACACTTTGTGTTGGCAGTTACCAGCTCCAGGACTAAACTTTAACTAACGGTCTGGTTAAAAAATTACCATTGCAAAGGGGTGAAAGGTTTGTAACTGTAGTATGTGAGTGGAAAAAATTGTTCCATGCAATGGCACTTCCCTATAAAACAAATACCAGTATGTGGTTTAGTATTTTATACTGAAGTTGCTTTTAGGTGAATTTGTAGAATTTGATACTGAGTTTATTCAGCTCGTACCACTGATGTAGTGAGACTAGAAAGCTGCTTTTATTTGCATTAATCTTGGTGCTAAGTAATTAGTGTCCTTGTAGGAAGATAAAGGGAAAGGAAGGTAATAAAAGACCAAATTACAATATTAACAGATTGACAGGAGCAATCCTTTTCAAACTTAAAGGTGGTTTATAAGTTAAAATACAAATTTTAGGGTGGTTTCTGAATTTAAAGACTAGAATGGGTTAGGCAAGTAATCTACATTTTACCAGGACAAGCATTCAGGTTTTTAGGCAGTACTATGTAATTACCCCTTCCCTTCACAGATTTTAATACAAAGCTAGTACGAATGTGGGACTTGAATGGGATCCAGTCACGCTACACTTGGGGAAAACCATTTGCATTTCTTTTGCGTAGTACATGATTTTAAACTATCTCAAAACTCCCACAGTATTTGCTTTTGTCTTTATCTGCCTTCTTTAAAAGCCCTGACTCAACTTTCGGTGTTGAGAAGGAACAAAACCCAGGCCCCAGGCCCATACTTCTGCCCCTCAGCACTAGGGCCCAGGATGGACCTGGGAAGGAGGGCATGGTGGGCACCCACCCAAGCCAGAGAAGTTAGGATTATGAGGAGCTGTGGGTGTGGTGGGTAAGCTAGACTCCAGTGCCTTGTCCCTCACCTCCCAGCATGTCCTCAAGTAAAAGCATTTAGACGTCAGGGGAAGGTGAGGGCTGTCCTAGCTCAAAGCCACCGACTTCTGCCCTATTCCTGGTTTCTTCCAGAAACGGTGCTTGGGGAGAGAACCATAATTATTAAATGGTTTGAGATTACCAAAAGACGCAGGGCATGTGTTTGTGTGTGGGAGACTGGTTTTGTGATTAAGGAGGACTTCAAGAGGTGGTATAATGAAAGGCAGCTAAATTTTGAGTGGGGATATTAAGCAATCAGTTATAGAAAAGAAGGGAAAGGGTTTGAGGATGCAAAGGAACTTCTATTTGATACTGGCATTTTGTATGAGTCTTCATTCTGGCTCACATAAATGCAAATATCTTCCTTACAAATAGATGGGAAACCTCATTTTAGGAATTAAGACTATAGTTCAAAATTCCCCCAATTGGTAGTCACCAATTTTAGCTTTTTTTTTTTTAATAAATTTATTTTATATATTTTTATTTTTTGGCTGTGTTGGGTCTTTGTTGCTGCATGCGGGCTTTCTCTAGTTGCGGTGAGCGGGAGCTACTCTTCGTTGCAGTGCGCTGGCTTCTCATTGCGGTGGCTTCTCTTGTTGTGGATCACGGGCTCTAGGCACGCGGGCTTCCGTAGTTGTGGCACGTGGGCTCAGTAGTTGTGACAGGCTCTAGAGCGCAGGCTCTGTAGTTGTGGTGCACGGGCTTAGTTGCTCCGTGGCATGTGGGATCTTCCCCGACCAGGACTCGAACCCGTGTCCCCTGCATTGGCAGGCGGATTCTTAACCACTGCGCCACCGGGGAAGCCCAATTTTAGCTTTTTTAAATAACGTGTTGTAAATATTACTACTAATGGGTTGGCCTAGGTGAGTTCTGACATCTCCCAAATCAGTCTTATGATTCCAGCAAACGGCTCATTTATGCACGTTTGATAACACATTTCTGCATATTATAAAAATCCTAACAATGAAACTAATATAGAGTCCCTGTCTTGGATAAAACTGCCTCAACCACCCCTCCCCTCCTTGTTTGAAATATCTGTTCTTTTGTGTCATTTTTGAGCAGCATGTCTACAATTTAGTGTGGCGGGGGATTAAGTGTGAAGTATGTTCAGGAGATAGTTGACCCCTGAACAACACAGGTTCAAACTGAGCAGGTCCACTTACACACAGATTTTTAAAAAATAGTAAATACTACAATACTACATGATCCACAGTTGGTTGAATCGGAGGATGTGGAAACTTGGATAGGGAGGAATCACGGACACAGAGGTCAGACTATAATTTATATGCATATTTTCAACCACAAGGGGTTGGTGCACCCAACCCCTGAGTTGTTCAGGGGTCAGCTGTACAAGGATAATTGGCAGAGCTAAAAGTTAACAGCATAGGTGGGTGAGGAAGAAATGACGGCCATAACTGAAATACAAGCTTACCCTACAAGAAACGTTTTTAGAGGAGGTAAAAACAAAAGTCAAGTCATTGTCTCTTCCAGCAGGTGGCAACTAATGCTGGTGAGGAGGGATTGTATAGTTGGGAATCGGGACACCTATTAGAAGTAGCATTGAGTGGGGCCTTAAAATATTCAGTTGTATCTGACATGCAAAGAAGAATTGAATACATTGTCAGAGATAAAAGTTTTAGCAGTGTTATGAAAAGATGTGGAATACCCAGTAGCTTAAGAGAAGTGCAGGGAAGGAAGATTCACTGTCTTGAATGGTGTATTGGGGTAGTAACATGAAGGGTTTTGAATGTCATGCTGAAGAGTTTCAACTTTATTCTATAAGCACGGCAGAGTCACCAAAGGCTTATGAGCAAGGTAATGAGATTCCTGCTTCAAAAAGAAAACTGGTGGAAATAGAACAGTTTGGAAGGGGAAAGCTTGAGACATGAAAGCCACTTGAGGATATTTCAGTGGTTTAAAAAAGAGCCTTAAAGGACATTATCAGAGGGTATACAGGGGTATGGACTTACTTGGGAGATATTTTGGAGGTAGAATTCAGAATTCAGCAACTGAATGAAGGGTAAGAAAAGAAATTTTAAACTGAGCAATCAGGAAGATAAAACCAGCAATTAGAGAACTCTGGAGGGGGTTGAAATTATAGAGGAAGATAATTTTGATTTGCATGTTGAACTTCAAGATGCATGTAGGATATCCACGTGGAAACACACAGCAAGTAGAAGATAGGTCAGGCCGAGAGGTACAGCTTTGGTAATAGTGCACGGAAGCACTAATTACAACATGAGTATGGAACTGAAATATTCTTCTGTCTTCCTATATTCTTTTTTCCCTCACTGGGTTTAACACCTTTACCAGTACTCTTGACCTCATCCTTTCTGCCTCCTGTGGACCCTCAACTTCATCTGTGATAGTAAATTAGTTGTTGAACTGAAAGTATTTCCTCTCAAAGTGTTAAATGGTGGTTAGTTATTACTGACCTGTAAAAGTCTGTGTTAGTGGACGGTTCTAATGTTAAGTTCTGGATTCAGACAGCAGGGGCCCAGCTGCTGAAAAGGAGGAACAAAGTTTCCTTCCCTTAGTCCAAGTTTTGACACTGGGTAAAACTGATCTTTTAACATTCTATATCTTTTTGTAAATCTCCCCCCTTCTAATGACCATCCCATCATATTGCTGAATACATTATCCTTTATTTAGAGAATGGAAGGCCCCCAAATCCCATGCACTCTATGCAGTTGATATCTGCTTCAGGTTGAGGGAATCAAACATATGTACTTATACTTGGGTATGAAAGGCTGAGAGTCTCATCATCTTCCTCTATATACTTAAAATTCTGAAGGACATTGCAGAATGAAAACACTTAAAAATCACAAGCCTGTTCTTCCAGCCCTGAGCTATCCATAAATCTTTCAAAGACTCCCAGATACAAGTCTCCAAATGGGAAAAAGTGTGTCTGTGCTGAGATGAGATGGTGTAGGAAGCAGGATTGTTGTAGGCACAAATCGTGTAGTTCAGGAGCTACTTGTTTTTGTATCTGAAAGGAAATTTGAGAGTACATTTTATGCAGTGCTATTTATAAAAACTCATAAAAATTAATCTTTGAAAGAAACTTTCTTGAAAATTTTAGATAGGATTCTCTGAAGGGGTGGGGTGGATAAAGTTCTAAGATTAGGGATGATCTATTTTATGGTTGAACTAAACCCTTTTTCTTTATATCTCTTGGATTAGATTGTCTTGAATTAATCTGACAGTTTTCGGATTAAGTTACTTTTCATATCCTTTGCAATTCTCTTGGAGTTCTAAATTAAATATGCTAAAATGTATGAGTAATATTCCTAACACCCAGGAATTGTATTTGCCAAACTTAAACTTGTGAATTACAATTTAAGACTTATAGAAGGTGTTACATTTACTGTGGGTTCACTGTCAAGATCTTAGAATTCATTTTCTAAAGCAGGGTTTAGAGTAATGTTTCCTTAGTGTAGAACTGGTGACACAAATTTAAAGTTCCCTCTGTTAGAGGAATAGTTTATCATAGATGATGTGGCATTAATTACAGTCTCTGAATTAAGTAATGGTAGGAAGGGGAAAAACGGGAGAATTGGCAGAAAGCAACCTACATGGATAATCATGGAAAATCAGATGCACATTTGTCAAAGGAGGCTACAGGTTCTATTCAAGCTCTATTTAATTAGAAGAGATCATGTATCTTGAATGTATAATAGCTTAAAAGACAAAATGACATTCTTAAACAATAACAGTGAAAACACTTCATTTCTCTAGTCATTCATACAATGATAACTTTTATGCATGTGTAAGAAAGGATCCAGGAAAGTTAAGTAATTTTTCCCAGTCTACTACATAAAGTGGCAGGAAAATGTGGTATTTTATATATGATTGTAAAGATAATAGATACTAATCAGACTCCTCCAAAACTGGCCATATATATATATAGCTACTCCTAAATTATTACAGATAGTTCCATTGTTCTAAGATTAGAGATTAACCTGATTAGTTGTCAAAACGGAATTACAAATGTGTTCTTAAAGAGTCTAGAATCTTGAGGAGGGGATGGCAGGTAGAAGACATTTTGATGACTTTTATTTCCAACATGGAAATGTTTGATTTAACTGAACTCAAAACTGCCTCCTAACAGTTAAGACCTTTAAAAACAGTAAGATCTTTATTATTTCACTCTATTTGGCAACATGGAATCAGAGGGCTTTGGTTCTTCCTACCAAAACCTTGGAGAGATCTACAATTTGGGGGATCTTCTTGCTATAATAAGGGCTCTCAACCGTCCCTTCCAACGCTGAAATTGCCCTTACTCTTCAAGTGATCAGACACTAAGGGCTCTTAAATTTTAAAACAAAAGGATTAACATCAAAGATTGGATTACCCTTTTCCATCAGCCTTCCAAGGGTCCTAGTCACTGCATTCAGTCCAGTCTCCTTAACCATTTGTGTCTGTTTCTTAGGTTACTGTAAATCATCTAATGTTTGAAGCCAGATCCTGAATTTCAAAACTAAGAAAACAGAATTATGTTTACAAAAGATATTCAACCAAGATTTTTGATCACTGTTTAGCTACTTGGAATAGCCCACTTATGAACATTCCAATTTTCAAAAATTTACTATATGTTAAATTCAAAATAATTGAGGAAAAGATGGATGGAAATATATGTGATTAAAACAAGCAAAATTTTTAACTGTAGAATCTACGTAGTGGGTATATGGGTGTTCATTGTAAGATTAATTTCTTATTAAAGATTTTTACAACAAAATGTTAACAGAATTCAGGAAAGTTAACGCTGCTTTACTAGTTCACTCCAACATTACACAGAAGTTGAGTATCTGCCAGTAGTTCCAAAAGCTCACTTACATGTAACATTAAGCACAAATAAGTCAATCTTTTGATGTAAACTTTGAGTCTCCTAAATGTTTTTTCTTTGCACTTTCAACTAGGCTGGTTAGTTGGTTATAACACTTCTAAAATAATAGAACAACTCTAGTCAATGACTGAAATACCAAAGCCATTGTAAATAAGAACTGAAAGATTAGAGAAAGGATACTGTATTTAAGCATTGTCTTACTTGGGAAATGTGACAGTTGACATTTAATGTTAATGTTGAAATAAATGTTAAAGCCTGAAGAAACTTTAATTAGGAGAGGATAAAGAGGTAGGTGGAGACTATAAAGATTCTGAGGGGCATTTATAATAACTGCCCATGGTTTGAGGGGAAAGTTAAACAATTATCTGAAGTGGAATAACTTGAACTTCAAGTAGCGTAAGGAAGTGTGTCTGTATGAGATTCCCGAAGAAGAAAGGGGATGGCTGAAGGGCTGGTTAGCACTGAGGTGACCAGGAGGTAGAAGGGTAAATAAAGCAGGGTGCAACTCTTAACACTTGGCTGGCTCCTACTCTTCAAAGCCTTTAATGTTGAATTAACATCAGTGGAGTTAATGGAAAGTTAAAAGCATTTAAAATTATTCCTTAAGTGTAGTTCCACTTTCCATGATAGATATTCATGTAAAAACACCACCTTTTAGTCAAGGTAGATAAAAGGTGGACAAAAGTGCAGTCACCAAAACCTTACAGTATCAGTTATATTTGACTATGGACAGGCAGCTAAGAGCACCTCATACAAGTGCTTTTCACGTATATTTTATTTTTATTTTTTAATAGATCTTTGACTATAATTGCTTCACAATACTGTTAGTTTCTGTTGTACACCAAAGTAAATCAGCCATATGCATACATATGTCCCCGTATCCCCTCCCTCTTGAGCCTCCCTCCCACCCTCCCTATCCCACCCCTCTAGGTCGTCGCAAAGCACTGAGCTGATCTCCCTGTGCTATGCGGCTGCTTCCCACTAGCTATTGGACATTTGGTAGTGTATACATGTCAATGCTACTCTCACTTCGCCCCAGCTTCCCACTCCCACCCTGTGTCCTCAAGTCCATTCTCCATGTCTACATCTTTATTCCTGCCCTGCATCTAGGTTCATCAGTACCATTTTTTTTTATTCCATATATATGCGTTAGAATACAGTATTTGTTTTTCTCTTTCTGATTTACTTCACTCTGTATGACAGACTCTAGGTCCATCCACCTCACTACAAATAATATGAGATATTTTAGAATAAAAATTTTTTATCCATGTTTTTAAGTGGTATTTTTAAAAAAATCCCACATAGATTATATGGCAAGAGTAGGGAATTATAAAGTACAAAATAACACCAAAAATGGTTAGACTTTATATACACATTAAAAATTATAATGACTATCCTAACAAAACTACAGCATTAGTTTTCCTAATTCAGCTACATTTAACATTTTAAGGCCAAAATTTTAAGGTTTACCGACAATGTGAATGTTAATGCTTTTCCTTAAGGTTCTTACGAAATTATATAAATATTTTACAACGTGTTAAAATAAATTTAAGTAACATTCCATCTCATTTTTAAAATGTAAGAATGCCCTGAAGAGTCAGACCAGTTATACAGCTTATGTCGATTTTGAAAAAAGGTCTTCAACAGAGTAATTTTTCTCAAGGTGTAAAGTAGTATTCCCACAAAGCAGACACCGCCTCACAAATGTCATAGGAATGGCTCTTAACTTCCCCCACAAAAAAATCCATTGAATTTTTCTTACTGAAAAAAAAAATAGGCTATCACTTGAGCCTGGAAGACTATTTTATATTGAGATTTCTGTTGAAATTAGTCAATTTAACAGCATTTTAAGTCTATACTATAAGGAGTAAGCCAAGAAAACTAGAATGTGGTTTTCCTCAATCTATGTCTATGGACCCATTTCTAAAAAGCATATAGTTCTTAGGCATTTAGTTCACAGAATTATACTCCTAAATAAGAAAAGCGGTAATTTTGCTTCTTGTTTCAATTACACTTTTTCTGAGAAACTGCTCATCCTACACAAGCTGCAATACGTAAGATCAAACAGTAATGAACATGCAATCAATCCATTTCTAGCACAAAGCACTGATAACTGGCTAGATATTCTCTCATCTGGAGAGACTGACCCTTTAAATTTTCTATCTGCATTCTGAAAGAACCTGAAACCTGACATACCCTAAGATATTCCTGATTTTAATTTGTAACCTTACTAGTTCATAAACTTACAGGTAGGTTGAATATGGTGTTTTGAAACGTGTGAACCAAACATATGCTTAAAATCACATAATACATTTAAAAAACAGTAACCATTAACCCACTTAGCATCCATCTATCTCCACAAGTTGATACTATTTCTTTTCATAAATTCAAAATTGTGGTACATTCCTAGAACATAAAATTCAAGAAAGACTGATCATATAACCCTTTCCCCAAAATAAAAACATTATACCTTTTTTTGGGGGAAAATACTACTGATGTGGTATAGTATCCTATGTATATTTTTAAATTCAGTCTTTCCTCACATGATTCCTTTAAATAAAAAATGGTATTTGTCATTATTGTAAAGTACTGTTTTAACTTGAATGAAGTTGAATCAACCTGGAATATCTAACACTTCTATAAGGGAATATTATATTTCTAAATAGGTTTTTGACCATAATATCTTTACGCTTTATTTGCTTCTTTTCAAAAGATGTACCCAATTTAATTCCATAATCACAGTCAATCCATCAATTACAGTCCATTCACCTTCTCTGTGGGCTGTCCCAGCTCTATTGTGTTCCTGGGATGGGATCAGTGCATTAGGGGCATTCTCTAAGCAGTGGGGCCAGGCCCTAGCCCAGTCAGGAGTGAAGTGCTTACTCCCCCAAGGCTGTCTATGTGAGGCAATGGGGACTTGTCTGGGATGCACAAAGCTGTGGTTAATTTGCTTAATTTTAAGAGCATCTTTTTAAAGGTACATGATATAAAATTTCCAGAGGGCCTAAACTGACATGGTTAGATCAATGCCAGAGCTAATGTTATGATCCTAAATACCCTAGTTTCATCAAGGGAGTAATTTAGATGCTAAGTTTGTAATCTTCATTTAATACTTAAATTTTTCTAATCAAATATATGAGTTTTGAGACTAACATCCGTATGTCTCACTGAACCACTGGTCCTTAAAATACCGAGAGTCACGGACTTGTTTGAAAACCTACAGGACCTAGATCTGAAGCTTCGGTTTCATGATACCAGATTAAGATCTTCTGCATAAGTAGCATGTATTTATTTATACAGATACCCCAAATAGTCTACCACACTGTTTGGAAAACAAATTTAATTTTTAACTCTATATAAGAAATTACAATTTTAATGTAGTATAGAAGAATTATAGAAGTATTTCTAAACGCTTCTTCCTTTAAACTTCGACTAATTTTGCTTCATGCAATGGAATTGGAATAAAGGCAGAAATTATTTATTTGAATACAACAGCATGTCTTAGAATAGTCGTATCTCAGATAACATATAAAGTCCTGAAATTAGTTAATATTTTACATTTAAAAATAAACAGCCTAGTGGCACAAGATTAAACCCGACTCCAGATAAAAAATTTGGCATATTCCCCCATTACGTTTGCAGCTACAAAATACCAGCTGCTATACAGAAATTGTGTATTATTCATGGGGAGAAGAAACCAAGCAGTCATGGTGGCCACCTTTATCTTCTTTGACATTAACTTATCCTCTATGAATCTTGAACAAATGGAGGTAGGTAGTGCCCCTACACTAAACATAGGAAGTACCTGAGTAAATATATTATCTTTAAAGGAAATGATCACAGATGTGTGATACATTTGCTTTATTTAACAATCCTACCCTAAGTATCCTCTCTTAAAAGGTCCAAGAAACAATTCTACAGCAGAAGTGAACCCTAGAATAGATGTACCCAGAGGACAATTTTCCAGGATATCAGCACAACTGCCAATCAATTTCCACTCAGTCACAGAACCCATTTTCACTGAACCCTATAATCATTTCCTTTCCAAATTCTATTCTCTCCTTTTCCTCTCAATATTATCTTAGTTTAGCATGTATCTGTCAAAGACTTTTCTCTTCCAAAAAGACAAGCACGGTGATCAGGGAGGGCCGTATGCAGCCCAGCCACCACCCAGCTCCAAAGTGTAATGGTTGTGTGACCTTGTGCCTGTCATTTAACCTCTCCACGTCTCACTTACGTTATCTGCAGTGGTACTGACCTCATAAAGCTGTTGTGATGAGTGAGTAATGTAAAACTTACAGAGCAGTGCCAAGCACATAGTAAATGATCAGAAAGTTTAAACTATTATCATTCCAGTTTTTCCATCAAACCAAACAGAATCCTCCTAAGCAGCCCAGGGATTACAGTGGAAAACCAAATCAGAGGTAAATCGAAGGATTAAGCATGTTCAGAAACACTGCCTTATTAACTTTTTACTAAGATATAATGATTAAATGTAAAGACACTACAATCAACTCCTAGTTAGTATCTGGAATAACTACATATATGTGTATGTAAACCCAAACATTTATTTAGAAGATTCAAAAAATTAGTATTTGTCTTGCTCTTTCTTCAGACTGTCCTCTCAATTTTCAATACTGCCACATAATTTTATAACTAAATTTTTATTATATTTGAACACTTCAAAGAGCTATAATTTTGAAATAAATTTTGCTATGATAGAGAAAATCTACTCAGAAAGTACAGTATACATGAATTTACGGTACCTGTCCAAATATTACCAGCATATAAATTATTTTGTAAAGTTATTTCTTACACAGGATGTAAAATGCAAAAAAAAAAAAAATGGAATTTGTATTCAGAATAGAAGCAATATTGGCTCCTATATGCTAAAAATATAAGACATATTTTTTTTCTAAAGCACTCTAGATACAAATATTAACTGTATGGGCTGAGAACTTTTAATTTCAATGTAATTCAACAAGGTACACAAGTAGAGCTCTATAAATATATCCCCTATAATAACCATATGCAAAACCATTTTATCACAAATACTACCAAAACCCTCTGAAAAACATAATCTACAAACACATTTTTAAAGAAATTCTTAGTTTTAACAACTACAAAAGCAATGAATATCAATAAAGCTATTTGGCTTAAAAAAATGAAGGGCAGTGTAATGTAAATCCCAATACTGCAAAGTTGTTTTTTGAGGAGGCAGTCTTGAGTTTCTTAATACAAGGTACTAAACATTTCCAAAAATAAATAAGACTTATTCTATACAATTTAAAGTCGTCAGCTAGAGCTCTAAAAAGAAAAATTAAGCAATAGATGAAAAGTAGGTATGCAGAATTAATGGTATAAAGTATGATTTTTATACAAAATGTACCACTCTTCAAATGTGTAAGGCTTGATATGAATTTTTTGGACTATGAGTGTTGCACATCATTTTTAGAGTAGTCTCAAACCATTCAAAACTCAGAATTTTTATAACGTTTCGATATTTCTGAAGTGAATAAATATGGTATAGGATACAATTTAATGTCTACTTATCTATACTGTTCCACCCAGTAAAAATAAACCTTTTCTGAGCTCAGGAAAGAATGTATCTTTTGAATGCTTGATCTCTCTATAAACTCTACTTTTAGAAATGTCAGAATTTTGTAATATGAATTAATACCCATCAGGAATTGGCCCAAGTTTAAAGAGAAAACAAAAAGGAGACGTAAGATGTCAAATAGTCTTAAGTTTGCCCTATGCGATTATACAGGTCATAATTACTTTTTACATGAAAGGAAAGTGCTTTAAAGTAAAAAAACTTTTGTAAAAGTTATTAGTATTATTAATACTTAACATCCAAGTCCAATTTTCCAAATTAGTTCCATTTTATCCATTTCCTTTGAAAAGTACCCTTCTGCCACAATGTAAACAAAAAATGGTCCATAAAATGGGACATTACTCACATCATAATTTGTGGTATGGGCCCTTAAATCGAGACCAAATCTTCATTAACCCAAGCTAGAGAGATTTTATCTCTTGCACATGCCCAAAGTAACTAATATCAACTCACTTTTTCTGTAAGCCTTGAAGAATTTTTATTTAACATAATGAGAGGTTTAATAACATATTAAATACTACGTAGCACTCTTCTGTTGCTGTTCACCAACTGTTTTTATGACGATAACTCCGAGACCTGGAATGTGATCGAAAATGAGAGTGTTTTGCTGTTTGTGCTTTAGTTTCAGAATTGGTAAACCCTTTGGGAGATTTACATGGGGATCTTGCTATGGAGTCAGAATGTCTTCCATGTGATCTTGATTTTGTTCCTGAGCTGGTCTGCTTTTGAGGTGAGCTTGATTGTGATTTTCCTATCGACTTGGACCTTTTTTGCAAGGACTTAGACCTTGACCGTCCTCTAGAACCAGAATTCCTTCTTGGGGTTCTTGACTGCCTTGCTGAGGTAGATCGCCTTGGTAGTGATTTGGAGCGAGATTTAGACTGGCTGTAAGAAAATCGCCTGTGTCGGGACCTGCAAACATCCATAATATCAGAGTATATATTTCACACAAAAATAGTTAATAGGTTAGGAAACAACACTTTAAGGAACTTATATACTTTACATAACATTAGTTATGTTTTTATTGGATAAGCTAAAAGAAACAACTCTAATTTTATCATGCATGCTTCTGGTTCAAACATAAGTACAAGTTTGTAATATCTGACCAAAAGATTTTGACTTTGCTAGATATCAATATATCTTATGAGCCAGTTCTGAAAAATATATTTATTTTGCATATTTAGTCTGGGTTACATAATCCTAAGAGGTTAGAAAATCTGAAGGGAAAAAAAAGAAAGAAAGAAAATATTTAAAGCTTATCAAATGTTTATAAAGACAAAAACCTAGATGGAGGACTTCTGAATCTTGCCATGACAGAGCAGCTTGTTCTAGACTAATCTTCCCATAGAAAAGAGCTATATAAAAAAGGTAGACAACATTTATAAAACAACTGTTAAAAGGCATTGGAGAATTACCAACACAAGCAGAACTCGAGGGGTTACAAGCCATAGCTCTTTTCCTAAGACCATTTTCCAAATGCCAGCACGGGAGACTTGAGCCCAACTAGAAAACAGCTATTGGACTAAGCTGCAGAGACAGAAGTTAGAATTCAGGGCCATGAAAATGGCTAGAACTGGAGAGACGAAAATCCCAGAGGTAAGGACACCACAGGCAACCCCCACCCCCTAAGATCTGCCTACAAGTTCTCCTCAGTCGCTGGCCGTCTTCCAAGTTGCACATGCACAGGATTAGACTCTAAGAGGTCAGCAGAAAACAGCAGCTGGAAGATTTAAGAACTTAGCTGAGCAAGAGGGAGGGGATATGGGGATATATGTATATGCATAGCTGATTCACTTTGTTATAAAGCAGAAACTAACACACCATTGTAAAGCAATTATACTCCAATAAAGATGTTAAAAAAAAAAAAAAAAAGAACTTAGCTGAAATTTTCTCAGATACAGAGTTGCTGGTGAGAGAGGCTGGAATTCAAGCCCCCCAAAAGGTCAAGGAGCCTTGAGTGACAACGCAGGCTTTCAATTAAGAAGCCAAAAGGGCCTCATCCTCCAGGTTAAGGGTCATGCCCTAGGAGTAAGTGTAAAGCTGAAATGGATCAGCCTTAACAGTGCCTCAAACCAAGCCTTGACAGGATCAAGGTGATCTGCCAATGCTCTGCCCGCTAGAAGAAAACAGCTTTCTTTGGAGAATCGTTATCATCCAAAACCTCTATAATCTTTCAACAGTAATGTCCAACATCCAATAAAAAATTATGAGGTATGTGAAAAACAGACAAAAATGACTAAAAGCTAAGGAAAATAAAAGACAAAAGAATGAGACCCAAAATAATTTGGATATTGGCATTATTCAGAAAATAATTTTTAAAATTACTATGATTAACATGTTCAAGAAAATAAGGGAATTCCCTGGCATTCCAGTGGTTAGGACTCTGAGCTTCCACTTCAGGGGGCCCAGGTTTGATCCCTGGTCAAGGAACTAAGATCCCACAAGCCACGGGGCACAGCCAAAAAAATACCAAAAAAAAAGAAAAGAAGAGGAAAAGACAAATAAATAAAAAAAGATGGGGAATTTAAACAATACTGGAATCTATAAAAAGAATCAAATGGACATTTTAGAACCAACAACATGATATTCGAACTTAAAAAGTCATTAGATGGGGCTTCCCTGGTGGCGCAGTGGTTGAGAGTCTGCCTGTCATGCAGGGGATGTGGGTTCGCGCCCAGGTCTGGGAGGATCCCATATGCCATGGAGCAACTGGGCCCGTGAGCCACAACTACTGAGCCTGCGCGTCTGGAGCCTGTGCCCCACAACAAGACAGGCCGCGACGGTGAAAGGCCCACGCACCGCGATGAAGAGTGGCCCCGCTTGCCGCAACTAGAGAAAGCCCTCGCACAGAAACAAAGACCCAACACAGCCAAAAATAAAAATAAATAAATAAAATGCTGGCTTAACTCCTAGAAAGTTTCATTAAAAAAAAAAAAAAAGAAAAAAGTCATTAGATGGATTTGATAGCAGTTTAGATACAGCAGAAGTAAGAAATAGCAAACTGGTCATTAGAAAAATATTATAGTGAAACACAATGAGAAAAGAAATTTTAAGAAATCCAGAACAGAGAGCATAAGAGTTATTTGGTACATACTCACGTGGCCTAAGGGAAAAATTGAATAAGGTACAAGCAATGTTTGAAGAGATGATGGCCTAGAATTTTCCAATACTAATGAAAGGCATAATAACTCACAATTTCAAGGAACTCAGTAAACCTCAGGTAGAATAAATACAAAGAAACCTATGCTGGGCATGTCACAGTGAAATTGCTGAAAACCAAAGTAAGAGAAAAATCTGAAAATCTGCTAGAGAACAGTAGACACATTACCTTCAAAGGTGCAACATTAAGACTGATCGTGGATATCAGAACAATGGAATGACATTATTAAAGAAAGAAAAAAACTTCCTGCCAACTTATAACTCTATCTTCAGCAAAAATATCTTTCAAAAATGAATATAAAATGAAGATGTTTTCAGACATTCACTGCCATTAGACTTGTACTCTAAGAAACGGTAAAAATGCTTCAAGATGAAGGAAAATAATCCCAGGTAGAAGCATGGAACTACAGGAAGGAACAAAGAGCACTGGAAAGTATAAACATATTGATGTAGAATATATTTTAGAATAAAAGCACAGTCTTTTATTTTTATTTTTTTTAAAGCACAGTTTTTTAGAAATTATTGTTTCATTCCTGTTGTAGACAGTTGTAGAAAACAAAATGGGAAAATTGTCCTTGGGAAAAAAAATTCTAACATAAGAAAAATAACAGGATGCATATAAACACTACTACATATAAAATAGATAACCAACAAGGACCTACTGTATAGCACAGGGAACTACACTCAGTATTCTGTAATAACCTATAAGGGAAAAGAATCTGAAAAAGAATATATATATATAAATGAATCACTGTGCTGTACACCTGAAACTAACAGAACACTGTAAATCAACTACACTTCAATAAAACTTAAAAAAAAAAAAGGATGCTATATTTGGACTAGGGGCAATTTTAACATTCTTCAGGAATATTTAGGAGTATATACACATTCACTGACACAAATTTAACAAAGATTTATGGAATATCTGAGTAAGGGACTACTGATAAATGCTAGGGATATTAAGCATTAAGACAAAAGTCCTTGCTCCACAAAGAGTTCACAGTCTAATGATAGCAGCAAACTAGTTTTTTCCCACATCCACTAAAGGCAAAAGCAGTGACCTCTTTTTATCTACGGTAATACACCACATACACTGAATATATTTATAGTACATGTTAGACTTATCTATATGCTGACCCATACACATACACACACACACACAATCTGATCCTTATGAAACTTAAGAACTGGGTAACATTTGCATTCTCTATAATACAACTTTACAAATAAAAAACACTGAGGTCAGAGAGGTTAAGCAACGGTCTTATAACTAGAACAGAGAAGAACAGCATTGTCTTGCAAGAAAATGTGGTTTTTTTTCTATTTATTTATTTATTTTTTTTGGACGCTCTGCATGCAGGATCTTATTTCCCTGACCAGGGATCAAACCCAAGGCCCCCTACAGGGGAGGTGTGGAGTCTTAACCACTGTACCACCAGGGAGTCCCCGTTCTTTCTATTCCTGATACTCCATGATGACTGCGATAACTGACAGACTTCTTTTTTGTTTGTTTTTCCTCCAGCCAAGTAGTATACTTTACTGCCACTAGAAGGCAGAAAATGCTGTGAATGTTCTGGTTAATCAAGGCTCTATCGCATTTGGAAACCGCTTATATTCTTAATGAATTAGATGGGCAATTTTTTCCTTTTCTTTTACAAACTAAGTCTTTTTCACCAAGGCCAGTAGATATTATTCAATAAATTACGGCAGTGCTGCTTTAGGTACAATATTACATCTACTTTGATTTTTGGTTTATTAACCATTCATTAATTTATAGTAACGTGAACTGTTGAACATCACTTTCTTACTATTCATGTCTTTTGTGAAGCCAGAAGCAGTACCATTGGTACTGGTGTGACTTTCTTATACACATGGCATGTAAAATTTCTTAATTTGTTCCCACATTTTAGGTTCTATAAATATAACTTGTATTTGAGTATATCAGTGTCAAAATCTCAAATAATCAATCAGTAGGAAAATGGCTCTCCCTTGGCCATGGAACAAAATGGATTATTCTCCACAGACACAAGGGAGGTTTATATTCTTACACTATCAAAGTATGATAAAAAGAATCAAATTCCAGAACACAGTATGACTGTTCCTAAATATTTCTTTACCAATCTTGGTGATGGCTCAATCCTGACCTGGGTTCTTCTGGCTTATAAAAGGAGCTTAAGGCTTCCTCCTACTTGCATGCCTCCCTCAGAATGAGCCAAGATCAAAGCATTTGATTCATACCCAAGGAGAGGGACTGAGCTGACATGTAAGATTCTAGGGCTCTGAAGAGGCCACATTTTCTAGTAATCAAGATTCTTGGGTATTTCTCTCTCCCTATCTTTTCTTTCCACTTGGCTGGAGGGACTGGAGACAGGCCACTTCACAGTCTTGTTTTTAGAACTAGGGACTTGGGGCAAAGACTCTCTGTCTAGCTCTGGTACATATACCCTATGTTGGGCTTTTCCTTGTCTAGGCTCTTGGAGTTGAGGAATGGAAGGACTGGAGTGAAAGCGAGCAGTTCTGCAGATCATTTTTGATTTAAGGCTATGTCGTCATGGGACAGCGTAGGGGTACGACATATGGCCCAGGAAAGCCAACTCTTTTTCTTTCTTTCTTTTTTTTTTTTTTTTGGCTGCACAGCTCAGCATGTGGGATCTTAGTTCCCCAACCAGGGATCAAATCCTCGCCCCCTGCAGTGGAAGCGCAGAGTCTTAACCACTGGACCACCAGGGAAATCCCCAGGAGAGCCAACTCTTATTACTCATAGAAAGAGGATGCTAGTGTAAACGCTGATCATTCTTCAAGGGCAGAATTCACCTTAAAATTCTACATGCCTATGAAAAAAATCACCACATTAAAACTCAAGATAAATAGTGCCTAAGTGTTTAGGAATTTAGGCATGCTAGTACAATTTCAGTTATTACTTAAATAGCTTCACCAAATAATTAATTTCCATTGTGATTTACTATTATTCTAACAGAAACAAACTCCTAGCAGGCAAAATAGATAACTTGCAAATATCTTTTTCTGAAAAATCTACCACTTTTATGTCTTCTTCCTACAATACTACTGTACTTGGACTTTATTCTTGAAAATAATTTGCCTTTTATAAATATATTGATTTACATTAACTTTAGTCAACTTCCTTTCACAGTGATTACACTGTATTTCTTATGAGTTTTTAATCATAAAACTTCAAGATTCTTAACCTGGGGGTTCATTTAGGAAAATTTTATGTTTTTAAAATCCTCATTTTATTTGTCAAGTATACACTTTTTAATTTTTTGTTTTTTCCTCAGTATATATTATCTTTCTACTAAAAAGGTTAAAGTTAAGTCTGTCATGAAATGAAAACACTGGAAGGTATCTAATAAACCCAAGTTAAAATAACAATATATGACAAATAGAGAAGAGCATATCCTTCTACAAAAGTTGATTCTTTATGTATATTAAATAAAATGATTCTGGTGGCCTGTTTTTGAAAACTCTTTAAAATGTTTTCCATTTTAAAATTAAGAAAATTAAGTTTTCAATCCCCTTGTATTTTGTACTCACTCTTTAAGGCTATCAGACCGCCGCCTATTTCTTCCCCATGAAGAACTTCTACTTCGAGTTCTCCTTTGGCTGGGGCTTCTTGATCTCCTATGATCACTTGGAGAACAAGGGTGACGTTCTTTTGATTTCATTTGGCCTGGTGCTAGAATATGAAATTCAAGATTTATAATTCATTACCTGAAAACCTCAATAAATAACCACTCAATAAATAAACCACTCGAATAGTATATTCTGAAAGAATTTTAAATTAAAAAAATCTGTCATTGCTGAAACTCATTCTGCTAAATAAACAAGATCCACTATTTAGTCACACTTACTTTTGCGATCACCTTGTGCAAACTGTATTTCAATCTGACGGCCACATACCCACTTTCTATTGAGGTTATAAAGAGCATCTTCAGCATCACGAACATCTTCAAATATGACTAGCTGTTAAGGACACTTTGAACATCAGATATCAAATAAAAATATTATTTTTAAAGAATTATTTACATGTGACATGAAATTATTAGGAAAAACAAGCTCAAGTCATTAAGCTCACATCTCTAATATGAATAATCAGAAAAAAATGTCACTTATTATCAAAACAAATGCCCCATTATGATTCAGAAGAGTGAATCTAAAAATAAAAAAACAGAAACAAATCTCTATATTTTTAATGTATACATCAGTGTAGCTGTAGTATGCATGTATAATTAGAAACTATGAGAAAAAGATAAGTCCAACATTGGTTAGTATTATCAAATAAACTGTTTAGGACTCACTCCTTTCTCTTAGGTAAAAGATTTATCAGGTTTTTCACTGAAAAAAAATCAGCATGCAGAAATCTTTATTCTGAAATTAAAATTACTCTTTCATTAAAAGGCTTTTTAAATTAATTTAGGAGAAATTACTTATAAACAAAAGTGCACACATATAAGTGAGCTAAAACATATATTCAAAACTGATTTGGTTCTTTAAAAATGATATTTAACTTTGAACCTACTGCTTTAAAATATCTTTATGTTTTTATTATTTGGGATATGATTATAAAAGAAATATATAAACAATCTGCAAACATCTGGAATTACATATATTGATTTCTAATACCCCACTAAACTCCCTTATCTATATAAATTATATATTAAACCTAAATAAATGGAAACAAATTATATAAAACGACTAAATAGCTGTATTTCAGGAGGTTGTTGCTGGTTTAACTTTTTTAAAAATAGAAAACAGAAAAAGCTCAAGTAATGCAATACAAAATGAGACTTTGGCAATTACCTCAATGTCACTTGATCTTGAACCTTGACCTTTATTCTTTAGGGCTTGCAAGATGGACTTTATAAGAGACGCAGAACCAACATCAGACTTGGCTTTGATTCTGGAACTCTGAGTAAATGTAGGAAAGCCGAAGTCTCAACCTGGTGTTGGCTTTGTCTTTTGCTTGATAAAGACTTCCCCTCTTCCAGGTCTTTATATCTGTGTCCACCCTCCCTCTTTACTCCTTGATGCTTGAACTTTAGGTGCCTTTTGTCTCGCCTGCTCGGTTTATGCTTGGATTCTAGCTAACAGGTTGGTTCAAACTGAGGGGCGCTTGCCAGCTACTGTGGACTGCTTTAGATTTTCTGAGATAAAGAAATAAACACATTTAATTAGGCAATATTAATCTCATAAAATATACTCCTGAGTACATATATGTATATGCACATGTATGTAGTCTATTCACATGCACACAGTAAAATAAAGGATATTGAACATAAGCAAATCCTCTCGGGCGGCGGGTGTAGAAGTCAAGCGGAATGTAAACGTCTACTATAGGGCCATATCGACCAAACTCACGGCGCAAGTCCTCAGGCCTGAAGTGTTTTAGAAATAAGGTAAAGAAATATGAATAGCTGGATTAAGATATTTTGCCTACAGAAATCCAGTTGAAACCTTCAAAAGAAAGTATATTATCTGGACTAGCATTATCTAAAATTGTCTCTCACAGGAATTACCCAGGGTTTAGCAAAGAAGGAAAAAATAAAGAAAACAACAAGTTCTCAGGTCTCATTTTTGGAGATTCTGATTCATGACATCTGGAAATCTGTATTTTTACAAGCAGTCTAGGTGGGCTTTTATGCTTAGTCAGGTTGAGGAAACACTAACCCAGGACATCCACTTTTTTTTTTTGCTTTTTTTTTTAATTGAAGTATAGTTGATTTACAATATTGTGTTAGTTTCAGGTGTATAGCACAGTGATTCAGAGTGTGTATATATGTGTGTGTGTATATATATACATTCCTTTTCAGATTCTTTTCCCTTATAGGTTATTACAAAATATTGAGTACAGTTCCCTGTGCTATACAATAGGTCCTTGTTGGTTACCTATTTTATATATAGCATATCCACTTCTGAAAGTTACTCCTATTACAAGACTTTTCAATTGTCAATCTATAGAAAGTTCTATTAACTCTTTCATTAAGAACACATTCATCTCACTATAATTTCACATTTATGTTCATTGTTTTCAGATAGCAAGAATTAGATTCTGAAGAAGTCCTAAAATTATTTCTCAGGCTTTAAAGAAAAATGGTTGTTTTACTAGTAAACATAAAGCAAAAATAACTACCATAGTCTCAAATTTGACAAGTATTTTTGAGTCACTTATATGCTTTCTACTGTGATAGGTACTAAAGAGGGGACACCAAAGAAATACATCGCATAGTATTTGTCTTCATGGAGCTACAATTTAACTGAAGAGATAAAATACTTAGCATTAATAGCTGACAGTTATAATGCATTTATAAATTCCCATAACAACAGATGTTTACAGATGTTTACAGATGAGGGCACAGACAAGTGAACTCACCTAAGGTCACGGAGCCAGCAAGCGACAGAGCTGGAAGCAAACTCCCACAGTCTGACACTAATCTGGGTTCGTAACCACTCTACCCTGCTGCCTCGTGGACATCTTAGGGGTTCAAAATCAAGCTATGAGCACAAAACACGGCTCAGAAGATATCAGAGTATGTCAAAACATATTGTGTGGAAAAAAGACCCTAAGATGACTGCAAAGCTTCTAACTCGGGCAAATGGAAGAAAGATGGTGTCCATGATAAAAACTAGATAGCTGGAAAAGACAGTTCAATAGAAGAGGGAGGAGAGGCAAAAGAAGAAACTTTCAGGTTTGGAAATGCCAAATTTGAGGTGATGGTGGAACATCCATAAGAATTCTGTAAGCAACTGAAAACGGTGATTATACGAATTATATTAGTTATTTTCTTTTCAAGACTAGAAGTCAGTGATTAATGCTAGAGATTGGATTTAGGAGTTAGTACATAAAGATTCAACTAACACTGACTAAGTAGCCACTATATACCAGGCAGTGCCGGCAATATTATGACAAACTTTACTACATTTTTATTATTTATTATATTTATTTCATTTAATACTCACTATAACATGTTTAATTGTCTGCCTTCCCTGAGAGACTATTAACTTTAGATTTAGAGGACAGTGACAATGTCTTTTTTCTTTTGTTTATTCATTCAACAAATACTTATTGAATATGTACTATGGGCCAGGCTCTAGGAATATGGAAGAGTACAAGAAAAACACAATTCCTGCTCCCATAAAACATAGACTACAGGGTAAAGATTCTCAACCATTCCTGAATATTGCAATCATCTGTGAAGGAGATATTATAGAAACAGGCATTCCAGCCTGATGCATTAATCCTTGACCTAATACGTGCTTCCCATGGTGAGCCCCAGTTATGTTTAAAGTCTTTAAAGGTTTCATAGGCAATTCTGAGGCTCAGGATTGAGAATCGCTTCTAAAGCAGGTGTCTTCACTAGTGTATCTCAGAAACTAGCATAGCTGCTTGGCACACAGTAGGCGCTCAGTATACATTTGTTGTATTAATGAGCAAAGAACACATTGTTACCATGTAATAGTCAAGGAGACAGAGTGAGAGCAGTTACCTTGCCCAGAGGTACACACAGCCAGTAGCAAAGCTAGTATTCAAATAAATGTCTTAGGAGGCAACCAATTCCATTAGCCAAATGTGAGTGGCTGACAGAAGAGGACCCTAGATAATATAAAAGAGGCTGGAGCAGTGTGTGTGTCACAGGGGCTTAGAATCCCAGAAGTCTGAAGGAACAAATCTCAAAACAGCTGGTTCCCTTTCATTGTCTCCACTCCCTCACCTGTGAGCTGTTGTTTTGTTTTCATTTATTTTTGCATTTTTGGTGTGATCTATTTTGACATTCAGAAATGTATAGAGATAATAAAAGAAACACCCATGTATCTACCAACAACATTTATTATATCTCAACACTTGCCCAATTTGCTGTAATTTTTAGTATTTTTAAAGAAATATTACATCCTCCTACCTTAGAAACAATCGTTGGTGTTCCTCATTCCTCTGCATAACTTTGTATTTCTACTGCAAATGCACATAAATGGTATCAGACTATTTGTAAAATTCTGCACCTTTCCTTCTCCTCCCTTGAGATTTCTCCACGTAGCTCTAGTTCACTCATTTTAACTCTGTATTGGTATGGTTATGAATAAACCACAATTTATTCATACATCTTTCTGTGGATGAACATTTTAAAATGCTTCTTTTTTAAACTGCAAACTGTGCTAGAGTGCACATTATGATGCATGTGCTTCCTAGAGCTCTTCAGAGTTCTCTGGGATGTACCACTAGCTATGCAACTGATGGGTTGGAGAGTACAAATATCTTCAGCTTCATTACATGTTCTCCAAAGTAGCCAAATCAACTTAAACTCCCCAAGACATGCATCAGAGTTTCTAAGGATCCAACTCCTCACTAACATCTTTTACTCCTTGCCATTCTGAAGGATATAAAGTGAATGCGTACCTCATTATTTTAATTTTAATTTACCTAAACACCAGTGAGGTGCAACATCTTTACATGCTTATGGGTCATTTATTCTAGGGGCAGAATTTCTGGGTTTTAAAAGAGGATGTATATATTTAATTTCTATGAAAGAGCCAAACAGTTCTGCAAAGTGGTTGCACCATTTTATACTGCCACCACCAACATGTAAGTTTCAGTTGTGCCAATCTTTGTCAACACTTGGTATTGTCAGTCTTTTTAATTTTAGCCATTCAACTGGGTGTTAAGTGGAATCTCACTGTGGTTTTAATTTGCATTTCCCCAACAACAAATGACGCTGAGCACTTTTTCATGTGCTAATTGGACATTCGGATATTTTTCTCTTGAAAGTGTCTGAGTTTTTGGCCCATTTTTAATAATAACATTTGTCTTTTTATTATTGAGTTGTAAAAGTTCATTATTATTCTGAGAAAAAGTCCTTTGTGAGATATATGTTCTGTGAATATTTTCTCCCAGTCTTTGGCTTGCCTATTTACTTTCTTAATGCTATTTTTTAATGAACAGAAATTTTCATTTTGGAGAAATCTAATTTATCATTATTTTTTATGGTAATTACTTTCTTTGTCCTATAAGAAATCTCTGGCTATCCCCAAGTCATGAAGATATTCTCCTATGCTTTCTTCTACAAGCTTTACAGTTTCATCTTTTACATTTCAATTGATGATCCAGTTCAAATTACGTGAGGTAGAGGCCGCAGCACATTTTTTTCATATAATTAGTACATACATCCAGTTGTTACAGCACCATTTGTTGAAAAGACTTTCCTTTCTCTAATGGCTTTAGTGCCTTTGTCAAAAATCAAATGACTCTATATGTATGGATTATTTATGGACCCTCTCTTCTGTTCTACTGATATATTTGTCTATCCTTAGGCCAATATCAAACTGTTTTGAGTACCGTAACTTTTTAGTAAATCTTTAAGTCAGGTAGTATAAATCTTCCAGCTTCAGTGACCTTTTTCCAAATTATTTTGGCTATTCTAGATCCTTTGCATATTAATATATTTTAGAATTAACTTGTTAGTTTCTATTTTTTAAAAAGCATTTGGTCAGGAGTGCCTTGAATCTATAATATAATCAATTGGGACTGAATTGATAACTTAATAAAATTGCGTCTTCCAATCTAAGAACAAAGTATATCTATCAATTTATTTTGGGCTTTGATCTCTCTTGGCAACATGTTATAGTCTTCTTCAATGCAAAGGTTTTTACATGTTTTTTTGTGAAACTTATTCCTATGTTTTTATGTGGTTTTTTTTTTTTAAATAAATTTATTTATTTATTTATGGCTGTGTTGGGTCTTCATCATTGGGTCTTCGTTGCTGCACGCAGGCCCTCTAGTTGCGGCGAGCAGGGGCCACTCCTTGCTGCAGTGCGCGGGCCTCTCATCACAGTGGCTTGTCATTGCTCTAGGCGCACGGGCTTCAGTAGTTGTGGCACGTGGGCTCAGCAACCATAGCTCGTGGGCTCTAGAGTGCAGGCTCAGTAATTGTGGCTCACGGGCCCAGTTGCTCCGCGGCATGTGGGATTCCCCCAGACCTGGGATCAAACCCGTGTCCCCTGCACTGGCAGGCAGACTCCCAACCACTGCACCACCAGGGAAGTCCCACCTAAGTATGTTTTTTAATACTAAGATAAATGGAATTTAAAAAATTTTTTCATTATTTGTTTGCTGTTAGTATACAGAAATAGAATTTTCACTAAGTTTACCTCATATCCTAATAACTCACTGAAACTCATTACTGGTTACTACAGCTTTATGTAAACAAACACGTCACCTAAGAATAGGGACAGGTTTTACTTTTACATTTATAATTTTTATGTCTTTTTTTCTTGCCTTGTTGCATTGCTTAGGACCTGCAATAAAATGCTGAATAGAGATTGTGAGAGTGGACGTCCTTGTCTTTTAAGAGGAAAGCATTCAGTTTCATCATTAAGTATGTTATTAGCTATAGGTTTTTCACAGATGCCCTTTATTAAGCTGAGGAAGTTCCCTTCTCTTCCTAGTTTGCTGAGACTTTTTATCATGAATCTTGCTGGATTTTGTTTAATGCTTTTTCTACATGACCACTGATATCAATATTAATGTAGCCTCATACACACTGTAACCATAGGCTACTAAGTATATCCAAGATAAGTACTTAATGGGTGCTCCCCAACCTAACATGATGATAAGCATCAAAATGGGAATGTTTTGAGATTTCGACATTACTTTGTTCCAATAGAAAACTATATCTGACATTAAAAAGACTACTGTACACAAAATGCCAAGATTTAAAATTAATATTCTTCCTGGTCCACATCTTACTTCACCAGTGAAAAGAAACATAACACAAATTATAAAATTATAAAATTTAAAAATCTTTCTTTAGTTCTTATGCTCAATTTCATTCCTAACAAATTTAATGCTAACCTATAATGTGTTTTAATGTCCTGTGCTTTACCATATGTATTAAAATGGCCACTTCAAAGAAACAGTTTTAGTTTTGTTATAAAACTAACATTAAATAAAATATGAAAACAAGATAAAGAAAACCACTCAGGGCTTCCCTGGTGGCGCAGTGGTTGAGAGTCTGCCTGCCAATGCAGGGGACACGGGTTCGAGCCCTGGTCTGGGAAGATCCCACATGCCGCGGAGCAGCAACTGGGCCCGTGAGCCACAACTGCTGAGCCTGCGCGTCTGGAGCCTGTGCTCCGCAACAAGAGAGGCCGCGATAGTGACAGGCCCGCGCACCGCGATGAAGAGTGGCCCCCGCTCGCCGCAACTGGAGAAAGCCCTCGCACAGCAGCGAAGACCCAACACAGCCAAAAATGGATAATAAATAAATAATAAATAAAAAATTTAAAAAAAAAAAAAAAAAAAAAAGAAAACCACTCAAAGGGATTTCTTTCCAGGATCATTTTCTGTAATATATATATATAGATTTCCCCTTCATTTTTTATGTAATTGAAATCATACTGTATTTATAATTTTATACCGTTTGTTTTAACATATATCCCAATGATTTTCTTTATAAGCATACCAAATGTTAAAGCTAATTTAAAACGTGTCTAGGGGACTTCCCTGGTGGCGCAGTGGTTAAGAATCCGCCTGCCAATACAGGGGACACGGGTTTGAACCCTGGTCCGGGAAGATCCCACATGCCGCAGAGCAGCTAAGCCCATGCGCCACAACTACTGAGCCTGCGCTCTAGAGCCCGTGAGCCACAACTACTGAAGCCCACGTGCCACAACTACTGAAGCCCATGTGCCTAGAGCCTGTGCTCCGCAACAAGAGAAGCCACTGCAATGAGAGGCCCGTGCACAGCAACAAAGAGTAGCTCCTGCTCGCCACAACTAGAGAAAGCCCACGTGCAGCAACAAAGACCCAACGCGGCCAAAAATAAAATTAATTAATTATAAATAACTAAATAAATGTGTCTGGGTGTCATATTGCTAGTTAACTTACACTATATGCCACCTTGTACAAAAATGCTATTAATTAAGGTTACATGTGATGATTCTACTTTCATAACATTACTCAACAGCTGTGCAGTTTTAGGAACGATCCTTAGTGTCTCTAAATCTCAGATTCTTATCTGTTATATAAGGTTACTGAAAATTTAATAAGATAACATAGTACAGTTTTTAGTACAGTGTCTGGTATACAGTGAGTACTCAACAAATGTTAGCGATTATTATAATTTCATTAATACAAACCTCCTAGATTTTGATTGTCCCCCAGTGGCAGTGCTAGAAAGTCGTGAAAAAAATGGAAAAGGAAATCAATAAATCTCAATTATCAGTCTTGATTATCTAGATCAGAGGTCATGTGTCACATGTGTATATGTTTTACTTTGCCTACACAATGTTTAAACATTTAAAACAAGTCCAAATGTCTATACAGCAGTTATCAGCTGAAGCTTGGTATCAGTCACTGCCCCCTTGAGATGGCACATGTTCTTTTTCATTTGCCAGGGTCCATACCATACTACTGTCCCTTAACGTGACACCTTCACTCATTCATATTACCCTGGCTGGCCCCTGTGGCCATTAGAATTGGAAACCTTTCATTTTTTTGTAGGCACACTGGAGAGGCTTGATCTTATTCAGTATTCAAGTGGTCTGTTTAACTGTGGGAATTGTTTTAACCTTACCCAAGTTATAAATTTTCTATGTAATATATTGATTAAACAGGTTGAGAGAAGAAATGTAAACACAGGCATCTTTAGGATGTTAAAGTATATTAACTCACAGTTTACAGTTGTGACATATATATATAATAGCAGGGATCAAATTTTTTAAAAAGACTTAACATTTACTTCTCAAAGGTAAATTATGATGATTACTCCTGATGGCTCTGGAGTCAAGCGCTCCAATATGTTTCCAGCTGTGAAGCCCCAGGTAAGTCATTAACACGCTGACTTGCAGCTTTCCCTTATGTACAATAAGATAATCCTGTATACCTATAAAGTTTGGGATGGGGGGCTGGAGAGTAAATTAAGCAAGCCCAGTGATACGAAAATGTATATTATTTTAGACATTTATTAAAATGTCCACCCGCCCCGGTATTCCTTCTGGCCCTTATTAAGGGAGAAAGACACTGTTATAAGAAGAAGTCATTCCTTAACATCTATGTTCAGGCACTATGTAGACAGAATTCTCCAAAGAGGGGCGGGGTGGTTTGAGTGCATCAGAACCGACCAGGGAAGTCTATCCAAACCGTTATGATGGGTGTTTATATTGCACTCAGAACTTTAAAGAAAAACACAGAAATCTCATTCACTGAAGTTATCCTTTGTATATAGTATAAAACTGTGCAACGAATAAAATTTAACCAGCACCACCTGTAAGTAGACCAGACTACCGACTACAGGCAAAGGGAATCGTAAGGCCCAAGGTACGCATTATTCCGTAACGCGTTCTCACCATCCCCAATTCCTTCCCATTTAGGAGGTAAGATGCGCGGCTTTATCCCGGTACGGCGACAAAGGGGCGAGACGCAGGCACCCACCCAAGGAACACTCAGGGCCAGAGGCGGGGAGGGACCGGCTCCCGGGCAAGGGTTAGCCGGCGCTCCGCCGGTCTCGCGGTGGGGATGTGTACCGGCCCGCCGCCCAGGTGCCGGGGGCAGTGAAGCGCGACGGGGCCCGGAAGCGGGGCCGCGGCGGGGCGGAACGCCGGCCGGGAGGGCGTAGGCGCAAGTCCCGCCCAGGCCCCGAGTAGCCCGAGGGCTCCCGCCGGCCCCGGGAAGGGCTCCTCCGCGGAGCGCCCCGGCCCGGCCGGCGGGGAGGTGCTAGGCAGACCCGCGGGCCGCCGCCGGGCTCCGCCCCGCGGCCGTTACCCGCCCCTCCCCCGCGCCCCAACCTGCGGCGGCACCGCCGCTCACCTGGTGGCGTCCGCGACGTTCCTGACGAACAGGGAGGTGTTGGGGGGCCTCGTGTAGCGAGACATGACCGCTTCCTCCGTTCCCTCCGGGTCTGCCCGTGGCCGCCGGGCTCGCTCCGTCTCCTGCTGCCGCCGCAGCCAAAGCAGCTCCGCCGGCCCCCGGCGCGACCCCCTCCCCTCCGCCTCGGCCCCGCCAGCGCGCAGCCGCAGAGGCGGGCGCGGGGGAAGCGCTGTGCGGCGCGAGTCAGTCCGTGCGGACCTTGCGGGGGCGGGGGCGGGGGCGGCGCCGACGCCGAGCGGGGTGCGGGGAGGGGGCGACGCGGGGTGCCGGGATTCCAGGGCGTTTGAGAAGGCGGCGGTGCAGGAGGCCAGGGGTTGAGGGGATCAGGAGAGGGGATCGCGTGGGGGTCCCGGAGTCAAATGGGATTCGGGGAGGAGACGACTGGGGTCACAGTGTAACAGGAGGGCAGGGACCAGAGCGGTCATAGGGGCTGAAGCGGATGAGCCGGGGGCTAGAGAGCTTCCGGAGAGAGGGTGTCACGATGGGGGGGTGGGCGGGGTGAAGGCTGAGTTCAACCGCGCAACAGCCGCTTGGCCGCTGGGGCCTTCATTCTTGCATCCTCCGCCCAAGACCTTGGCAATTGTTCCGCCTCCTGTCCCCTTTAGTGTTGAGACTCTTTAGGCTTTCAGACTGGGAGGATTGTTTTCTATGTGTTTTGATTCTTCATCCATTATTCATTTAGGGTACGCCGTTCAGCTCTGAGTACATTCACTCAAGTGTTTATTGAGCACCTGCTATGCACCAGGAACTATTTTAGGTGCGTTTTAGAGCAACGAACAAAAGAGGTCAAGTCCCAGTCCTCATAGAGCTTACATCCTTGAGTGAAGACCAGACAATAAAAGAATGAACAAATGTATACATGGTGTAGAAGAAATCAATGAAAATGCAGAGGCAATTAAGCAAATTTAAATGATCCTCTCCCCGTCTCTCCAAAATGTCATATCCATCCCCTTCTGGTTATCCTCCTGCCTTCACATTTGCCCCTGTGGTCAGTACAGCCTGTTACCAGGACTGTAGCCAGGTGACTTGTAATTGTTAGTAGCACCCCTTTTCATTCTCAGAAGTGGTCGATTTTGGAGGGTAAATAATATGGTCACCCTACCTAGCCCACGGCGGTCTCAAAGGCTGTGAGAGTTTACCAAGGTCGGCAAATGCTTCTGGAATAGTGGCCATTCATTCAAAAAGTGATTCCTATGGCACAGCAAGCTCAGGCCTGGCCTGGGAATATAAGGGGTGGGGGAGGGCCCCCATTCTCAGGAAGCTTACAGTTCGGCAGAGGAGGCAGACTCGAATTATGGCACTAATAAACACACAAACTAGGCTAAGGGCTATGAAAAGAGCTACATGCTGCTAGAAGGGTACCTTATGGGGCTTGGCGAGCAGGCCTAGAGGGTCACTGAACTTTTCCCTGAGGAGTCTTGGAGAAATATTTGAAGAATGAAGAGGAGCAATCCATGCACTCGAACAGCATGTGCAAAGGCTTTGAGGCAATACAGGAAATGAAAGGAGGCAAACAGGAGCGTCAAGCTGGAGAAGAACAGGAAAATGAGGCTGCAGAGCAGGCTGGGTGTATGATAGGAAAGTTTGGAATGCTGACTATATGGGTTTGCTAGGGCTGTTGGAACAAATTACCACAAACTCAGTAGTTTAAACTGACAGAAATGTATTCTCTCACAGTTCAGGGGGCCAGAAGTCTGAAGTCAAGGTGTTGGCAGGGCCACACTCTCTCCAAAGGCACTCGGGGGGATCCTTCCTTGCTTCTTCTGGTCCCTGGTGCCTCCGATCTCTGTTTCCGTCTTCATGCGGCTTTCTCCTCTTTGTCTTACGAGGACACTTGTAATTTTTTTGTGTTTTTTGGCTGTGCCACGTGGCATGCGGGATCTTAGTTCCCCCACCAGGGCTCAAACCCGAGCCCCCTGCAGTGGTAGTGTGGAGTCTTAACCACTGGACTGCCAGGGAAGTCCCAGGACACTTATCATTGGATTTAAGGCCCACCCAGGTAATCCAAGATGATCTCATCTCAAGATCCTTAACTTAATTGTATCTGAAAAGACCCTTTTTCTAAATAAGATCAGGACTTGGTCATGTATTTTCTGGGGCCACCATTCAACCCACTACACTGACCTTGCAGAGTAAAGAGACTTGGGAGGAGGTGAGAGTTATTAATAAACCTCCCCCCTGACATATTAAGTGGGGTAAAAATTCAGTAGACTCTATGTAAACCATGAACCTATTAAAAATATGCGTATTGGTATGTGCGTTTATAAATAGAATTGTTTCTAGGTGGAGGCATTACACTCTGATTTTCACTTTCTTCTTCTTACCTTTGGTATGTCAGATTAATTTATTTTAATTAATTAATTTATTTTTGGCTGCATTGGGTTTTCGTTGCTGCATTCGGGCTTTCTCTAGTTGCGGTGAGAGGGGGGTTACTCTTCGTTGCGGTGTGCAGGCTTCTCATTGCAGTGGCTTCTCTTGTTGTGGAGCACGGGCTCTAGGCACAAGGGCTCAGTAGTTGTGGCTCGCAGGCTCTAGAGAGCAGGTTCAGTAGTTGTGGAGCATGGGCTTATTTACTCCGTGGCATGTGGGATCTTCTGGGACCAGGGATCGAACCCCTGCATTGGCAGGTGGATTCTTAACCACTGTGCCACCAGGGAAGCCCGTCAGATTATTTTTAAAATACTTTTTATAATTGGAAAAACCCTACAAAGCTCTTTACAGTTTGAAAAAAGCTTTTATTGGCATATCTGAAAAGACTTAGTGACTAGGTAGGAGGTTTTTTTCCTGTTCCTATTGATAGAAGTATTTGAGGAAAGGGACTTAAACTGTGGAAGGAGGTTCAATTAGAAACTTGAACTTTAAAGGTAGCTGGAATTGATTTAAAATAAGTTATGGAGCACACAGCTGTGGAGCGCTGAGCCACGCGTCATGCCCTGTGCTGCCCAGACTAGCGAACGATACAGTCAAGATGGCTAAAGGTGACCCAAGAAACCAAAGGGCAAGATGTCTGCTTATGCCTTCTTTGTGCAGATGTGCACAGAGGAACCTAAGAAGAAAAACCCCGAGGTCCCTGTCAATTTTGCAGAATTTTCCAAGAAGTGCTCTGAGAGGACAATGTCTGGGAAAGAGAAGTCTAAATTTGATGAAATGGCAAAGGCAGATAAAGTGCGCTATGATCGGGAAATGAAGGATTACGGACCAGCTAAGGGAGGCAAGAAGAAGAAGGACCCGAATGCCCCCAAGAGGCCACCGTCTGGATTTTTCCTGTTCTGTTCCGAATTCCGCCCCAAGATCAAATCTACAAACCTTGGCATCTCTATTGGCGATGTGGCAAAGAAGCTGGGCGAGATGTGGAATAACTTTAGTGACAGCGAGAAGCAGCTATACATCAACAAGGCAGCGAAGCGGAAGGAGAAATACGAGAAGGATGTCGCAGACTGTAAGTCTAAAGGGAAGTTTGATGGCGCCAAGGGTCCTGCTAAAGTTGCCCGGAAAAAGGTGGAAGAGGAGGAGGAGGGGGAGGGGGAGGGGGAGGGGGAGGAGGATGAATAAAAAAAACTGTTGACCTGTCTCCTTGTGAATACCTTAGAGTAGGGACCGCCGTGATTGACACACCTCTCGCCCGAGACGTGTCTGTTGCCCTCATTAGATTGAATTACCCAGTTGGATCATGATCATATCGTAGTCTCTCAAAGTGCTCTAGCAATTGTCAGTGGTTTACATGAAGTGGCCATGGGTGTCTGGAGCACCCGGAAACTGTATCAAAGTTGTACATATTTCCAAACATTTTTAAAATGAAAAGACTCTCGTGTTCTTCTCACTCTGTGCACCTTGCTGTTAGTGTGACAAGGCATTTAAAGATGTTTCTGGCATTTTCTTTTTTTTTTTTAATTTGTGAGGTGGTGTGTTAACTCTATGGTCATTGGCTAGGAATCACGAGTTCTCAACTGTACATATCTATAGTTTGTAAAAAGAACAAAGCAACTGAGACACACTCTTGACGCTCCTTGCTGGCGTGGAGGCTGTAGGAGCGATGCCTTCCGGAGGGGCCGTAGCTCAGGGTGTGCACCGTGGGGCTGGACCTGTGGACACTGCAGTGGGCATCCATTTAGCTTCAGGTTGTCTTGTTTCTGTATATAGAGACATAGCATCCCGCTGCCATTCTTAGCTGTGGAAAAGGCTGGGGGGGTCAACTGGCATGAGAAGTGTTTTGGATCCCTTTTAGTTGAAGTGCGGTAGTTTTAAACTGTTTGTTTTTTACACAAACCATAGAACTCTTCATTGTCAGCAAAGCCAAGAGCCACTGCATTGATGAAAGTTCAAGAACCTTCTGTACTAAACACGATCTGCAACATTCTGTTACTTTTTTTTGTATGTTTAGAATTCTGAAATGTTTTTGAAGTTAAATAAACAGTATTACATTTAAAATAAATAAATAAAATAAGTTATGGACATGGTAACTATGTGAGGAGATGGATATATTAATTAGCTTGACTGTGGGAATCATTTCACTATGTGTGTATATCAAATTATCATGTTGTACACCTTAGATGTATACAATTTTAATTTAAAATAATAAACAAATAAATAAGTTATGGAACCTTAATTCTTTATTTGGCTGTGCCAGGTCTTAGTTGCGGCAGGCGGGCTCCTTAGTTGCAGCATGCAAACTCTTAGCTGCGGCATGCATGTGGGATCTAGTTCCCTGACCAGGGATCGAACCCTGGCCCTCTGCATTGGGCGCACAGAGTCTCATCCACTGCGCCACCAGGGAAGTCCCTAATTCTTTATATTGCATGACATGTACGCCCTTCCTATTTCCAAGTCTGATTCGAGGCAACGGAGTGTAAAGAAGCATAAGTAAACTGCTTTCTAGTTGGAAGGCTGGAGGATGTCCGTTATCAGGCATGGACAACTGAAGAATGTTACACAGCGCTGGGCTGTGCCAGCGTCTTGACCAGGTCCTTAAACCAGTTGACATGAGTGACCGATGCAGCTGTGCTTTACCCTTCCCTTGGCGTTTTGGGGTA